>NW_027475131.1:1235500-1544375 GCF_051020985.1 Nomia melanderi
GAATGAATCTGTGCAGCAGGAACGACCTCGGACCACCAGTGGCCGAGAAAATTACAGATATTCGGAATCCGTCACCCAAGGTCATGTAAAAATCCAGCATATATCTGGTGATATCTCGGGTGCTATTAGAGATAGCGCGATAAATCAAAGTGAATCATCTGCAGGAGGCACTGGCGCATGAATGTGTGCAGCGGGAACGACCTCGGACCACCAGGGGCCGAGAAAACCGCAGACTCATGGGGCCGGACACTCAGGGTCAGGGAAAAATCCAATATATATCTGGTGATATCTCGGGCGCTATTAGAGATAGCGCGATAAATCAAAGTGAATCATCTGCAGGAGGCCCTGGCGCATGAATGTGTGCAGCGGGAACGTCCTCGGACCACCAGGCGCCGAGAAAACCGCAGACTCATGGGGCCGGTCACTCAGGGTCAGGGAAAAATCCAATATATATCTGGTGATATCTCGGGCGCTATTAGAGATAGCGCAATAAACCAAAGTGAATTATCCGCAAGAGGCCCTGGCGCATGAATCTGTGCAGCGGGAACGACCTCGGTCCACCAGGGGCCGAGAAAACCACCGTCTCATGGGGCTGGACACTCAGGGTGAGGGAAATATCCAATATATATCTGGTGATATCTCGGGTGCTATTACAGATGGCGCAATAAATCAAAGTGCATTGTCTGTAGGAGGCCGTGGCGCATGAATCTGGGCAGCGGGAACGATCTCGGACCACCAGCGGCCGAGAAAACAACCGTCTCATGGGGCCGGACACTCAGGGTCGGGGAAAAATCCAATATATATCTGGTGATATCTCGGGTGCTATTAGAGATAGCGCAAAAAATCAAAATGAATTGTCTGTAGGAGGCCCTGTCGCATGATTCTGGCCAGCGGGAACTACCTCGGACCACCAGGGGCCGAGAAAACCACCGTCTCATGGGGCTGGACACTCAGGGTGAGGGAAATATCCAATATACATCTGGTGATATCTCGGGTGCTATCACAGATAGCGCAATAAATCAAAGTGCATTGTCTGTAGGAGGCACTGGCGAATGAATCTGTGCAGCAGGAACGACCTCGGACCCACAGGGGCCGAGAAAATTACTGATATTCGGAATCCGTCACCCTAGGTCATGTAAAAATCCAGCATATATCTGGTGATATCTCGGGTGCTATTAGAGATAGCGCAATAAACCAAGTGAGTTATCTGCAGGAGGCCCTGGCGCCTGAATCTGGGAAGCGGGAGCGTCCTCGGACCACCTGGGGCCGAGAAAACCACCGTCTCATGGGGCCGGACACTCAGGGTCAGGGGAAAATCCAATATATATCTGGTGATATCTCGGGTGCTATTACAGATAGCGCAATAAATCAAGGTGCGTTGTCTGTAGGAGGCCCTGGCGCATGAATCTGTGCAGCGGGAACGACCTCGGACCACTAGGGTCCGAGAAAACCACAGTCTCATGGGGCCGGACACTCAGGGGCAGGGGAAAATCCCATATATATCTGGTGATATCTCGGGTGCTATTACGGATAGCGCAATAAATCAAAGTGCATTGTCTGTTGGAGGCACTGGCGAATGAATCTGTGCAGCAGGAACGACCTCGGACCACCAGTGGCCGAGAAAATTACAGATATTCGGAATCCGTCACCCAAGGTCATGTAAAAATCCAGCATATATCTGGTGATATCTCGGGTGCTATTAGAGATAGCGCGATAAATCAAAGTGAATTATCTGCAGGAGGCCCTGGCGCATGAATGTGTGCAGCGGGAACGACCTCGGACCACCAGGGGCCGAGAAAACCACCGTCTCATGGGGCTGGACACTCAGGGTGAGGGAAATATCCAATATATATCTGGTGACATCTCGGGTGCTATTACAGATAGCGCAATAAATCAAAGTGCATTGTCAGAAGGAAGCCGTGGCGCATGAATCTGGGCAGCGGGAACGACCTTGGACCACCAGGGGCCGAGAAGACCACCGTCTCATGGGGCCGGCCACTCAGGGTCTGGGGTAAATCCAATATATATCTGGTGATATCTCGGGTGCTATTAGAGATAGCGCAATAAATCAAAGTGCATTGTCGGTAGGAGGCCCTGGCGCATGATTCTGTGCAGCGGGAACGACGTCGGACCACCAGGGGCCGAGAAAATTACAGATTTTCGGTATCCGCCACCCAAAGTCATGTAAAAATCCAGCATATATATGGAGCTTTCTCGGGTGCTATTACAGATAGCGCAATAAATCAAAGTGCACTGTCTGTAGGAGGCCCTGGCGCATGAATCTGGGCAGCGGGAACGACCTCGGACCACCAGGGGCCGAGAAAATCACCGTCTAACGGGGCCGGACACTCAGGCTCAGGGGAAAATCCAATATATATCTGGCGATATCTCGGGTGCTATTACAGATAGCGCAATAAATCAAAGTGCAGGGTCTGTAGGAGACCCTGGCGCATGCATCTGGCCAGCGGGAACGACCTCGGACCACCAGGGGCCGAGAAAACCACAGTCTCATGGGTCCGGACACTCAGGGTCAGGGAAAAATCCAATATATATCTGGTGATATCTCGGGTGCTATTAGAGATAGCGCAATTAACCAAAGTGAATTATCTGCAGGAGGCCCTGGCGCATGCATCCGTGCAGCGGGAACGACCTCGGACCACCAGGGGCCGAGACAACCACCGTCTCATAGGGCCGGACACTCAGGGTCAGGGAAAAATCCAATATATATCTGGTGATATCTCGGGTGCTATTGGAGATAGCGCAACAAATCAAAGTGCATTGTCTGTAGGAGGCCCTGGCGCATGAATCTGTGCAGCGGGAACGACCTCGGACCACTAGGGGCCGAGAAAACCACAGTCTCATGGGGCCGGACACTCAGGGTCAGGGGAAAATCCAATATATATCTGGTGATATCTCGGGTGCTATTACAGATAGCGCAATAAATCAAAGTACGTTGTCTGTAGGAGGCCCTGGCGCATGAATCTGTGCAGCGGGAACGACCTCGGACCACCAGGGTCCGAGAAAACCACCGTCTCATGGGGCCGCACACTCAGGGTCAGTGAAAAATCCAATATATATCTGGTGATATCTCGGGTGCTATTACAGATAGCGCAATAAATCAAAGTGCATTGTCTGTAGGAGGCCCTGGCGCATGAATCTGTACAGCGGGAACGACCTCGGACCACCAGGGGCCGAGAAAACCACAGTCTCATTGGGCCGGACACTCAGGGTCAGGGAAAATCCAATATATATCTGGCGACATATCGGGTGCTATTAGGGATAGCGCAATAAACCAAAGTGAATTATGTGCCGGAGGCCCTGGCGCATCAATCTGTGCAGCAGGAACGACCTCGGATCACCAGGGTCCGAGAAAACCACCGTCTCATGGGGCTGGACACTCATGGTCGGGGAAAAATCCAATATATATCCGGTGATATCTCGGGTGCTATTAGAGATAGAGCAATAAATCAAAGTGCATTGTCTGTAGGAGGCACTGGCGAATGAATCTGTGCAGCAGGAACGACCTCGGACCACCAGTGGCCGAGAAAATTACAGATATTCGGAATCCGTCACCCAAGGTCATGTAAAAATCCAGCATATATCTGGTGATATCTCGGGTGCTATTAGAGATAGCGCGATAAATCAAAGTGCATTGTCTGCAGGAAGCCCTGGCTCATGATTCTGTGCAGCGGGAACGACCTCGGACCACCAGAGGCCGAGAAAATTACAGATTTTCGGTATCCGCCACCCAAAGTCATGTAAAAATCCAGCATATATATGGAGCTTTCTCGGGTGCTATTACAGATAGCGCAATAAATCAAAGTGCACTGTCTGTAGGAGGCCGTGGCGCATCAATCTGGGCAGAGGGAACGACCTCGGACCACCAGGGGCCGAGAAAACCACAGTCTCATGGGGCCGGACACTCAGGGTCAGGCGAAAATCCAATATATATCTGGTGTTATCTCGGGTGCTATTACAGATAGCGCAATAAATCAAAGTGCATTGTCTGTAGGAGGCACTGGCGCATGAATCTGTGCAGCCGGAAAAACCTAGGACCACCAGGGGCCGCGAAAACCACCGTCTCATGGGGCCGGACACTCAGGGTCAGTGAAAGATCCAATATATATCTGGTGATATCTCGGGTGCTATTAGAGATAGCGCAATAAGTCAAAGTGCATTGTCTGTAGGAGGCACTGGCGAATGAATCTGTGCAGCAGGAACGACCTCGGACCACCAGGGGCCGAGAAAATTACAGATATTCGGAATCCGTCACCCAAGGTCATGTATAAATCCAGCATGTATCTGGTGATATCTCGGGTGTTATTAGAGATAGCGCAATAAATCAAAGTGCATTTTCTGCAGGAGGCCCTGGCGCATGAATCTGTGCAGCGGTATCTACCTCGGATCACCAGGGTCCGAGAAAATCACCGAGACATGGGGCCGGGCACTCAGGGTCAGGTAAAAATCCAATATATATCTGGTGATATCTCGGGTTATATTACAGATAGAACAATAAATCAAAGTGAATTATCTGCAGGAGGCCCTGGCGCATGAATCTGTGCAGCGGGAACGACCTCGGACCACCAGGGGCCGAGAAAACCACCGCCTCATGGGGCCGGACGCTCAGTGTCAGGGAAAAATCCAATATATATCTGGTGATATCTCGGGTGCTATTACAGATAGCCCAAGAAATCAAAGTGCATTGTCTGTATTAGGCCCCGGCGCATGAATCTGTGCAGCGGGAACGACCTCGGACCACCAGGGGCCGAGAAAACCACCGTCTCATGGGGCCGGACACTCAGGGTCATGGAAAAATCCAACATATATCTGGTGATATCTCGGGTGCTATTACAGATAGCGCAATAAATCAAAGTGCATTATCTGTAGGAGGCCCTGGCGCATGAATCTGTGCAGCGGGAACGACCTCTGACCACCAGGGGCCGAGAAAACCACCGTCTCATGGGGCCGGACACTCTAGGTCGGGGAAAAATCCAATATATATCTGGTGATATCTCGGGTGCTATTAGAGATAGCGCGATAAATCAAAGTGACTTATCTGCAGGAGGCCCTGGCGCATGCATCTGTGCAGCGAGATCGATCTCGGACCCCCAGGGGCCGAGAAAACCACCGACACATGGGGCCGGGCACACAGGGTCAGGGAAAAATCCAATATATATCTGGTGATAGCTCGGGTGCTATTGCAGATAGCGCAATAAATCGAAGTGCATTGTCTGTAGGAGGCCCTGGCGCATGAATCTGTGCAGCGGGAACGATCTCGGACCACCAGGGGCCGAGAAAACCACAGTCTCATGGGGCCGGACACTCAGGGTCAGGGAAAAATCCAATTTATATCTGGTGATATCTCGGGTGCTATTAGAGATAGCGCAATAAACCAAAGTGCATTGTCTGTAGGAGGCCCAGGCGAATGAATCTGTGCACCGGGATCGACCTCGGACCACCAGGGGCCGAGAAAATCACCGTCTCATGGGGCCGGACTGTCAGGGTCAGGGAAAAATCCAATATATATCTGGTGATATCTCGGGTGCGATTGGAGATAACGCAATAAACCAAAGTGCATTGTCTGCAGCAGGCCCTGGCGCATGAATCTGTGCAGCGGGAACGACCTCTGACCACCGGGGGCAGAGAAAACCACAGTCTCATGGGGCCGGACACTCAGGGTCGGGGAAAAATCCAACATATATCTGGTGATATCTCGGGTGCTATTAGAGATAGCGCAATAAACCAAAGTGAATTATCTGCAGGAGGCCCTGGCGCATGCATCTGCGCAGCGGGAACGACCTCTGACCACCGGGGGCAGAGAAAACCACAGTCTCATGGGGCCGGACACTCAGGGTCGGGGAAAAATCCAACATATATCTGGTGATATCTCGGGTGCTATTACAGATAGCGCAATAAATCAAAGTGCATTATCTGTAGGAGGCCCTGGCGCATGAATCTGTGCAGCGGGAACGACCTCTGACCACCAGGGGCCGAGAAAAGCACCGTCTCATGGGGCCGGACACTCTGCGTCGGGGAAAAATCCAATATATATCTGGTGATATCTCGGGTGCTATTAGAGATAGCGCGATAAATCAAAGTGACTTATCTGCAGGAGGCCCTGGCGCATGCATCTGTGCAGCGGGAACGACCTAGGACCACCAGGGGCCGAGAAAACCACAGTCTCATGGGGCCGGACACTCAGGGTCAGGGGAAAATCCAAAATATATCTGGTGATATCTCGGTTGCTATTACAGATAGCCCAAGAAATCAAAGTGCATTGTCTGTATTAGGCCCCGGTGCATGAATCTGTGCAGCGGGAACGACCTCGGACCACCAGGGGCCGAGAAAACCACCGTCTCATGGGGCCGGACACTCAGGGTCAGGGAAAAATCCAATATATATCTGGTGATATCTCGGGTGCTATTACAGATAGCGCAATAAATCAAAGTGCATTGTCTGCAGGAGGCCCTAGCGCATGAACCTGTGCAGCGAGATCGATCTCTGACCACCAGGGGCCGAGAAAACCACCGACGCATGGGGCCGGGCACTCAGGGTCAGGGAAAAATCCAATATATATCTGGTGATATCTCGGGTTCTATTACAGATAGCGCGATAAATCAAAGTGCATTGTCTGTAGGAGGCCCTGGCGCGTGAATCTGTGCAGCGGGAACGACCTCGGACCACCAGGGGCCGAGAAAACCACAGTCTCATGGGGCCGGACACTCATGGTCAGGGGAAAATCCAATATATATCTGGTGATATCTCGGGTGCTATTAGAGATAGCGCAATAAATCAAAGTGAATTATCTGCAGGACGCCCTGGCGCATGAATCTGTGCAGCGGGAACGACCTCGGACCACCAGGGGCCGAGACAACAACCGTCTCATGGGGCCGGACACTCAGGGTCAGGGAAAAATCCAAAATATTTCTGGTGATATCTCGGGTTATATTACAGATAGAACAATAAATCAGAGTGCATTGTCTGTAGGAGGCCCTGGCGCATGAATCTGTGAAGCGGGAACGACCTGGGACCACCAGGGGCCGAGAAAACCACCGACACATGGGGCCGGACACTCAGGGTCAGGGAAATATCCAATATATATCGGGTGATATCTCGGGTGCTAGTAGAGATAGCGCAATAAACCAAAGTGAATTATCTGCAGGAGGCCCTGGCGCATGAATCTGTGCAGCGAGATCGATCTCTGACCACCAGGGGCCGAGAAAACCACCGACGCATGGGGCCGGGCACTCAGGGTCAGGGAAAAATCCAATATATATCTGGTGATATCTCGGGTTCTATTACAGATAGCGCGATAAATCAAAGTGCATTGTCTGTAGGAGGCCCTGGCGCGTGAATCTGTGCAGCGGGAACGACCTCGGACCACCAGGGGCCAAGAAAACCACCGTCTCATGGCGCCGGACACTCAGGGTCAGGGAAAAATCCAATATATATCTGGTGATATCTCGGGTGCTATTTGAGATAGCGCAATAAATCAAAGTGCATTGTCTGTAGGAGGCCCAGGCGCATGAATCTGGCCAGCGGGAACGACCTCGGACCACCAGGGGCCGTGAAAACCTCAGTCTCATGGGGCCGGACACTCAGGGTCAGGGGAAAATCCAATATATATCTGGTGAAATCTCGGGTGCTATTACAGATAGCGCAATAAACCAAAGTGCATTGTCTGTAGGAGGCCCTTGCGAATGAATCTGTACCGCAGGAACGACCTCGGACCACCAGTGGCCGAGAAAATTACAGATATTCGGAATCCGTCACCCAAGGTCATGTAAAAATCCAGCATATATCTGGTGATATCTCGGGTGCTATTACAGATAGCGCAATAAACCAAAGTGCATTGTCTGTAGGAGGCCCTGGCGCATGAATCTGGCCAGCAGGAACGACCTCCGACCACCAGGGGCCGAGTAAACCACCGTCTCATGGGGCCGGACACTCAGGGTCAGGGAAAAATCCAATATATATCTGGTGATATCTCGGGTGCTATTACAGATAGCGCAATAAATCAAAGTGCATTGTCTGTAGGAGGCCCAGGCGAATAAATCTGGCCAGCTGGAACGACCTCGGACCACCAGGGGCCGCGAAAACCACAGTCTCATGGGGCCGCACACTCAGGTTCAGGGTAAAATCCAATATTTATCTGGTGATATCTCGGGTGCTATTACAGATAGCCCAATAAATCAAAGTGCATTGTCGGTAGGAGGCCCTGGCGCATGAATCTGTGCAGCGGGAACGACCTCGGACCACCAGGGGCCGGGAAAACCACAGTCTCATGGGGCCGGACACTCAGGGTCAGGTGAAAACCCAATATATATCTGGTGATATCTCGGGTGCTATTAGAGATAGCGCAATAAACCAAAGTGAATTATCTGCAGGAGGCCTTGGCGCATGCATCTGTGCAGCGGGAACGACCTCGGACCACCAGGGGCCAAGAAAACCACCGTCTCATGGCGCCGGACACTCAGGGTCAGGGAAAAATCCAATATATATCTGGTGATATCTCGGGTGCTATTAGAGATAGCGCAATAAACCAAAGTGCATTGTCTATAGGAGGCCCTGGCGCATGAATCTGTGCAGCGGGAACGACCTCGGAACACCAGGGACCGAGAAAACCACCGTCTCATGGGGCCGGACACTCAGGGTCAGTGAAAAATCCAATATATATGTGTTGATATCTCGGTTGCTATTACAGATAGCGCAATAAATCAAAGTGCATTGTCTGTAGGAGACACTGGCGCATGAACCTGTGCAGCGGGAACGACCTCGGACCACCAGGGGCCGAGAAAACGACCGTCTCATGGGGCCGGACACTCAGGGTCAGGGAAAAATCCAATATATATCTGGTGATATCTCGGGTGCTATTACAGATATCGCAATAAACCAAAGTGCACTGTCTGTAGGAGGCCCTGGCGCATGAATCTGGGCAGCGGGAACGACCTCGGACCACCAGGGGCCGAGAAAACCACCGTCTCATGGGTCCGGACACTCAGGGTCAGGGGAAAATCCAATATATATCTGGTGATATCTCGGGTGATATTAGAGATAGCGCAATAAACCAAAGTGAATTATCTGAAGGAGGCCCTGGCGCATGCATCTGTGCAGCGGGAACGACCTCGGACCACCAGGGGCCAAGAAAACCACCGTCTCATGGCGCCGGACACTCAGGGTCAGGGAAAAATCCAATATATATCTGGTGATATCTCGGGTGCTATTTGAGATAGCGCAATAAATCAAAGTGCATTGTCTGTAGGAGGCCCAGGCGCATGAATCTGGCCAGCGGGAACGACCTCGGACCACCATGGGCCGAGAAAACCACAGTCTCATGGGGCCGGACACTCAGGGTCAGGGGAAAATCCAATATATATCTGGTGATATCTCGGGTGCTATTACAGATAGCGCAATAAACCAAAGTGCATTGTCTGTAGGAGGCCCTTGCGAATGATTCTGTGCCGCAGAAACGACCTCGGACCACCAGTGGCCGAGAAAATTACAGATATTCGGAATCCCTAACCCAAGGTCATGTAAAAATCCAGCAAATATCTGGTGATATCTCGGATGCTATTAGAGATAGCGCAATAAACCAAAGTGCATTGTCTGTAGGAGGCCCTGGCGAATGAATCTGGTCAGCGGGAACGACCTAGGACCACCAGGGGCCGAGAAAACCACAGTCTCATGGGGCCGGACACTCAGGGTCAGGGGAAAATCCAATATATATCTGGTGATATCTCGCGTGCTATTAGAGATAGCGCAATAAACCAAAGTGAATTATCTGCAGGAGGCCCTGGCGCGAGCATCTGTGCAGCGGGAACGACCTCGGACCACCAGGGGCCACGAAAACCACCGTCTCATGGCGCCGGACACTCAGGGTCAGGGAAAAATCCAATATATATCTGGTGATATCTCGGGTGCTATTAGAGATAGCGCTCTAAATCAAAGTGCATTGTCTGTAGGAGGCCCAGGCGCATGAATCTGGCCAGCGGGAACGACCTCGGACCACCAGGGGCCGAGAAAACCACAGTCTCATGGAGCCGGACACTCAGGGTCAGGGAAAAATCCAATATATATCTGGTGATATCTCGGGTGCTATTACAGATAGCGCAATAAATCAAAGTGCATTGTCTGTAGGAGGCCCAGGCGAATGAATCTGTGCAGCTGGAACGACCTCGGACCACCAGGGGCCGAGAAAACCACCGTCTCATGGATCCGGACACTCAGGGTCAGGGGAAAATCCAATATATATCTGGTGATATCTCGGGTGCAATTACAGATAGCGCAAGAAACCAAAGTGCATTGTCTGTAGGAGGCCCTTGCGAATGAATCTGTGCCGCAGGAACGACCTCGGACCACCAGTGGCCGAGAAAATTACAGATATTCGGAATCCGTCACCCAAGATCATGTAAAAATCCAGCAAATATCTGGTGATATCTCGGGTGCTATTAGAGATAGCGCAATAAATCAAAGTGCATTGTCTGTAGGAGGCCCAGGCGAATGAATCTGGCCAGCAGGAACGACCTCCGACCACCAGGGGCCGAGTAAACCACCGTCTCATGGGGCCGGACACTCAGGGTCAGGGAAAAATCCAATATATATCTGGTGATATCTCGGGTGCTATTACAGATAGCGCAATAAATCAAAGTGCATTGTCTGTAGGAGGCCCAGGCGAATAAATCTGGCCAGCTGGAACGACCTCAGACCACCAGGGGCCGGGAAAACCACAGTCTCATGGGGCCGGACACTCAGGGTCAGGGGAAAATCCAATATATATCTGGTGATATCTCGGGTGCTATTAGAGATAGCGCAATAAACCAAAGTGAATTATCTGCAGGAGGCCCTGGCGCATGCATCTGTGCAGCGGGAACGACCTCGGACCACCAGGGGCCAAGAAAACCACCGTCTCATGGCGCCGGACACTCAGGGTCAGGGAAAAATCCAATATATATCTGGTGATATCTCGGGTGCTATTAGAGATAGCGCAATAAATCAAAGTGCATTGTCTGTAGGAGGCCCAGGCGCATGAATCTGGCCAGCGGGAACGACGTCGGACCACCAGGGGCCGAGAAAACCACAGTCTCATGGGGCCGGACACTCAGGGTCAGGGGAAAATCCAATATATATCTGGTGACATCTCGGGTGCTATTAGAGATAGCGCAATATACCAAAGTGAATTATCTGCAGGAGGGCCTAGCGTATTAATCTGAGCAGCAGGAACGACCTCGGACCACCAGGTGCCGAGAAAGCCACCGTCTCATGGGGCCGGACACTCAGGGTCAGGGGAAAATCCAATATGTATATGGATATATCTCGGGTGCTATTAGAGCTAGCGCAATAAATCAAAGTGCATTGTCTGTAGGAGGCCCTGGCGCATGAATCTGTGCAGCGGGAACGACCTCGGAACACCAGGGACCGAGAAAACCACCGTCTCATGGGGCCGGACACTCAGGGTCAGTGAAAAATCCAATATATATGTGGTGATATCTCGGGTGCTATTACAGATAGCGCAATAAATCAAAGTGCATTGTCTGTAGGAGACCCTGGCGCATGAACCTGTGCAGCGGGAACGACCTCGGACCACCAGGGGCCGAGAAAACGACCGTCTCATGGGGCCGGACGCTCAGGGTCAGTGAAAAATCCAATATATATCTGGTGATATCTCGGGTGCTATTAGAGATAGCGCAATAAACCAAAGTGAATTATCTGCAGGAGGCCCTGGCGCATGAATCTGGGCAGCGGGAACGACCTCGGACCACCAGGGGCCGAGAAAACCACCGTCTCATGGGTCCGGACACTCAGGGTCAGGGGAAAATCCAATATATATCTGGTGATATCTCGGGTGATATTAGAGATAGCGCAATAAACCAAAGTGAATTATCTGAAGGAGGCCCTGGCGCATGCATCTGTGCAGCGGGAACGACCTCGGACCACCAGGGGCCAAGAAAACCACCGTCTCATGGCGCCGGACACTCAGGGTCAGGGAAAAATCCAATATATATCTGGTGATATCTCGGGTGCTATTTGAGATAGCGCAATAAATCAAAGTGCATTGTCTGTAGGAGGCCCAGGCGCATGAATCTGGCCAGCGGGAACGACCTCGGACCACCATGGGCCGAGAAAACCACAGTCTCATGGGGCCGGACACTCAGGGTCAGGGGAAAATCCAATATATATCTGGTGATATCTCGGGTGCTATTACAGATAGCGCAATAAACCAAAGTGCATTGTCTGTAGGAGGCCCTTGCGAATGATTCTGTGCCGCAGAAACGACCTCGGACCACCAGTGGCCGAGAAAATTACAGATATTCGGAATCCCTAACCCAAGGTCATGTAAAAATCCAGCAAATATCTGGTGATATCTCGGATGCTATTAGAGATAGCGCAATAAACCAAAGTGCATTGTCTGTAGGAGGCCCTGGCGAATGAATCTGGTCAGCGGGAACGACCTAGGACCACCAGGGGCCGAGAAAACCACAGTCTCATGGGGCCGGACACTCAGGGTCAGGGGAAAATCCAATATATATCTGGTGATATCTCGCGTGCTATTAGAGATAGCGCAATAAACCAAAGTGAATTATCTGCAGGAGGCCCTGGCGCGAGCATCTGTGCAGCGGGAACGACCTCGGACCACCAGGGGCCACGAAAACCACCGTCTCATGGCGCCGGACACTCAGGGTCAGGGAAAAATCCAATATATATCTGGTGATATCTCGGGTGCTATTAGAGATAGCGCTCTAAATCAAAGTGCATTGTCTGTAGGAGGCCCAGGCGCATGAATCTGGCCAGCGGGAACGACCTCGGACCACCAGGGGCCGAGAAAACCACAGTCTCATGGAGCCGGACACTCAGGGTCAGGGAAAAATCCAATATATATCTGGTGATATCTCGGGTGCTATTACAGATAGCGCAATAAATCAAAGTGCATTGTCTGTAGGAGGCCCAGGCGAATGAATCTGTGCAGCGGGAACGACCTCGGACCACCAGGGGCCGAGAAAACCACCGTCTCATGGATCCGGACACTCAGGGTCAGGGGAAAATCCAATATATATCTGGTGATATCTCGGGTGCAATTACAGATAGCGCAAGAAACCAAAGTGCATTGTCTGTAGGAGGCCCTTGCGAATGAATCTGTGCCGCAGGAACGACCTCGGACCACCAGTGGCCGAGAAAATTACAGATATTCGGAATCCGTCACCCAAGATCATGTAAAAATCCAGCAAATATCTGGTGATATCTCGGGTGCTATTAGAGATAGCGCAATAAATCAAAGTGCATTGTCTGTAGGAGGCCCAGGCGAATGAATCTGGCCAGCAGGAACGACCTCCGACCACCAGGGGCCGAGTAAACCACCGTCTCATGGGGCCGGACACTCAGGGTCAGGGAAAAATCCAATATATATCTGGTGATATCTCGGGTGCTATTACAGATAGCGCAATAAATCAAAGTGCATTGTCTGTAGGAGGCCCAGGCGAATAAATCTGGCCAGCTGGAATGACCTCAGACCACCAGGGGCCGGGAAAACCACAGTCTCATGGGGCCGGACACTCAGGGTCAGGGGAAAATCCAATATATATCTGGTGATATCTCGGGTGCTATTAGAGATAGCGCAATAAACCAAAGTGAATTATCTGCAGGAGGCCCTGGCGCATGCATCTGTGCAGCGGGAACGACCTCGGACCACCAGGGGCCAAGAAAACCACCGTCTCATGGCGCCGGACACTCAGGGTCAGGGAAAAATCCAATATATATCTGGTGATATCTCGGGTGCTATTAGAGATAGCGCAATAAATCAAAGTGCATTGTCTGTAGGAGGCCCAGGCGCATGAATCTGGCCAGCGGGAACGACGTCGGACCACCAGGGGCCGAGAAAACCACAGTCTCATGGGGCCGGACACTCAGGGTCAGGGGAAAATCCAATATATATCTGGTGACATCTCGGGTGCTATTAGAGATAGCGCAATATACCAAAGTGAATTATCTGCAGGAGGGCCTAGCGTATTAATCTGAGCAGCAGGAACGACCTCGGACCACCAGGTGCCGAGAAAGCCACCGTCTCATGGGGCCGGACACTCAGGGTCAGGGGAAAATCCAATATGTATATGGATATATCTCGGGTGCTATTAGAGCTAGCGCAATAAATCAAAGTGCATTGTCTGTAGGAGGCCCTGGCGCATGAATCTGTGCAGCGGGAACGACCTCGGAACACCAGGGACCGAGAAAACCACCGTCTCATGGGGCCGGACACTCAGGGTCAGTGAAAAATCCAATATATATGTGGTGATATCTCGGGTGCTATTACAGATAGCGCAATAAATCAAAGTGCATTGTCTGTAGGAGACCCTGGCGCATGAACCTGTGCAGCGGGAACGACCTCTGACCACCAGGGGCCGAGAAAACGACCGTCTCATGGGGCCGGACGCTCAGGGTCAGTGAAAAATCCAATATATATCTGGTGATATCTCGGGTGCTATTAGAGATAGCGCAATAAACCAAAGTGAATTATCTGCAGGAGGCCCTGGCGCATGAATCTGTGCAACGGGAACGACCTCGGACCACCAGGGGCCGAGAAAACCACAGTCTCATGGGGCCGGACACTCAGGGTCAGGGGAAAATCCAATATAGATCTGGTGATATCTCGGGTGCTATTAGAGATAGCGAAATAAACCAAAGTGAATTATCTGCAGGAGGCCCTGGCGCATGAATCCGTGCAGCGGGAACGTCCTCGGACCTCCAGGGGCCGAGACAACGACCGTCTCATGGGGCCGGACACTCAGGGTCAGGGTAATATCCAATATATATCTGGTGATATCTCGGGTGCTATTACAGATAGCGCAATAAATCAAAGTGCATTGTCTGTAGGAGGCCCTGGCGCATGAATCTGTGCAACGGGAACGACCACGGACCACCAGGGGCCGAGAAAACCACAGTCTCATGGGGCGGGACACTCAGGGTCAGGGGAAAATCCAATATAGATCTGGTGATATCTCGGGTGCTATTACAGATAGCGCAATAAACCAAAGTGAATTATCTGCAGGAGGCCCTGGCGCATGAATCTGTGCAGCGGGGACGACCTCGGACCACCAGGGGCCGAGAAAACGACCGTCTCATGGGGCCGGACACTCAGGGTCAGTGAATAATTCAATATATATCTGCTGATATCTCGGGTGCTATTACAGATAGCGCAATAAATCAAAGAGCATTGTCTGTAGGAGGCCCTGGCGCATGAATCTGTGCAGCGGGAACGACCTCGGACCACCAGGGGCCGAAAAAACCACTGTCTCATGGGGCCGCACACTCAGGGTCAGGGTAAAATCCAATATATATCTGGTGATATCTCGAGTGCTATTACAGGTAGCGCAATAAATCAAAGTGCATTGTCTGTAGGAGGCCCTGGCGCATGAATCTGTGCAGCGGGAACGACCTCGGAACACCAGGGACCGAGAAAACCACCGTCTCATGGGGCCGGACACTCAGGGTCAGTGAAAAATCCAATATATATGTGGTGATATCTCGGGTGCTATTACAGATAGCGCAATAAATCAAAGTGCATTGTCTGTAGGAGACCCTGGCGCATGAACCTGTGCAGCGGGAACGACCTCTGACCACCAGGGGCCGAGAAAACGACCGTCTCATGGGGCCGGACGCTCAGGGTCAGTGAAAAATCCAATATATATCTGGTGATATCTCGGGTGCTATTAGAGATAGCGCAATAAACCAAAGTGAATTATCTGCAGGAGGCCCTGGTGCATGAATCTGTGCAACGGGAACGACCTCGGACCACCAGGGGCCGAGAAAACCACAGTCTCATGGGGCCGGACACTCAGGGTCAGGGGAAAATCCAATATAGATCTGGTGATATCTCGGGTGCTATTAGAGATAGCGAAATAAACCAAAGTGAATTATCTGCAGGAGGCCCTGGCGCATGAATCCGTGCAGCGGGAACGTCCTCGGACCTCCAGGGGCCGAGACAACGACCGTCTAATGGGGCCGGACACTCAGGGTCAGGGTAATATCCAATATATATCTGGTGATATCTCGGGTGCTATTACAGATAGCGCAATAAATCAAAGTGCATTGTCTGTAGGAGGCCCTGGCGCATGAATCTGTGCAACGGGAACGACCACGGACCACCAGGGGCCGAGAAAACCACAGTCGCATGGGGCGGGACACTCAGGGACAGGGGAAAATCCAATATAGATCTGGTGATATCTCGGGTGCTAATACAGATAGCGCAATAAACCAAAGTGAATTATCTGTAGGAGGCCCTGGCGCATGAATCTGTGCAGCGGGAACGACCTCGGAACACCAGGGACCGAGAAAACCACCGTCTCATGGGGCCGGACACTCAGGGTCAGTGAAAAATCCAATATATATGTGGTGATATCTCGGGTGCTATTACAGATAGCGCTATAAATCAAAGTGCATTGTCTGTAGGAGACCCTGGCGCATGAACCTGTGCAGCGGGAACGACCTCTGACCACCAGGGGCCGAGAAAACGACCGTCTCATGGGGCCGGACGCTCAGGGTCAGTGAAAAATCCAATATATATCTGGTGATATCTCGGGTGCTATTAGAGATAGCGCAATAAACCAAAGTGAATTATCTGCAGGAGGCCCTGGCGCATGAATCTGTGCAACGGGAACGACCTCGGACCACCAGGGGCCGAGAAAACCACAGTCTCATGGGGCCGGACACTCAGGGTCAGGGGAAAATCCAATATAGATCTGGTGATATCTCGGGTGCTATTAGAGATAGCGAAATAAACCAAAGTGAATTATCTGCAGGAGGCCCTGGCGCATGAATCCGTGCAGCGGGAACGTCCTCGGACCTCCAGGGGCCGAGACAACGACCGTCTCATGGGGCCGGACACTCAGGGTCAGGGTAATATCCAATATATATCTGGTGATATCTCGGGTGCTATTACAGATAGCGCAATAAATCAAAGTGCATTGTCTGTAGGAGGCCCTGGCGCATGAATCTGTGCAACGGGAACGACCACGGACCACCAGGGGCCGAGAAAACCACAGTCTCATGGGGCGGGACACTCAGGGTCAGGGGAAAATCCAATATAGATCTGGTGATATCTCGGGTGCTATTACAGATAGCGCAATAAATCAAAGTGAATTATCTGCAGTAGGCCCTGGCGCATGAATCTGTGCAGCGGGAACGACCTCGGACCACCAGGGGCCGAGAAAACTACCGTCTCATGGGGCCGGTCACTCAGGGTCAGTGAAAAATCCAATATATATCTGCTGATATCTCGGGTGCTATTACAGATAGCGCAATAAATCAAAGTGCATTGTCTGTAGGAGGCCCTGGCGCATGAATCTGTGCAGCGGGAACGACCTCGGAGCACCAGGGGCGAGACAACCACCTTCTCATGGGGCCGGACACTCAGGGTCAGGGAAAAATCCAATATATATCTGGTGATATCTCGGGTCCTATTACAGATAGCGCAATAAATCAAAGTGCATTGTCTGTAGGAGACCCTGGCGCATGAACCTGTGCAGCGGGAACGACCTCGGACCACCAGGGGCCGAGAAAACCACAGTCTCATGGGGCCGGACACTCAGGGTCAGGGGAAAATCCAATTTAGATCTGGTAATATCTCGGGTGCTATTACAGATACCGCAATAAATCAAAGTGCATTGTCTGTAGGAGACCCTGGCGCATGAACCTGTGCAGCGGGAACGACCTCGGACCACCAGGGGCCGAGAAAATTATAGATATTCGGAATCCGTCACCCAAGGTCATGTAAAAATCCAGCATATATCTGGTGATATCTCGGGTGCTATTACAGATAGCGCAATAAATCAAAGTGCATTGTCTATAGGAGGCCCTGGCGCATGAATCTGTGCAGCGGGAACGACCTCGGAACACCAGGGACCGAGAAAACCACCGTCTCGTGGGGCCGGACACTAGGGGTCAGTGAAATATCCAATATAGATCTGGTGATATCTCGAGTGCCATTACAGATAGCGCAATAAACCAAAGTGAATTATCTGCAGGAGGCCCTGGCGCATGAATCTGTGCAAGGGGAACGACCTCGGACCACCAGGGGCCGAGAAAACCACAGTCTCATGCGGCCGGACTGTCAGGGTCAGGGAAAAATACAATATATATCAGGTGATATCTCGGGTGCTATTAGAGATAGCGAAATAAATCAAAGTGCATTGTCTGCAGGAGGCCCTGGCGCATAAATCTGTGCCGCGGGATCGACCTCGGACCACCAGGGGCCGAGAAAACCACCGACACATGGGGCCGGACACTCAGGGTCGAGGTAAAATTCAATATATATCTGGTGATATCTCGGGTGCTCTTACAGATAGCGCACTAAACCAAGCTGAATTATCTGCAGGGGGCCCTGGCACATGAATCTGTGCAGCGGGATCGACCTCGGACCACTAGGGGCCGAGAAAATCACCGTCTCATGGGGCCGGATTGTCAGGGTCAGGGAAAAATCCAATATATATCTGGTGACATCTCGGGTGCTATTAGAGATAGCGCAATATACCAAAGTGAATTATCTGCAGGAGGGCCTAGCGTATTAATCTGAGCAGCAGGAACGACCTCGGACCACCAGGGGCCGAGAAAGCCACCGTCTCATGGGGCCGGACACTCAGGGTCAGGGGAAAATCCAATATGTATATGGTTATATCTCGGGTGTTATTACAGATAGCGCAATAAATCAAAGTGCATTGTCTGTAGGAGGCCCTGGCGCATGAATCTGTGCAGCGGGAACGACCTCGGAACACCAGGGACCGAGAAAACCACCGCCTCATGGGGCCGGACACTCAGGGTCAGTGAAAAATCCAATATATATGTGGTGATATCTCGGGTGTTATTACAGATAGCGCAATAAATCAAAGTGCATTATCTGTAGGAGACCCTGGCGCATTAATCTGTGCAGCGGGAACGACCTCGGAACACCAGGGACCGAGAAAACCACCGTCTCATGGGGCCGGACACTCAGGGTCAGTGAAAAATCCAATATATATGTGGTGATATCTCGGGTGCTATTACAGATAGCGCAATAAATCAAAGTGAATTATCTGCAGTAGGCCCTGGCGCATGAATCTGTGCAGCGGGAACGACCTCGGACCACCAGGGGCCGAGAAAACTACCGTCTCATGGGGCCGGTCACTCAGGGTCAGTGAAAAATGCAATATATATCTGCTGATATCTCGGGTGCTATTAGAGACAGCGCAATAAACCAAAGTGAATTATCTGCAGGAGGCCCTGGCGCATGAATCTGTGCAGCGGGAACGACCTCGGACCACCAGGGGCCGAGAAAACGACCGTCTCATTGGGCCGGACACTCAGGGTCAGTGAAAAATCCAATATATATCTGCTGATATCTCGGCTGCTATTACAGATAGCGCAATAAATCAAAGTGCATTGTCTGTAGGAGGCCCTGGCGCATGAATCTGTGCAGCGGGAACGTCCTCGGACCACCAGGGGCCGAGAAAACGACCGTCTCATGGGGCCGGAAACTCAGGGTCAGGGAAAAATCCAATATATATCTGGTGATATCTCGGGTGCTATTAGAGATAGCGCAATAAACGAAAGTGAATTATCTGCAGGAGGCCCTGGCGCATGAATCTGTGCAGCGGGAACGACCTCGGACCACCAGGGGCCGAGAAAACCACCGTCTCATTGGGCCGGTCACTCAGGGTCAGTGAAAAATCCAATATATATCTGCTGATATCTCGGGTACTATTAGAGATAGCGCAATAAACCAAAGTGAATTATCTGCAGGAGGCCCTGGCGCATGAATCTGTGCAGCGGGAACGACCTCGGACCACCAGGGGCCGAGAAAACGACCGTCTCATGGGGCCGGACACTCAGGGTCAGTGAATAATTCAATATATATCTGCTGATATCTCGGGTGCTATTACAGATAGCGCAATAAATCAAAGTGCATTGTCTGTAGGAGGCCCTGGCGCATGAATCTGTGCAGCGGGAACGACCTCTGACCACCAGGGGCCGAGAAAACGACCGTCTCATGGGGCCGGACGCTCAGTGTCAGTGAAAAATCCAATATATATCTGGTGATATCTCGGGTGCTATTAGAGATAGCGCAATAAACCAAAGTGAATTATCTGCAGGAGGCCCTGGCGCATGAATCTGTGCAACGGGAACGACCTCGGACCACCAGGGGCCGAGAAAACCACAGTCTCATGGGGCCGGACACTCAGGGTCAGGGGAAAATCCAATATAGATCTGGTGATATCTCGGGTGCTATTAGAGATAGCGAAATAAACCTAAGTGAATTATCTGCAGGAGGCCCTGGCGCATGAATCCGTGCAGCGGGAACGTCCTCGGACCTCCAGGGGCCGAGACAACGACCGTCTCATGGGGCCGGACACTCAGGGTCAGTGAAAAATCCAATATATATCTGGTGATATCTCGGGTGCTATTACAGATAGCGCAATAAATCAAAGTGCATTGTCTGCAGGAGGCCCTGGCGCATGAATCTGTGCAACGGGAACGACCTCGGACCACCAGGGGCCGAGAAAACCACAGTCTCATGGGGCCGGATACTCAGGGTCAGGGGAAAATCCAATATAGATCTGGTGATATCTCGGGTGCTATTACAGATAGCGCAATAAATCATAGTGCATTGTCTGTAGGAGGCCCTGGCGCATGAATCTGGCCAGCGGGAACGACCTCGGACCACCAGCGGCCGAGAAAACCTCCGTCTCATGGGGCCGGACACTCAGGGTCGGGGAAAAATCCAATATATATCTGGTGATATCTCGGGTGCTATTAGAGATAGCGCAATAAACCAAAGTGAATTATCTGCAGGAGGCCCTGGCGCATGAATCTGTGCAACGGGAGCGACCTCGGACCACCAGGGGCCGAGAAAACTACAGTCTCATGGGGCCGGACACTCAGGGTCAGGGGAAAATCCAATATATATCTGGTGATATCTCGGGTGCTATTAGAGATAGCGCAATAAATCAAAGTGCATTGTCTGTAGGAGGCCCTGGCGCATGAACCTGTGCAGCGGGAACGTTCTCGGACCACCAGGGGCCGAGAAAACGACCGTCTCATGGGGCCGGACGCTCAGGGTCAGTGAAAAATCCAATATATATCTGGTGATATCTCGGGTGCTATTAGAGATAGCGCAATAAACCAAAGTGAATTATCTGCAGGAGGCCCTGGCGCATGAATCTGTGCAACGGGAACGACTTCGGACCACCAGGGGCCGAGAAAACCACAGTCTCATGGGGCCGGATACTCAGGGTCAGGGGAAAATCCAATATAGATCTGGTGATATCTCGGGTGCTATTACAGATAGCGCAATAAACCAAAGTGAATCGTCTGCAGGAGGCCCTGGCGCCTGAAGCTGTGCAGCGGGAACGACCTCGGACCACCAGGGGCCGAGAAAACCACAGTCTCATGGGGCCGGACACTCAGGGTCAGGGGAAAATCCAATATTTATCTGGTGATATCTTGGGTGCTATTACAGATATCGCAATAAACCAAGGTGAATTATCTGCAGGAGGCCCTGGCGCATGAATCTGTGCAACGGGAACGACCTCGGACCACCAGGGGCCGAGAAAACGACAGTCTCAAGGGGCCGGACACTCAGGGTCAGGGGAAAATCCAATATATATCTGGTGATATCTCGGGTGCTATTACAGATAGCGCAATAAATCAAAGTGCATTGTCTGTAGGAGGCCCTGGCGCATAAATGTGGCCAGCGGGAACGACCTCGGACCATCAGGGGCCGAGAAAACCACCGTCTCATGGGGCCGGACACTCAGGGTCAGGGGAAAATCCAATATTTATCTGGTGATATCTTGGGTGCTATTACAGATAGCGCAATAAATCAAAGTGCATTGTCTGTAGGAGGCCCTGGCGCATGAATCTGTGCAGCGGGAACGACCTCGGAACACCAGGGGCCGAGAAAACCACCATCACATGGGGAAGGACACTCAGGGTCAGTGAAAAATCCAATATATATATGGTGATATCTCGGGTGCTATTACAGATACCGCAATAAACCAAAGTGAATTATCTGCAGGAGGCCCTGGCGCATGAATCTGTGCAACGGGAACGACCTCGGACCACCAGGGGCCGAGAAAACCACCGTCTCATGGGGCAGGACACTCAGGGTCAGTGAAAAATCCAATATATATCTCGTGATATCTCGGGTGCTATTACAGATAGCGCAATAAATCAAAGTGCACTGTCCGTAGAAGTCGCTGGCGCATGAACCTGTGCAGCGGGAACGACCTCGGACCACCAGGGGCCGAGAAAACGACCGTCTCATGGGGCCGGACGCTCAGGGTCAGTGAAAAATCCAATATATATCTGGTGATATCTCGGGTGCTATTACAGATAGCGCAATAAATCAAAGTGCATTGTCTGTAGGAGGCCCTGGCGCATGAACCTGTGCAGCGGCAACGACCTCGGACCACCAGGGGCCGAGAAAACCACAGTCTCATGGGACCGGACACTCAGGGTCAGGGGAAAATCCAATATATATCTGGAGATATCTCGGGTGGTATTAGAGATAGCGCAATAAACCAAAGTGAATTATCTGCAGGAGGCCCTGGCGCATGAATCTGTGCATCGGGAACGACCTCGGACCACAAGGGGCCGAGAAAACCACAGTCTCATGGGGCCGGACACTCAGGGTCAGGGGAAAATCCAATATAGATCTGGTGATATCTCGGGTGCTATTACAGATAGCGCAATAAATCAAAGTGCATTGTCTGTAGGAGGCCCTGGCGCATGAATCTGTGCAGCGGGAACGACCTCGGACCACCAGAGGCCGAGACAACCACCGTCTCATGGGGCCGGACACTCAGGGTCGGGGAAAAATCCAATATATATCCGGTGATATCTCGGGTGCTATTAGAGATATCGCAATAAACCAAGGTGAATTATCTGCAGGAGGCCCTGGCGCATGAATCTGTGCAACGGGAACGACCTCGGACCACCAGGGGCCGAGAAAACGACAGTCTCAAGGGGCCGGACACTCAGGGTCAGGGGAAAATCCAATATATATCTGGTGATATCTCGGGTGCTATTACAGATAGCGCAATAAATCAAAGTGCATTGTCTGTAGGAGGCCCTGGCGCATAAATGTGGCCAGCGGGAACGACCTCGGACCATCAGGGGCCGAGAAAACCACCGTCTCATGGGGCCGGACACTCAGGGTCAGGGGAAAATCCAATATTTATCTGGTGATATCTTGGGTGCTATTACAGATAGCGCAATAAATCAAAGTGCATTGTCTGTAGGAGGCCCTGGCGCATGAATCTGTGCAGCGGGAACGACCTCGGAACACAAGGGGCCGAGAAAACCACCGTCACATGGGGCCGGACACTCAGGGTCAGGGTAAAATCCAATATATATCTGGTGATATCTCGGGTGCTATTACAGATAGCGCAATAAATCAAAGTGCATTGTCTGTAGGAGGCCCTGGCGCATGAATCTGTGCAGCGGGAACGACCTCGGACCACCAGGGTCCGAGAAAACCACCGTCTCATGGGGCCGCACACTCAGGGTCAGAGTAAAATCCAATATATACCTGGTGATATCTCGGGTGCTATTACAGATAGCGCAATAAATCAAAGTGCATTGTCTGTAGGAGGCCCTGGCGCATGAATCTGTACAGCGGGAACGACATCGGAACACCAGGGGCCGAGAAAACCACAGTCTCATTGGGCCGGACACTCAGGGTCAGGGAAAATCCAATATATATCTGGTGATATCTCGGGTGCTATTACAGATAGCGCAATAAATCAAAGTGCACTGTCCGTAGAAGTCCCTGGCGCATGAACCTGTGCAGCGGGAACGACCTCGGACCACCAGGGGCCGAGAAAACGACCGTCTCATGGGGCCGGACGCTCAGGGTCAGTGAAAAATCCAATATATATCTGGTGATATCTCGGGTGCTATTACAGATAGTGCAATAAATCAAAGTGCATTGTCTGTAGGAGGCCCTGGCGCATGAACCTGTGCAGCGGCAACGACCTCGGACCACCAGGGGCCGAGAAAACCACAGTCTCATGGGGCCGGACACTCAGGGTCAGGGGAAAATCCAATATATATCTGGTGATATCTCGGGTGCTATTAGAGATAGCGCAATAAATCAAAGTGCATTGTCTGTAGGAGGCCCTGGCGCATGAACCTGTGCAGCGGGAACGTTCTCGGACCACCAGGGGCCGAGAAAACGACCGTCTCATGGGGCCGGACGCTCAGGGTCAGTGAAAAATCCAATATATATCTGGTGATATCTCGGGTGCTATTAGAGATAGCGCAATAAACCAAAGTGAATTATCTGCAGGAGGCCCTGGCGCATGAATCTGTGCAACGGGAACGACTTCGGACCACCAGGGGCCGAGAAAACCACAGTCTCATGGGGCCGGATACTCAGGGTCAGGGGAAAATCCAATATAGATCTGGTGATATCTCGGGTGCTATTACAGATAGCGCAATAAATCATAGTGCATTGTCTGTAGGAGGCCCTGGCGCATGAATCTGGCCAGCGGGAACGACCTCGGACCACCAGCGGCCGAGAAAACCACCGTCTCATGGGGCCGGACACTCAGGGTCGGGGAAAAATCCAATATATATCTGGTGATATCTCGGGTGCTATTACAGATAGCGCAATAAATCAAAGTGCATTGTCTGTAGGAGACGCTGGCGCATGAATCTGTGCAGCGGGAACAACCTCGGACCACCAGGGGCCGAGAAAACCACAGTCTCATGGGGCCGGACACTCAGGGTCAGGGGAAAATCCAATATATATCTGGTGATATCTCGGGTGCTATTAGAGATATCGCAATAAACCAAGGTGAATTATCTGCAGGAGGCCCTGGCGCATGAATCTGTGCAACGGGAACGACCTCGGACCACCAGGGGCCGAGAAAACGACAGTCTCAAGGGGCCGGACACTCAGGGTCAGGGGAAAATCCAATATATATCTGGTGATATCTCGGGTGCTATTACAGATAGCGCAATAAATCAAAGTGCATTGTCTGTAGGAGACCCTGGCGCATAAATGTGGCCAGCGGGAACGACCTCGGACCATCAGGGGCCGAGAAAACCACCGTCTCATGGGGCCGGACACTCAGGGTCAGGGGAAAATCCAATATTTATCTGGTGATATCTTGGGTGCTATTACAGATAGCGCAATAAATCAAAGTGCATTGTCTGTAGGAGGCCCTGGCGCATGAATCTGTGCAGCGGGAACGACCTCGGAACACCAGGGGCCGAGAAAACCACCATCACATGGGGAAGGACACTCAGGGTCAGTGAAAAATCCAATATATATATGGTGATATCTCGGGTGCTATTACAGATACCGCAATAAACCAAAGTGAATTATCTGCAGGAGGCCCTGGCGCATGAATCTGTGCAACGGGAACGACCTCGGACCACCAGGGGCCGAGAAAACCACCGTCTCATGGGGCAGGACACTCAGGGTCAGTGAAAAATCCAATATATATCTGGTGATATCTCGGGTGCTATTACAGATAGCGCAATAAATCAAAGTGCACTGTCCGTAGAAGTCGCTGGCGCATGAACCTGTGCAGCGGGAACGACCTCGGACCACCAGGGGCCGAGAAAACGACCGTCTCATGGGGCCGGACGCTCAGGGTCAGTGAAAAATCCAATATATATCTGGTGATATCTCGGGTGCTATTACAGATAGCGCAATAAATCAAAGTGCATTGTCTGTAGGAGGCCCTGGCGCATGAACCTGTGCAGCGGCAACGACCTCGGACCACCAGGGGCCGAGAAAACCACAGTCTCATGGGACCGGACACTCAGGGTCAGGGGAAAATCCAATATATATCTGGAGATATCTCGGGTGGTATTAGAGATAGCGCAATAAACCAAAGTGAATTATCTGCAGGAGGCCCTGGCGCATGAATCTGTGCATCGGGAACGACCTCGGACCACAAGGGGCCGAGAAAACCACAGTCTCATGGGGCCGGACACTCAGGGTCAGGGGAAAATCCAATATAGATCTGGTGATATCTCGGGTGCTATTACAGATAGCGCAATAAATCAAAGTGCATTGTCTGTAGGAGGCCCTGGCGCATAAATGTGGCCAGCGGGAACGACCTCGGACCATCAGGGGCCGAGAAAACCACCGTCTCATGGGGCCGGACACTCAGGGTCAGGGGAAAATCCAATATATATCTGGAGATATCTCGGGTGCTATTAGAGATATCGCAATAAACCAAGGTGAATTATCTGCAGGAGGCCCTGGCGCATGAATCTGTGCAACGGGAACGACCTCGGACCACCAGGGGCCGAGAAAACGACAGTCTCAAGGGGCCGGACACTCAGGGTCAGGGGAAAATCCAATATATATCTGGTGATATCTCGGGTGCTATTACAGATAGCGCAATAAATCAAAGTGCATTGTCTGTAGGAGGCCCTGGCGCATAAATGTGGCCAGCGGGAACGACCTCGGACCATCAGGGGCCGAGAAAACCACCGTCTCATGGGGCCGGACACTCAGGGTCAGGGGAAAATCCAATATTTATCTGGTGATATCTTGGGTGCTATTACAGATAGCGCAATAAATCAAAGTGCATTGTCTGTAGGAGGCCCTGGCGCATGAATCTGTGCAGCGGGAACGACCTCGGAACACAAGGGGCCGAGAAAACCACCGTCACATGGGGCCGGACACTCAGGGTCAGGGTAAAATCCAATATATATCTGGTGATATCTCGGGTGCTATTACAGATAGCGCAATAAATCAAAGTGCATTGTCTGTAGGAGGCCCTGGCGCATGAATCTGTGCAGCGGGAACGACCTCGGACCACCAGGGTCCGAGAAAACCACCGTCTCATGGGGCCGCACACTCAGGGTCAGAGTAAAATCCAATATATACCTGGTGATATCTCGGGTGCTATTACAGATAGCGCAATAAATCAAAGTGCATTGTCTGTAGGAGGCCCTGGCGCATGAATCTGTGCAGCGGCAACGACCTCGGACCACCAGGGGCCGAGAAAACCACAGTCTCATGGGACCGGACACTCAGGGTCAGGGGAAAATCCAATATATATCTGGAGATATCTCGGGTGGTATTAGAGATAGCGCAATAAACCAAAGTGAATTATCTGCAGGAGGCCCTGGCGCATGAATCTGTGCATCGGGAACGACCTCGGACCACAAGGGGCCGAGAAAACCACAGTCTCATGGGGCCGGACACTCAGGGTCAGGGGAAAATCCAATATAGATCTGGTGATATCTCGGGTGCTATTACAGATAGCGCAATAAATCAAAGTGCATTGTCTGTAGGAGGCCCTGGCGCATGAATCTGTGCAGCGGGAACGACCTCGGACGACCAGGGGCCGAGAAAACCACAGTCTCATGGGGCCGGACACTCAGGGTCAGGGGAAAATCCAATATATATCTGGTGATATCTCGGGTGCTATTAGAGATAGCGCAATAAACCAAAGTGAATTATCTGCAGGAGGCCCTGGCGCATGAATCTGTGCAACGGGAACGACCTCGGACCACCAGGGGCCGAGAAAACCACAGTCTCATGGGGCCGGACACTCAGGGTCAGGGGAAAATCCAATATATATCTGGTGATATCTCGGGTGCTATTAGAGATAGCGCAATAAATCAAAGTGCATTGTCTGTAGGAGGCCCTGGCGCATGAATCTGTGCAGCGGGAACGACCTCGGAACACCCGGGGCCGAGAAAACCACCGTCTTATGGGGCAGGACACTCAGGGTCAGTGAAAAATCCAATATATATCTGGTGATATCTCGGGTGCTATTACAGATAGCGCAATAAATCAAAGTGCATTGTCTGTAGGAGACGCTGGCGCATGAACCTGTGCAGCGGGAACGTTCTCGGACCACCAGGGGCCGAGAAAACGACCGTCTCATGGGGCCGGACGCTCAGGGTCAGTGAAAAATCCAATATATATCTGGTGTTATCTCGGGTTCTATTACAGATAGCGCAATAAACCAAAGTGAGTTATCTGCAGGAGGCCCTGGCGCCTGAAGCTGTGCAGCGGGAACGACCTCGGACCACCAGGGGCCGAGGAAAGCACCGTCTCGAGGGGGCCGGACACTCTGGGCCAGGGAAAAATCCAATATATATGTGGTGATATCTCGGGTGCTATTACAGATAACGCAATAAATCAAAGTGCATTGTCTGTAGGAGGCCCTGGCGCATGAATCTGTGCAGCGGGAACGACCTAGGACCACCAGGGGCCGAGAAAACTACAGTCTCATGGGGCCGGACACTCAGGGTCAGGGGAAAATCCAATATATATCTGGTGATATCTCGGGTGCTATTAGAGATAGCGCAATAAACCAAGGTGAATTATCTGCAGGAGGCCCTGGCGCATGAATCTGTGCAACGGGAACGACCTCGGACCACCAGGGGCCGAGAAAACGACAGTCTCAAGGGGCCGGACACTCAGGGTCAGGGGAAAATCCAATATATATCTGGTGATATCTCTGGTGCTATTACAGATAGCGCAATAAACTAAAGTGAATTATCTGCAGGAGGCCCTGGCGCATGAATCTGTGCAGCGTGAACGACCTCGGACCACCAGGGGCCGAGAAAACCACCGTCCCGAGGGGCCGGACACTTAGGGTCAGTGGAAAATCCAATATCTATATGGTGATATCTCGGGTGCTATTACAGATAGCGCAATAAATCAAAGTGAATTATCTGCAGGAGGCCCTGGCGCATGAATCTGTGCAAGGGGAACGACCTCGGACCACCAGGGGCCGAGAAAACCACAGTCTCATGGGGCCGGACACACAGGGTCTGGGAAAAATTCAATATATAGCTGGTGATATCTTGGGTGCTATTAGAGATAGCGCAATAAACAAAAGTGAATTATCTGCAGGAGGCCCTGGCGCATGAATCTGTGCAACGGGAACGACCTCGGACCACCAGGGGCCGAAAAAACCACAGTCTCATGGGGCCGGACACTCAGGGTCAGGGAAAAATCCAATATATATCTGGTGATATCTCGGGTGCTATTACAGTTAGCGCAATAAATCAAAGTGCCTTGTCTGTAGGAGGCCCTGGCGCATGAATCTGTGCAGCGGGAACGACCTCGGACCACCAGGGGCCGAGAAAACCACAGTCTCATGGGGCCGGACACTCAGGGTCAGGGGAAAATCCAATATATATCTGGTGATATCTCGGGTGCTATTAAAGATAGCGCAATAAACTAAAGTGAATTATCTGCAGGAGGCCCTGGCGCATGAATGTGTGCAGCGGGAACGACCTAGGACCACCAGGGGCCGAGAAAACCACAGTCTCATGGGGCCGGACACACAGGGTCAGGGGAAAATCCAATATATATCTGGTGATATCTCGGGTGCTATTAGATATAGCGCAATAAATCAAAGTGCATTGTCTGTAGGAGGCCCTGGCGCATGAATCTGTGCAGCGGGAACGACCTCGGAACACCAGGGGCCGAGAAAACCACAGTCTCATGGGGCCGGACACTCAGGGTCAGGGGAAAATCCAATATATATCTGGTGATATCTCGGGTGCTATTACAGATAGAGCAATAAATCAAAGTGCATTGTCTGTAGGAGACGCTGGCGCATGAACCTGTGCAGCGGGAACGTTCTCGGACCACCAGGGGCCGAGAAAACGACCGTCTCATCGGGCCGGACGCTCAGGGTCAGTGAAAAATACAATATATATCTGGTGATATCTCGGGTGCCATTAGAGATAGCGCAATAAACCGAAGTGAATTATCTGCAGGAGGCCCTGGCGCATGAATCTGTGCAACGGGAACGACCTCGGACCACCAGGGGCCGAGAAAACCACAGTCTCATGGGGCCGGATACTCAGGGTCAGGGGAAAATCCAATATAGATCTGGTGATATCTCGGGTGCTATTACAGATAGCGCAATAAATCATAGTGCATTGTCTGTAGGAGGCCCTGGCGCATGAATCTGGCCAGCGGGAACGACCTCGGACCACCAGCGGCCGAGAAAACCACCGTCTCATGGGGCCGGACACTCAGGGTCGGGGAAAAATCCAATATACATCTGGTGATATCTCGGGTGCTATTAGAGATAGCGCAATAAACCAAGGTGAATTATCAGCAGGAGGCCCTGGCGCATGAATCTGTGCAACGGGAACGACCCCGGACCACCAGGGGCCGAGAAAACCACAGTCTCATGGGGCCGGACACACAGGGTCAGGGAAAAATTCAATATATATCTGGTGATATCTTGGGTGCTATTAGAGATAGCGCAATAAACCAAAGTGAATTATCTGCAGGACGCCCTGTCGCATGAATCTGTGCAACGGGAACGACCTCGGACCACCAGGGGCCGAGAAAACGACAGTCTCAAGGGGCCGGACACTCAGGGTCAGGGGAAAATCCAATATATATCTGGTGATATCTCGGGTGCTATTACAGATAGCGCAATAAATCAAAGTGCATTGTCTGTAGGAGACCCTGGCGCATAAATGTGGCCAGCGGGAACGACCTCGGACCATCAGGGGCCGAGAAAACCACCGTCTCATGGGGCCGGACACTCAGGGTCAGGGGAAAATCCAATATTTATCTGGTGATATCTTGGGTGCTATTACAGATAGCGCAATAAATCAAAGTGCATTGTCTGTAGGAGGCCCTGGCGCATGAATCTGTGCAGCGGGAACGACCTCGGAACACCAGGGGCCGAGAAAACCACCATCACATGGGGAAGGACACTCAGGGTCAGTGAAAAATCCAATATATATATGGTGATATCTCGGGTGCTATTACAGATACCGCAATAAACCAAAGTGAATTATCTGCAGGAGGCCCTGGCGCATGAATCTGTGCAACGGGAACGACCTCGGACCACCAGGGGCCGAGAAAACCACCGTCTCATGGGGCAGGACACTCAGGGTCAGTGAAAAATCCAATATATATCTGGTGATATCTCGGGTGCTATTACAGATAGCGCAATAAATCAAAGTGCACTGTCCGTAGAAGTCGCTGGCGCATGAACCTGTGCAGCGGGAACGACCTCGGACCACCAGGGGCCGAGAAAACGACCGTCTCATGGGGCCGGACGCTCAGGGTCAGTGAAAAATCCAATATATATCTGGTGATATCTCGGGTGCTATTACAGATAGCGCAATAAATCAAAGTGCATTGTCTGTAGGAGGCCCTGGCGCATGAACCTGTGCAGCGGCAACGACCTCGGACCACCAGGGGCCGAGAAAACCACAGTCTCATGGGACCGGACACTCAGGGTCAGGGGAAAATCCAATATATATCTGGAGATATCTCGGGTGGTATTAGAGATAGCGCAATAAACCAAAGTGAATTATCTGCAGGAGGCCCTGGCGCATGAATCTGTGCATCGGGAACGACCTCGGACCACAAGGGGCCGAGAAAACCACAGTCTCCTGGGGCCGGACACTCAGGGTCAGGGGAAAATCCAATATAGATCTGGTGATATCTCGGGTGCTATTACAGATAGCGCAATAAATCAAAGTGCATTGTCTGTAGGAGGCCCTGGCGCATAAATGTGGCCAGCGGGAACGACCTCGGACCATCAGGGGCCGAGAAAACCACCGTCTCATGGGGCCGGACACTCAGGGTCAGGGGAAAATCCAATATATATCTGGAGATATCTCGGGTGCTATTAGAGATATCGCAATAAACCAAGGTGAATTATCTGCAGGAGGCCCTGGCGCATGAATCTGTGCAACGGGAACGACCTCGGACCACCAGGGGCCGAGAAAACGACAGTCTCAAGGGGCCGGACACTCAGGGTCAGGGGAAAATCCAATATATATCTGGTGATATCTCGGGTGCTATTACAGATAGCGCAATAAATCAAAGTGCATTGTCTGTAGGAGGCCCTGGCGCATAAATGTGGCCAGCGGGAACGACCTCGGACCATCAGGGGCCGAGAAAACCACCGTCTCATGGGGCCGGACACTCAGGGTCAGGGGAAAATCCAATATTTATCTGGTGATATCTTGGGTGCTATTACAGATAGCGCAATAAATCAAAGTGCATTGTCTGTAGGAGGCCCTGGCGCATGAATCTGTGCAGCGGGAACGACCTCGGAACACAAGGGGCCGAGAAAACCACCGTCACATGGGGCCGGACACTCAGGGTCAGGGTAAAATCCAATATATATCTGGTGATATCTCGGGTGCTATTACAGATAGCGCAATAAATCAAAGTGCATTGTCTGTAGGAGGCCCTGGCGCATGAATCTGTGCAGCGGGAACGACCTCGGACCACCAGGGTCCGAGAAAACCACCGTCTCATGGGGCCGCACACTCAGGGTCAGAGTAAAATCCAATATATACCTGGTGATATCTCGGGTGCTATTACAGATAGCGCAATAAATCAAAGTGCATTGTCAGTAGGAGGCCCTGGCGCATGAATCTGTGCAGCGGCAACGACCTCGGACCACCAGGGGCCGAGAAAACCACAGTCTCATGGGACCGGACACTCAGGGTCAGGGGAAAATCCAATATATATCTGGAGATATCTCGGGTGGTATTAGAGATAGCGCAATAAACCAAAGTGAATTATCTGCAGGAGGCCCTGGCGCATGAATCTGTGCATCGGGAACGACCTCGGACCACAAGGGGCCGAGAAAACCACAGTCTCATGGGGCCGGACACTCAGGGTCAGGGGAAAATCCAATATAGATCTGGTGATATCTCGGGTGCTATTACAGATAGCGCAATAAATCAAAGTGCATTGTCTGTAGGAGGCCCTGGCGCATGAATCTGTGCAGCGGGAACGACCTCGGACGACCAGGGGCCGAGAAAACCACAGTCTCATGGGGCCGGACACTCAGGGTCAGGGGAAAATCCAATATATATCTGGTGATATCTCGGGTGCTATTAGAGATAGCGCAATAAACCAAAGTGAATTATCTGCAGGAGGCCCTGGCGCATGAATCTGTGCAACGGGAACGACCTCGGACCACCAGGGGCCGAGAAAACCACAGTCTCATGGGGCCGGACACTCAGGGTCAGGGGAAAATCCAATATATATCTGGTGATATCTCGGGTGCTATTAGAGATAGCGCAATAAATCAAAGTGCATTGTCTGTAGGAGGCCCTGGCGCATGAATCTGTGCAGCGGGAACGACCTCGGAACACCCGGGGCCGAGAAAACCACCGTCTTATGGGGCAGGACACTCAGGGTCAGTGAAAAATCCAATATATATCTGGTGATATCTCGGGTGCTATTACAGATAGCGCAATAAATCAAAGTGCATTGTCTGTAGGAGACGCTGGCGCATGAACCTGTGCAGCGGGAACGTTCTCGGACCACCAGGGGCCGAGAAAACGACCGTCTCATGGGGCCGGACGCTCAGGGTCAGTGAAAAATCCAATATATATCTGGTGTTATCTCGGGTTCTATTACAGATAGCGCAATAAACCAAAGTGAGTTATCTGCAGGAGGCCCTGGCGCCTGAAGCTGTGCAGCGGGAACGACCTCGGACCACCAGGGGCCGAGGAAAGCACCGTCTCGAGGGGGCCGGACACTCTGGGCCAGGGAAAAATCCAATATATATGTGGTGATATCTCGGGTGCTATTACAGATAACGCAATAAATCAAAGTGCATTGTCTGTAGGAGGCCCTGGCGCATGAATCTGTGCAGCGGGAACGACCTAGGACCACCAGGGGCCGAGAAAACTACAGTCTCATGGGGCCGGACACTCAGGGTCAGGGGAAAATCCAATATATATCTGGTGATATCTCGGGTGCTATTAGAGATAGCGCAATAAACCAAGGTGAATTATCTGCAGGAGGCCCTGGCGCATGAATCTGTGCAACGGGAACGACCTCGGACCACCAGGGGCCGAGAAAACGACAGTCTCAAGGGGCCGGACACTCAGGGTCAGGGGAAAATCCAATATATATCTGGTGATATCTCTGGTGCTATTACAGATAGCGCAATAAACTAAAGTGAATTATCTGCAGGAGGCCCTGGCGCATGAATCTGTGCAGCGTGAACGACCTCGGACCACCAGGGGCCGAGAAAACCACCGTCCCGAGGGGCCGGACACTTAGGGTCAGTGGAAAATCCAATATCTATATGGTGATATCTCGGGTGCTATTACAGATAGCGCAATAAATCAAAGTGAATTATCTGCAGGAGGCCCTGGCGCATGAATCTGTGCAAGGGGAACGACCTCGGACCACCAGGGGCCGAGAAAACCACAGTCTCATGGGGCCGGACACACAGGGTCTGGGAAAAATTCAATATATAGCTGGTGATATCTTGGGTGCTATTAGAGATAGCGCAATAAACCAAAGTGAATTATCTGCAGGAGGCCCTGGCGCATGAATCTGTGCAACGGGAACGACCTCGGACCACCAGGGGCCGAAAAAACCACAGTCTCATGGGGCCGGACACTCAGGGTCAGGGAAAAATCCAATATATATCTGGTGATATCTCGGGTGCTATTACAGTTAGCGCAATAAATCAAAGTGCCTTGTCTGTAGGAGGCCCTGGCGCATGAATCTGTGCAGCGGGAACGACCTCGGACCACCAGGGGCCGAGAAAACCACAGTCTCATGGGGCCGGACACTCAGGGTCAGGGGAAAATCCAATATATATCTGGTGATATCTCGGGTGCTATTAAAGATAGCGCAATAAACTAAAGTGAATTATCTGCAGGAGGCCCTGGCGCATGAATGTGTGCAGCGGGAACGACCTAGGACCACCAGGGGCCGAGAAAACCACAGTCTCATGGGGCCGGACACACAGGGTCAGGGGAAAATCCAATATATATCTGGTGATATCTCGGGTGCTATTAGATATAGCGCAATAAATCAAAGTGCATTGTCTGTAGGAGGCCCTGGCGCATGAATCTGTGCAGCGGGAACGACCTCGGAACACCAGGGGCCGAGAAAACCACAGTCTCATGGGGCCGGACACTCAGGGTCAGGGGAAAATCCAATATATATCTGGTGATATCTCGGGTGCTATTACAGATAGAGCAATAAATCAAAGTGCATTGTCTGTAGGAGACGCTGGCGCATGAACCTGTGCAGCGGGAACGTTCTCGGACCACCAGGGGCCGAGAAAACGACCGTCTCATCGGGCCGGACGCTCAGGGTCAGTGAAAAATACAATATATATCTGGTGATATCTCGGGTGCCATTAGAGATAGCGCAATAAACCGAAGTGAATTATCTGCAGGAGGCCCTGGCGCATGAATCTGTGCAACGGGAACGACCTCGGACCACCAGGGGCCGAGAAAACCACAGTCTCATGGGGCCGGATACTCAGGGTCAGGGGAAAATCCAATATAGATCTGGTGATATCTCGGGTGCTATTACAGATAGCGCAATAAATCATAGTGCATTGTCTGTAGGAGGCCCTGGCGCATGAATCTGGCCAGCGGGAACGACCTCGGACCACCAGCGGCCGAGAAAACCACCGTCTCATGGGGCCGGACACTCAGGGTCGGGGAAAAATCCAATATACATCTGGTGATATCTCGGGTGCTATTAGAGATAGCGCAATAAACCAAGGTGAATTATCAGCAGGAGGCCCTGGCGCATGAATCTGTGCAACGGGAACGACCCCGGACCACCAGGGGCCGAGAAAACCACAGTCTCATGGGGCCGGACACACAGGGTCAGGGAAAAATTCAATATATATCTGGTGATATCTTGGGTGCTATTAGAGATAGCGCAATAAACCAAAGTGAATTATCTGCAGGACGCCCTGGCGCATGAATCTGTGCAACGGGAACGACCTCGGACCACCAGGGGCCGAAAAAACCACAGTCTCATGGGGCCGGACACTCAGGGTCAGGGAAAAATCCAATATATATCTGGTGATATCTCGGGTGCTATTACAGATAGCGCAATAAATCAATGTGCATTGTCTGTAGGAGGCCCTGGCGCATGAATCTGTGCAGCGGGAACGACCTCGGACCACCAGGGGCCGAGAAAACCACAGTCTCATGGGGCCGGACACTCAGGGTCAGGGGAAAATCCAATATATATCTGGTGATATCTCGGGTGCTATTAAAGATAGCGCAATAAACTAAAGTGAATTATCTGCAGGAGGCCCTGGCGCATGAATGTGTGCAGCGGGAACGACGTCGGACCACCAGGGGCCGAGAAAACCGCAGTCTGATGGGGCCGGACACTCAGGGTCAGGGAAAAATCCAATATATATCTGGTGATATCTCGGGCGCTATTAGAGATAGCGCAATAAGCCAAAGGGAATTATCTGCAGGAGGCCCTGGCGCATGAATGTGTGCAGCGGGAACGACCTCGGACCACCAGGGGCCGAGAAAACCGCAGTCTCATGGGGCCGGACACTCAGGGTCAGGGGAAAATCCAATATATATCTGGTGATATCTCGGGTGCTATTACAGATAGAGCAATAAATCAAAGTGCATTGTCTGTAGGAGGCCCTGGCGCATGAATCTGTGCATCGGGAACGACCTAGGACCACCAGGGGCCGAGAAAACTACAGTCTCATGGTGCCGCACACTCAGGGTCAGGGGAAAATCCAATATATATCTGGTGATATCTCGGGTGCTATTAGAGATAGCGCAATAAACCAAGGTGAATTATCTGCAGGAGGCCCTGGCGCATGAATCTGTGCAACGGGAACGACCCCGGACCACCAGGGGCCGAGAAAACGACAGTCTCAAGGGGCCGGACACTCAGGGTCAGGGGAAAATCCAATATATATCCGGTTATATCACGGGTGCTATTACAGATAGCGCAATAAATCAAAGTGCATTGTCTGTAGGAGGCCCTGGCGCATAAATGTGGCCAGCGGGAACGACCTCGGACCTCCAGGGGCCGAGAAAACGACCGTCTCATGGGGCCGGACGCTCAGGGTCAGTGAAAAATCCAATATATATCTGGTGATATCTCGGGTGCTATTAGAGATAGCGCAATAAACCAAAGTGAATTATCTGCAGGAGGCCCTGGCGCATGAATGTGTGCAGCGGGAACGACCTCGGACCACCAGGGGCCGAGAAGACCGCAGTCTCATGGGGCCGGATACTCAGGGTCAGGGGAAAATCCAATATAGATCTGGTGATATCTCGGGTGCTATTACAGATAGCGCAATAAATCATAGTGCATTGTCTGTAGGAGGCCCTGGCGCATGAATCTGGCCAGCGGGAACGACCTCGGACCACCAGCGGCCGAGAAAACCACCGTCTCATGGGGCCGGACACTCAGGGTCGGGGAAAAATCCAATATATATCTGGTGATATCTCGGGTGCTATTAGAGATAGGGCAATAAACCAAAGTGAATTGTCTGCAGGAGGCCCTGGCGCATGAATCTGTGCAACGGGAACGACCTCGGACCACCAGGGGCCGAGAAAACGACAGTCTCAAGGGGCCGGACACTCAGGGTCAGGGGAAAATCCAATATATATCTGGTGATATCTCGGGTGCTATTACAGATAGCGCAATAAATCAAATTGCATTGTCTGTAGGAGGCCCTGGCGCATTAATGTGGACAGCGGGAACGACCTCGGACCATCAGGGGCCGAGAAAATCACCGTCTCATGGGGCCGGACACTCAGGGTCAGGGGAAAATCCAATATTTATCTGGTGATATCTTGGGTGCTATTACAGATAGCGCAATAAATCAAAGTGCATTGTCTGTAGGAGGCCCTGGCGCATGAATCTGTGCAGCGGGAACGACCTCGGACCACCAGGGGCCGAGAAAACCACAGTCTCATGGGGCCGGACACTCAGGGTCAGGGGAAAATCCAATATATATCTGGTGATATCTCGGGTGCTATTAGAGATAGCGCAATAAACCAAAGTGAATTATCTGCAGGAGGCCCTGGCGCATGAATCTGTGCAACGGGAACGACCTCGGACCACCAGGGGCCGAGAAAACCACAGTCTCATGGGGCCGGACACTCAGGGTCAGTGAAAAATCCAATATATATCTGGTGATATCTCGGGTGCTGTTAGAGATAGCGCAATAAACCAAAGTGCATTACCTGCAGGAGGCCCTGGCGCATGAATATGTGCAACGGGAACGACCTCGGACCACCAGGGGCCGAGAAAACCACAGTCTCATGGGGCCGGATACTCAGGGTCAGGGGAAAATCCAATATAGATCTGGTGATATCTCGGGTGCTATTACAGATAGCGCAATAAATCATAGTGCATTGTCTGTAGGAGGCCCTGGCGCATGAATCTGGCCAGCGGGAACGACCTCGGACCACCAGCGGCCGAGAAAACCACCGTCTCATGGGGCCGGACACTCAGGGTCGGGGAAAAATCCAATATATATCTGGTGATATCTCGGGTGCTATTAGAGATAGAGCAATAAACCAAAGTGAATTGTCTGCAGGAGGCCCTGGCGCATGAATCTGTGCAGCGGGAACGATCTCGGACCATCAGGGGCCGAGACATCCACCGTCTCATGGGGCCGGACACTCAGGGTCGGGGAAAAATCCAATATATATCTGGTGATATCTCGGGTGCTATTAGAGATAGAGCAATAAACCAAAGTGAATCGTCTGCAGGAGGCCCTGGCGCCTGAAGCTGTGCAGCGGGAACGACCTCGGACCACCAGGGGCCGAGGAAAGCACCGTCTCGAGGGGGCCGGACACTCTGGGCCAGGGAAAAATCCAATATATATGTGGTGATATCTCGGGTGCTATTACAGATAACGCAATAAATCAAAGTGCATTGTCTGTAGGAGGCCCTGGCGCATGAATCTGTGCAGCGGGAACGACCTAGGACCACCAGGGGCCGAGAAAACTACAGTCTCATGGGGCCGGACACTCAGGGTCAGGGGAAAATCCAATATATATCTGGTGATATCTCGGGTGCTATTAGAGATAGCGCAATAAACCAAGGTGAATTATCTGCAGGAGGCCCTGGCGCATGAATCTGTGCAACGGGAACGACCTCGGACCACCAGGGGCCGAGAAAACGACAGTCTCAAGGGGCCGGACACTCAGGGTCAGGGGAAAATCCAATATATATCTGGTGATATCTCGGGTGCTATTAGAGATAGCGCAATAAACCAAAGTGAATTATCTGCAGGAGGCCCTGGCGCATGAATCTGTGCAACGGGAACGACCTCGGACCACCAGGGGCCGAGAAAACGACAGTCTCAAGGGGCCGGACACTCAGGGTCAGGGGAAAATCCAATATATATCCGGTTATATCACGGGTGCTATTACAGATAGCGCAATAAATCAAAGTGCATTGTCTGTAGGAGGCCCTGGCGCATAAATGTGGGCAGCGGGAACGACCTCGGACCTCCAGGGGCCGAGAAAACGACCGTCTCATGGGGCCGGACGCTCAGGGTCAGTGAAAAATCCAATATATATCTGGTGATATCTCGGGTGCTATTAGAGATAGCGCAATAAACCAAAGTGAATTATCTGCAGGAGGCCCTGGCGCATGAATCTGTGCAACGGGAACGACCTCGGACCACCAGGGGCCGAGAAAACCACAGTCTCATGGGGCCGGATACTCAGGGTCAGGGGAAAATCCAATATAGATCTGGTGATATCTCGGGTGCTATTACAGATAGCGCAATAAATCATAGTGCATTGTCTGTAGGAGGCCCTGGCGCATGAATCTGGCCAGCGGGAACGACCTCGGACCACCAGCGGCCGAGAAAACCACCGTCTCATGGGGCCGGACACTCAGGGTCGGGGAAAAATCCAATATATATCTGGTGATATCTCGGGTGCTATTAGAGATAGGGCAATAAACCAAAGTGAATTGTCTGCAGGAGGCCCTGGCGCATGAATCTGTGCAACGGGAACGACCTCGGACCACCAGGGGCCGAGAAAACGACAGTCTCAAGGGGCCGGACACTCAGGGTCAGGGGAAAATCCAATATATATCTGGTGATATCTCGGGTGCTATTACAGATAGCGCAATAAATCAAATTGCATTGTCTGTAGGAGGCCCTGGCGCATTAATGTGGACAGCGGGAACGACCTCGGACCATCAGGGGCCGAGAAAATCACCGTCTCATGGGGCCGGACACTCAGGGTCAGGGGAAAATCCAATATTTATCTGGTGATATCTTGGGTGCTATTACAGATAGCGCAATAAATCAAAGTGCATTGTCTGTAGGAGGCCCTGGCGCATGAATCTGTGCAGCGGGAACGACCTCGGACCACCAGGGGCCGAGAAAACCACAGTCTCATGGGGCCGGACACTCAGGGTCAGGGGAAAATCCAATATATATCTGGTGATATCTCGGGTGCTATTAGAGATAGCGCAATAAACCAAAGTGAATTATCTGCAGGAGGCCCTGGCGCATGAATCTGTGCAACGGGAACGACCTCGGACCACCAGGGGCCGAGAAAACCACAGTCTCATGGGGCCGGACACTCAGGGTCAGTGAAAAATCCAATATATATCTGGTGATATCTCGGGTGCTGTTAGAGATAGCGCAATAAACCAAAGTGCATTACCTGCAGGAGGCCCTGGCGCATGAATATGTGCAACGGGAACGACCTCGGACCACCAGGGGCCGAGAAAACCACAGTCACATGGGGCCGGATACTCAGGGTCAGGGGAAAATCCAATATAGATCTGGTGATATCTCGGGTGCTATTACAGATAGCGCAATAAATCATAGTGCATTGTCTGTAGGAGGCCCTGGCGCATGAATCTGGCCAGCGGGAACGACCTCGGACCACCAGCGGCCGAGAAAACCACCGTCTCATGGGGCCGGACACTCAGGGTCGGGGAAAAATCCAATATATATCTGGTGATATCTCGGGTGCTATTAGAGATAGAGCAATAAACCAAAGTGAATTGTCTGCAGGAGGCCCTGGCGCATGAATCTGTGCAGCGGGAACGATCTCGGACCATCAGGGGCCGAGACATCCACCGTCTCATGGGGCCGGACACTCAGGGTCGGGGAAAAATCCAATATATATCTGGTGATATCTCGGGTGCTATTAGAGATAGAGCAATAAACCAAAGTGAATCGTCTGCAGGAGGCCCTGGCGCCTGAAGCTGTGCAGCGGGAACGACCTCGGACCACCAGGGGCCGAGGAAAGCACCGTCTCGAGGGGGCCGGACACTCTGGGCCAGGGAAAAATCCAATATATATGTGGTGATATCTCGGGTGCTATTACAGATAACGCAATAAATCAAAGTGCATTGTCTGTAGGAGGCCCTGGCGCATGAATCTGTGCAGCGGGAACGACCTAGGACCACCAGGGGCCGAGAAAACTACAGTCTCATGGGGCCGGACACTCAGGGTCAGGGGAAAATCCAATATATATCTGGTGATATCTCGGGTGCTATTAGAGATAGCGCAATAAACCAAGGTGAATTATCTGCAGGAGGCCCTGGCGCATGAATCTGTGCAACGGGAACGACCTCGGACCACCAGGGGCCGAGAAAACGACAGTCTCAAGGGGCCGGACACTCAGGGTCAGGGGAAAATCCAATATATATCTGGTGATATCTCTGGTGCTATTACAGATAGCGCAATAAATCAAAGTGCATTGTCTGTAGGAGGCCCTGGCGCATAAATGTGGCCAGCGGGAACGACCTCGGACCATCAGGGGCCGAGAAAACCACCGTCTTATGGGGCCGGACACTCAGGGTCAGGGGAAAATCCAATATTTATCTGGTGATATCGCGGGTGCTATTACAGATAGCGCAATAAATCAAAGTGCATTGTCTGTAGGAGGCCCTGGCGCATGAATCTGTGCAGCGGGAACGACCTCGGAACACCAGGGGCCGAGAAAACCACCGTCTCATGGGGCAGGACACTCAGGGTCAGTGAAAAATCCAATATATATCTGGTGATATCTCGGGTGCTATTACAGATAGCGCAATAAATCAAAGTGCATTGTCTGTAGGAGACGCTGGCGCATGAACCTGTGCAGCGGGAACGTTCTCGGACCACCAGGGGCCGAGAAAACGACCGTCTCATGGGGCCGGACGCGCAGGGTCAGTGAAAAATCCAATATATATCTGGTGATATCTCGGGTGCTATTAGAGATAGCGCAATAAACCAAAGTGAGTTATCTGCAGGAGGCCCTGGCGCATGAATCTGTGCAACGGGAACGACCTCGGACCACCAGGGGCCGAAAAAACCACAGTCTCATGGGGCCGGACACTCAGGGTCAGGGAAAAATCCAATATATATCTGGTGATATCTCGGGTGCTATTACAGATAGCGCAATAAATCAAAGTGCATTGTCTGTAGGAGGCCCTGGCGCATGAATCTGTGCAGCGGGAACGACCTCGGACCACCAGGGGCCGTGAAAACCACAGTCTCATGGGGCCGGACACTCAGGGTCAGGGGAAAATCCAATATATATCTGGTGATATCTCGGGCGCTATTAGAGATAGCGCAATAAGCCAAAGGGAATTATCTGCAGGAGGCCCTGGCGCATGAATCTGTGCAGCGGGAACGACCTCGGACCACCAGGGGCCGAGAAAACCACCGTCCCGAGGGGCCGGACACTCAGGGTCAGGGAAAAATCCAATATATATCTGGTGATATCTTGGGTGCTATTAGAGATAGCGCAATAAACCAAAGTGAGTTATCTGCAGGAGGCCCTGGCGCCTGAAGCTGGGCAGCGGGAACGACCTCGGACCACCAGGGGCCGAGAAAACCACAGTCTCATGGGGCCGGACACTCAGGGTCAGGGGAAAATCCAATATATATCTGGTGATATCTCGGGTGCTATTAGAGATAGCGCAATAAACCATAGTGAATTATCTGCAGGAGGCCCTGGCGCATGAATGTGTGCAGCGGGAACGACCTCGGACCACCAGGAGCCGAGAAAACCGCAGTCTCATGGGGCCGGACACTCAGGGTCAGGGAAAAATCCAATATATATCTGTTGATATCTCGGGCGCTATTAGAGATAGCGCAATAAACCAAAGTGAATTATCTGCAGGAGGCCCTGGCGCATGAATCTGTGCAGCGGGAACGACCTCGGACCACCAGGGGCCGAGAAAACCACCGTCTCATGGGGCCGGACACTCAGGGTCAGGGAAAAATCCAATATATATCTGGTGATATCTCGGGTGCTATTACAGATAGCGCAATAAGTCAAAGTGCATTGTCTGTAGGAGGCCCTGGCGCATGAATCTGTGAAGCGGCAACGACCTCGGACCACCAGGGGCCGAGAAAACCACAGTCTCATGGGGCCGGACACTCAGGGTCAGGGGAAAATCCAGTTTATATCTGGTGATATCTCGGGTGCTATTAGAGATAGCGCAATAAACCAAAGTGAATTATCTGCAGGAGGCCCTGGCGCATGAATCTGTGCAACGGTAACGACCTCGGACCACCAGGGGTCGAAAAAACAACAGTCTCATGGGGCCGGACACTCAGGGTCAGGGAAAAATCCAATATATATCTGGTGATATCTCGGGTGCTATTACAGATAGCGCAATAAATCAAAGTGCATTGTCTGTAGGAGGCCCTGGCGCACTAATCTGTGCTGCGGGAACGACCTCGGACCACCAGGGGCCGAGAAAACCACAGTCTCATGGGGCGGACACTCAGGGTCAGGGGAAAATCCAATATATATCTGGTGATATCTCGGGTGCTATTAAAGATAGCGCAATAAGCCAAAGGGAATTATCTGCAGGAGGCCCTGGCGCATGCATCTGTGCAGCGGGAACGACCTAGGACCACCAGGGGCCGAGAAAACCACCGTCTCATGGGGCCGGACACTCAGGGTAAGGGAAAAATCCAATATATATCTGGTGATATCTCGGGTGCTATTCGAGATAGCGCAATAAACGAAAGTGAATTATCTGCAGGAGGCCCTGGCGCATGAATCTGTGCAGCGGGAACGACCGCGGACCACCAGGGGCCGAGAAAACCACCGTCTCATGGGGCCGGACACTCAGGGTCAGGGAAAAATCCAATATATATCTGGTGATATCTCGGGTGCTATTAGAGATAGCGCAATAAACCAATGTGAGTCATCTGCAGGAGGCCCTGGCGCCTGAAGCTGTGCAGCGAGAACGACCTCGGACCACCAGGGGCCGAGAAAACCACCGTCTCATGGGGCCGGACACTCTGGGTCAGCGAAAAATCCAATATATATGTGGTGATACCTCGGGTGCTATTACAGATAGCGCAATAAATCAAAGTGCATTGTCTGTAGGAGGCCCTGGCGCATGAATCTGTGCAGCGGGAACGACCTCGGACCACCAGGGGCCGATAAAACTACAGTCTCATGCGGCCGGACACACAGGGTCTGGGGAAAATCCAATATATATCTGGTGATATCTCCGGTCCTATTACAGATAGCGAAATAAATCAAAGTGCATTGTCTGTAGGAGGCCCTGGCGCATGAATCTGTGCAGCGGGAACGACCTCGGACCACCAGAGGCCGAGGAAACCACAGTCTCATGGGGCCGGACACTCAGGGTCAGGGAAAAATCCAATATATATCTGGTGATATCTTGGGTGCTATTACAGATAGAGCAATAAATCAAAGTGCATTGTCTGTAGGAGGCCCTGGCGCATGAATGTGTGCAGCGGGAACAACCTCGGACCACCAGGGGCCGAGAAAACCACAGTCTCATGGGGCCGGACACTCAGAGTCAGGGCAAAATCCAATATATATCTGGTGATATCTCGGGTGCTATTAGAGATAGCGCAATAAACCATAGTGAATTATCTGCAGGAGGCCCCGGCGCATGAATGTGTGCAGCGGGAACGACCTCGGACCACCAGGGGCCGCGAAAACGACAGTCTCAAGGGGCCGGACACTCAGGGTCAGGGGAAAATCCAATATATATCTGGTGATATCTCTGGTGCTATTACAGATAGCGCAATAAATCAAAGTGCATTGTCTGTAGGAGGCCCTGGCGCATAAATGTGGCCAGCGGGAACGACCTCGGACCATCAGGGGCCGAGAAAACCACCGTCTCATGGGGCCGGACACTCAGGGTCAGGGGAAAATCCAATATTTATCTGGTGATATCTTGGGTGCTATTACAGATAGCGCAATAAATCAAAGTGCATTGTCTGTAGGAGGCCCTGGCGCATGAATCTGTGCAGCGGGAACGACCTCGGACCACCAGGGGCCGAGAAAACCACCGTCCCGAGGGGCCGGACACTTAGGGTCAGTGAAAAATCCAATATCTATCTGGTGATATCTCGGGTGCTATTACAGATAGCGCAATAAATCAAAGTGAATTATCTGCAGGAGGCCCTGGCGCATGAATCTGTGCAAGGGGAACGACCACGGACCACCAGGGGCCGAGAAAACCACAGTCTCATGGGGCCGGATACTCAGGGTCAGGGGAAAATCCAATATAGATCTGGTGATATATCGGGTGCTATTACAAATAGCGCAATAAATCATAGTGCATTGTCTGTAGGAGGCCCTGGCGCATGAATCTGGCCAGCGGGAACGACCTCGGACCACCAGCGGCCGAGAAAACCACCGTCTCATGGGGCCGGACACTCAGGGTCGGGGAAAAATCCAATATATATCTGGTGATATCTCGGGTGCTATTAGAGATAGCGCAATAAACCAAAGTGAATTGTCTGCAGGAGGCCCTGGCGCATGAATCTGTGCAGCGGGAACGATCTCGGACCATCAGGGGCCGTGACATCCACCGTCTCACGGGGCCGGACACTCAGGGTCAGGGAAAAATCCAATATATATGTGGTGATATCTCGGGTGCTATTACAGATAGCGCAATAAATCAAAGTGCATTGTCTGTAGGAGGCCCTGGCGCATGAATCTGTGCAGCAGGAACGACCTCGGACCACCAGGGCCCGAGAAAACGACCGTCTCATGGGGCCGGACGCTCAGGGTCAGTGAAAAATCCAATATATATCTGGTGATATCTCGGGTGCTATTAGAGATAGCGCAATAAACCAAAGTGAATTATCTGCAGGAGGCCCTGGCGCATGAATCTGTGCAGCGGGAACGTCCTCGGACCCCCAGGGGCCGAGACAACCACCGTCTCATGGGGCCGGACACTCAGGGTCAGTGAAAAATCCAATATATATCTGGTGATATCTCGGGTGCTATTACAGATAGCGCAATAAATCAAAGTGCATTGTCTGTAGGAGGCCCTGGCGCATGAATCTGTGCAGCGGGAACGACCTCGGAACACCAGGGGCCGAGAAAACCACCGTCTCATGGGGCCGGACGCTCAGGGTCAGTGAAAAATCCAATACATATCTGGTGATATCTCGGGTGCTATTACAGATAGCGCAATAAACCAAAGTGAATTATCTGCAGGAGGCCCTGGCGCATGAATCTGTGCAACGGGAACGACCTCGGACCACCAGGGGCCGAGAAAACCACAGTCTCAAGGGGCCGGATACTCAGGGTCAGGGGAAAATCCAATATAGATCTGGTGATATCTCGGGTGCTATTACAGATAGCGCAATAAATCAAAGTGCATTGTCTGTAGGAGGCCCTGGCGCACGAATCTGTGCAGCGGGAACGACCTCGGACCACCAGGGGCCGAGAAAACCACAGTCTCATGGGGCCGGACACTCAGGGTCAGGGGAAAATCCAATATATATCTGGTGATATCTCGGGTGCTATTACAGATAGAGCAATAAATCAAAGTGCATTGTCTCTAGGAGGCCCTGGCGCATGAATGTGTGCAGCGGGAACGACCTCGGACCACCAGGGGCCGAGAAAACCGCAGTCTCATGGGGCCGGACACTCAGGGTCAGGGGAAAATCCAATATATATCTGGTGATATCTCGGGTGCTATTAGAGATAGCGCAATAAACCAAAGTGAGTTATCTGCAGGAGGCCCTGGCGCATGAATCTGTGCAACGGGAACGACCTCGGACCACCAGGGGCCGAGAAAACCACAGTCTCATGGGGCCGGACACTCAGGGTCAGGGGAAAATCCAATATATATCTGGTGATATCTCGGGTGCTATTAGAGATAGCGCAATAAATCAAAGTGCATTGTCTGTAGGAGGCCCTGGCGCATGAATCTGTGCAGCGGGAACGACCTCGGAACACCAGGGACCGAGAAAACCACCGTCTCATGGGGCCGGACACTCAGGGTCAGTGAAAAATCCAATATATATGTGGTGATATCTCGGGTGCTATTACAGATAGCGCAATAAATCAAAGTGCATTGTCTGTAGGAGACCCTGGCGCATGAACCTGTGCAGCGGGAACGACCTCGGACCACCAGGGGCCGAGAAAACGACCGTCTCAAGGGGCCGGACGCTCAGGGTCAGTGAAAAATCCAATATATATCTGGTGATATCTCGGGTGCTATTAGAGATAGCGCAATAAACCAAAGTGAATTATCTGCAGGAGGCCCTGGCGCATGAATCTGTGCAGCGGGAACGACCTCGGACCACCAGGGGCCGAGAAAACGACCGTCTCATGGGGCCGGACGCTCAGGGTCAGTGAAAAATCCAATATATATCTGGTGATATCTCGGGTGCTATTAGAGATAGCGCAATAAACCAAAGTGAATTATCTGCAGGAGGCCCTGGCGCATGAATCTGTGCAACGGGAACGACCCCGGACCACCAGGGGCCGAGAAAACCACAGTCTCATGGGGCCGGACACTCAGGGTCAGGGGAAAATCCAATATAGATCTGGTGATATCTCGGGTGCTATTACAGATAGCGCAATAAACCAAAGTGAATTATCTGCAGGAGGCCCTTGCGCATGAATCTGTGCAACGGGAACGTCCTCGGACCACCAGGGGCCGAGAAAACCACAGTCTCATGGGGCCGGACACTCAGGGTCAGGGTAAAATCCAATATATATCTGGTGATATCTCGGGTGCTATAACAGATAGCGCAATAAATAAAAGTGCATTGTCTGTAGGAGGCCCTGTCGCATGAATCTGTGCAGCGGGAACGACCTCGGACCACCAGGGGCCGAGAAAACCACAGTCTCATGGGGCAGGACACTCAGGGTCAGGGGAAAATCCAATATATATCTGGTGATATCTCGGGTGCTATTACAGATAGAGCAATAAATCAAAGTGCATTGTCTGTAGGAGGCCCTGGCGCATGAATGTGTGCAGCGGGAACGACCTCGGACCACCAGGGGCCGAGAAAACCGCAGTCTCATGGGGCCGGACACTCAGGGTCAGGGAAAAATCCAATATATATCTGGTGATATCTCGGGCGCTATTAGAGATAGCGCAATAAGCCAAAGGGAATTATCTGCAGGAGGCCCTGGCGCATGCATCTGTGCAGCGGGAACGACCTAGGACCACCAGGGGCCGAGAAAACCACCGTCTCATGGGGCCGGACACTCAGGGTAAGGGAAAAATCCAATATATATCTGGTGATGTCTCGGGTGCTATTACAGATAGCGCAATAAACCAAAGTGAATTTTCTGCAGGAGGCCCTTGCGCATGAATCTGTGCAACGGGAACGTCCTCGGACCACCAGGGGCCGAGAAAACCACAGTCTCATGGGGCCGGACACTCAGGGTCAGGGGAAAATCCAATATAGATCTGGTGATATCTCGGCTGCTATTACAGATAGCGCAATAAATCAAAGTGCATTACCTGTAGGAGGCCCTGGCGCATGAATCTGTGCAGCGGGAACGTCCTCGGACCTCCAGGGGCCGAGACAACGACCGTCTCATGGGGCCGGACACTCAGGGTCAGGGTAAAATCCAATATATATCTGGTGATATCTCGGGTGCTATAACAGATAGCGCAATAAATCAAAGTGCATTGTCTGTAGGAGGCCCTGGCGCATGAATCTGTGCAGCGGGAACGACCTCGGACCACCAGGGGCCGAGAAAAGCACAGTCTCATGGGGCCGGACACTCAGGGTCAGGGTAAAATCCAATATATATCTGGTGATATCTCGGGTGCTATTAGAGATAGCGCAATAAACCAAAGTGAATTATCTGCAGGAGGCCCTGGCGCATGAATCTGTGCAACGGGAACGACCTCGGACCACCAGGGGCCGAGAAAACCACAGTCTCATGGGGCCGGATACTCAGGGTCAGGGGAAAATCCAATATAGATCTGGTGATATCTCGGGTGCTATTACAGATAGCGCAATAAATCATAGTGCATTGTCTGTAGGAGGCCCTGGCGCATGAATCTGGCCAGCGGGAACGACCTCGGACCACCAGCGGCCGAGAAAACCACCGTCTCATGGGGCCGGACACTCAGGGTCGGGGAAAAATCCAATATATATCTGGTGATATCTCGGGTGCTATTAGAGATAGCGCAATAAACCAAAGTGAATTGTCTGCAGGAGGCCCTGGCGCATGAATCTGTGCAGCGGGAACGACCTCGGACCACCAGGGGCCGAGAAAACCGCAGTCTCATGGGGCCGGACACTCAGGGTCAGGGAAAAATCCAATATATATCTGGTGATATCTCGGGCGCTATTAGAGATAGCGCAATAAATCAAAGTGCATTGTCTGTAGGAGGCCCTGGCGCATGAATCTGTGCAGCGGGAACGACCTCGGACCACGAGGGGCCGAGAAAACCACAGTCTCATGGGGCCGGACACTCAGGGTCAGGGGAAAATCCAGTATATATCTGGTGATATCTCGGGTGCTATTACAGATAGCGCAATAAATCAAAGTGCATTGTCTGTAGGAGGCCCTGGCGCATGAATCTGTGCAGCGGGAACGACCTCGGACCACCAGGGGCCGAGAAAACCACAGTCTCATGGGGCCGGACACTCAGGGTCGGGGAAAAATCCAATATATATCTGGTGATATCTCGGGTGCTATTAGAGATAGCGCAATAAACCAAAGTGAATTGTCTGCAGGAGGCCCTGGCGCATGAATCTGTGCAGCGGGAACGATCTCGGACCATCAGGGGCCGGGACATCCACCGTCTCATGGGGCCGGACACTCAGGGTCAGTGAAAAATCCAATATATATGTGGTGATATCTCGGGTGCTATTACAGATAGCGCAATAAATCAAAGTGCATTGTCTGTAGGAGACCCTGGCGCATGAACCTGTGCAGCGGGAACGACCTCGGACCACCAGGGGCCGAGAAAACGACCGTCTCAAGGGGCCGGACGCTCAGGGTCAGTGAAAAATCCAATATATATCTGGTGATATCTCGGGTGCTATTAGAGATAGCGCAATAAACCAAAGTGAATTATCTGCAGGAGGCCCTGGCGCATGAATCTGTGCAGCGGGAACGACCTCGGACCACCAGGGGCCGAGAAAACGACCGTCTCATGGGGCCGGACGCTCAGGGTCAGTGAAAAATCCAATATATATCTGGTGATATCTCGGGTGCTATTAGAGATAGCGCAATAAACCAAAGTGAATTATCTGCAGGAGGCCCTGGCGCATGAATCTGTGCAACGGGAACGACCCCGGACCACCAGGGGCCGAGAAAACCACAGTCTCATGGGGCCGGACACTCAGGGTCAGGGGAAAATCCAATATAGATCTGGTGATATCTCGGGTGCTATTACAGATAGCGCAATAAACCAAAGTGAATTATCTGCAGGAGGCCCTTGCGCATGAATCTGTGCAACGGGAACGTCCTCGGACCACCAGGGGCCGAGAAAACCACAGTCTCATGGGGCCGGACACTCAGGGTCAGGGTAAAATCCAATATATATCTGGTGATATCTCGGGTGCTATAACAGATAGCGCAATAAATAAAAGTGCATTGTCTGTAGGAGGCCCTGGCGCATGAATCTGTGCAGCGGGAACGACCTCGGACCACCAGGGGCCGAGAAAACCACAGTCTCATGGGGCAGGACACTCAGGGTCAGGGGAAAATCCAATATATATCTGGTGATATCTCGGGTGCTATTACAGATAGAGCAATAAATCAAAGTGCATTGTCTGTAGGAGGCCCTGGCGCATGAATGTGTGCAGCGGGAACGACCTCGGACCACCAGGGGCCGAGAAAACCGCAGTCTCATGGGGCCGGACACTCAGGGTCAGGGAAAAATCCAATATATATCTGGTGATATCTCGGGCGCTATTAGAGATAGCGCAATAAGCCAAAGGGAATTATCTGCAGGAGGCCCTGGCGCATGCATCTGTGCAGCGGGAACGACCTAGGACCACCAGGGGCCGAGAAAACCACCGTCTCATGGGGCCGGACACTCAGGGTAAGGGAAAAATCCAATATATATCTGGTGATGTCTCGGGTGCTATTACAGATAGCGCAATAAACCAAAGTGAATTTTCTGCAGGAGGCCCTTGCGCATGAATCTGTGCAACGGGAACGTCCTCGGACCACCAGGGGCCGAGAAAACCACAGTCTCATGGGGCCGGACACTCAGGGTCAGGGGAAAATCCAATATAGATCTGGTGATATCTCGGCTGCTATTACAGATAGCGCAATAAATCAAAGTGCATTACCTGTAGGAGGCCCTGGCGCATGAATCTGTGCAGCGGGAACGTCCTCGGACCTCCAGGGGCCGAGACAACGACCGTCTCATGGGGCCGGACACTCAGGGTCAGGGTAAAATCCAATATATATCTGGTGATATCTCGGGTGCTATAACAGATAGCGCAATAAATCAAAGTGCATTGTCTGTAGGAGGCCCTGGCGCATGAATCTGTGCAGCGGGAACGACCTCGGACCACCAGGGGCCGAGAAAAGCACAGTCTCATGGGGCCGGACACTCAGGGTCAGGGTAAAATCCAATATATATCTGGTGATATCTCGGGTGCTATTAGAGATAGCGCAATAAACCAAAGTGAATTATCTGCAGGAGGCCCTGGCGCATGAATCTGTGCAACGGGAACGACCTCGGACCAGCAGGGGCCGAGAAAACCACAGTCTCATGGGGCCGGATACTCAGGGTCAGGGGAAAATCCAATATAGATCTGGTGATATCTCGGGTGCTATTACAGATAGCGCAATAAATCATAGTGCATTGTCTGTAGGAGGCCCTGGCGCATGAATCTGGCCAGCGGGAACGACCTCGGACCACCAGCGGCCGAGAAAACCACCGTCTCATGGGGCCGGACACTCAGGGTCGGGGAAAAATCCAATATATATCTGGTGATATCTCGGGTGCTATTAGAGATAGCGCAATAAACCAAAGTGAATTGTCTGCAGGAGGCCCTGGCGCATGAATCTGTGCAGCGGGAACGACCTCGGACCACCAGGGGCCGAGAAAACCGCAGTCTCATGGGGCCGGACACTCAGGGTCAGGGAAAAATCCAATATATATCTGGTGATATCTCGGGCGCTATTAGAGATAGCGCAATAAATCAAAGTGCATTGTCTGTAGGAGGCCCTGGCGCATGAATCTGTGCAGCGGGAACGACCTCGGACCACGAGGGGCCGAGAAAACCACAGTCTCATGGGGCCGGACACTCAGGGTCAGGGGAAAATCCAGTATATATCTGGTGATATCTCGGGTGCTATTACAGATAGCGCAATAAATCAAAGTGCATTGTCTGTAGGAGGCCCTGGCGCATGAATCTGTGCAGCGGGAACGACCTCGGACCACCAGGGGCCGAGAAAACCACAGTCTCATGGGGCCGGACACTCAGGGTCGGGGAAAAATCCAATATATATCTGGTGATATCTCGGGTGCTATTAGAGATAGCGCAATAAACCAAAGTGAATTGTCTGCAGGAGGCCCTGGCGCATGAATCTGTGCAGCGGGAACGATCTCGGACCATCAGGGGCCGGGACATCCACCGTCTCATGGGGCCGGACACTCAGGGTCAGGGAAAAATCCAATATATATCTGGTGATATCTCGGATGCTATTACAGATACCGCAATAAATCAAAGTGCATTGTCTGTAGGAGGCCCTGGCGCATGAATCCGTGCAGCGGGAACGACCTCGGACCACCAGGGGCCGAGAAAACCACAGTCTCATGGGGCCGGAAACTCAGGGTCAGGGGAAAATCCAATATATATCTGGTGATATCTCGGGTGCTATTACAGATAGAGCAATAAATCAAAGTGCATTGTCTCTAGGAGGCCCTGGCGCATGAATGTGTGCAGCGGGAACGACCTCGGACCACCAGGGGCCGAGAAAACCGCAGTCTCATGGGGCCGGACACTCAGGGTCAGGGAAAAATCCAATATATATCTGGTGATATCTCGGGCGCTATTAGAGATAGCGCAATAAGCCAAATCGAATTATCTGCAGGAGGCCCTGGCGCATGCATCTGTGCAGCGGGAACGACCTAGGACCACCAGGGGCCGAGAAAACCACCGTCTCATGGGGCCGGACACTCAGGGTAAGGGAAAAATCCAATATATATCTGGTGATATCTCGGGTGCTATTAGAGATAGCGCAATAAACGAAAGTGAATTATCTGCAGGAGGCCCTGGCGCATGAATCTGTGCAGCGGGAACGACCGCGGACCACCAGGGGCCGAGAAAACCACCGTCTCATGGGGCCGGACACTCAGGGACAGGGAAAAATCCAATATATATCTGGTGATATCTCGGGTGCTATTAGAGATAGCGCAATAAACCAAAGTGAGTTATCTGCAGGAGGCCCTGGCGCATGAATCTGTGCAACGGGAACGACCTCGGACCACCAGGGGCCGAGAAAACCACAGTCTCATGGGGCCGGACACTCAGGGTCAGGGGAAAATCCAATATATATCTGGTGATATCTCGGGTGCTATTAGAGATAGCGCAATAAATCAAAGTGCATTGTCTGTAGGAGGCCCTGGCGCATGAATCTGTGCAGCGGGAACGACCTCGGAACACCAGGGACCGAGAAAACAACCGTCTCATGGGGCCGGACACTCAGGGTCAGTGAAAAATCCAATATATATGTGGTGATATCTCGGGTGCTATTACAGATAGCGCAATAAATCAAAGTGCATTGTCTGTAGGAGACCCTGGCGCATGAACCTGTGCAGCGGGAACGACCTCGGACCACCAGGGGCCGAGAAAACGACCGTCTCAAGGGGCCGGACGCTCAGGGTCAGTGAAAAATCCAATATATATCTGGTGATATCTCGGGTGCTATTAGAGATAGCGCAATAAACCAAAGTGAATTATCTGCAGGAGGCCCTGGCGCATGAATCTGTGCAACGGGAACGTCCTCGGACCACCAGGGGCCGAGAAAACCACAGTCTCATGGGGCCGGACACTCAGGGTCAGTGGAAAATCCAATATAGATCTGGTGATATCTCGGGTGCTATTACAGATAGCGCAATAAATCAAAGTGCATTACCTGTAGGAGGCCCTGGCGCATGAATCTGTGCAGCGGGAACGTCCTCGGACCTCCAGGGGCCGAGACAACGACCGTCTCATGGGGCCGGACACTCAGGGTCAGGGTAAAATCCAATATATATCTGGTGATATCTCGGGTGCTATTACAGATAGAGCAATAAATCAAAGTGCATTGTCTGTAGGAGGCCCTGGCGCATGAATGTGTGCAGCGGGAACGACCTCGGACCACCAGGGGCCGAGAAAACCGCAGTCTCATGGGGCCGGACACTCAGGGTCAGGGAAAAATCCAATATATATCAGGTGATATCTCGGGCGCTATTAGAGATAGCGCAATAAGCCAAAGGGAATTATCTGCAGGAGGCCCTGGCGCATGAATCTGTGCAGCGGGAAGGATCTCGGACCATCAGGGGCCGAGACATCCACCGTCTCATGGGGCCGGACACTCAGGGTCAGGGAAAAATCCAATATATATCTGGTGATATCTCGGGTGCTATTACAGATAGCGCAATAAATCAAAGTGCATTGTCTGTAGGAGGCCCTGGCGCATGAATCTGTGCAGCGGGAACGACCTCGGACCACCAGGGGCCGAGAAAACCACAGTCTCATGGGGCCGGACACTCAGGGTCAGGGGAAAATCCAATATATATCTGGTGATATCTCTGGTGCTATTACAGATAGAGCAATAAATCAAAGTGCATTGTCTGTAGGAGGCCCTGGCGCATGAATGTGTGCAGCGGGAACGACCTCGGACCACCAGGGTCCGAGAAAACCGCAGTCTCATGGGGCCGGACATTCAGGGTCAGGGAAAAATCCAATATATATGTGGTGATATCTCGGGTGCTATTACAGATAGCGCAATAAATCAAAGTGCATTGTCTGTAGGAGACCCTGGCGCATGAACCTGTGCAGCGGGAACGACCTCGGACCACCAGGGGCCGAGAAAACGACCGTCACATGGGGCCGGACGCTCAGGGTCAGTGAAAAATCCAATATATATCTGGTGATATCTCGGGTGCTATTAGAGATAGCGCAATAAACCAAAGTGAATTATCTGCAGGAGGCCCTGGCGCATGAATCTGTGCAACGGGAACGACCCCGGACCACCAGGGGCCGAGAAAACCACAGTCTCATGGGGCCGGACACTCAGGGTCAGGGTAAAATCCAATATATATCTGGTGATATCTCGGGTGCTATTAGAGATAGCGCAATAAACCAAAGCGAATTATCTGCAGGAGGCCCTTGCGCATGAATCTGTGCAACGGGAACGTCCTCGGACCACCAGGGGCCGAGAAACCCACAGTCTCATGGGGCCGGACACTCAGGGTCAGGGGAAAATCCAATATTTATCTGGTGATATCTTGGGTGCTATTACAGATAGCGCAATAAATCAAAGTGCATTGTCTGTAGGAGGCCCTGGCGCATGAATCTGTGCAGCGGGAACGACCTCGGACCACCAGGGGCCGAGAAAACCACCGTCCCGAGGGGCCGGACACTTAGGGTCAGTGAAAAATCCAATATCTATCTGGTGATATCTCGGGTGCTATTACAGATAGCGCAATAAATCAAAGTGAATTATCTGCAGGAGGCCCTGGCGCATGAATCTGTGCAAGGGGAACGACCTCGGACCACCAGGGGCCGAGAAAACCACAGTCTCATGGGGCCGGATACTCAGGGTCAGGGGAAAATCCAATATAGATCTGGTGATATATCGGGTGCTATTACAAATAGCGCAATAAATCATAGTGCATTGTCTGTAGGAGGCCCTGGCGCATGAATCTGGCCAGCGGGAACGACCTCGGACCACCAGCGGCCGAGAAAACCACCGTCTCATGGGGCCGGACACTCAGGGTCGGGGAAAAATCCAATATATATCTGGTGATATCTCGGGTGCTATTAGAGATAGCGCAATAAACCAAAGTGAATTGTCTGCAGGAGGCCCTGGCGCATGAATCTGTGCAGCGGGAACGATCTCGGACCATCAGGGGCCGTGACATCCACCGTCTCACGGGGCCGGACACTCAGGGTCAGGGAAAAATCCAATATATATGTGGTGATATCTCGGGTGCTATTACAGATAGCGCAATAAATCAAAGTGCATTGTCTGTAGGAGGCCCTGGCGCATGAATCTGTGCAGCAGGAACGACCTCGGACCACCAGGGCCCGAGAAAACGACCGTCTCATGGGGCCGGACGCTCAGGGTCAGTGAAAAATCCAATATATATCTGGTGATATCTCGGGTGCTATTAGAGATAGCGCAATAAACCAAAGTGAATTATCTGCAGGAGGCCCTGGCGCATGAATCTGTGCAGCGGGAACGTCCTCGGACCCCCAGGGGCCGAGACAACCACCGTCTCATGGGGCCGGACACTCAGGGTCAGTGAAAAATCCAATATATATCTGGTGATATCTCGGGTGCTATTACAGATAGAGCAATAAATCAAAGTGCATTGTCTCTAGGAGGCCCTGGCGCATGAATGTGTGCAGCGGGAACGACCTCGGACCACCAGGGGCCGAGAAAACCGCAGTCTCATGGGGCCGGACACTCAGGGTCAGGGGAAAATCCAATATATATCTGGTGATATCTCGGGTGCTATTAGAGATAGCGCAATAAACCAAAGTGAGTTATCTGCAGGAGGCCCTGGCGCATGAATCTGTGCAACGGGAACGACCTCGGACCACCAGGGGCCGAGAAAACCACAGTCTCATGGGGCCGGACACTCAGGGTCAGGGGAAAATCCAATATATATCTGGTGATATCTCGGGTGCTATTAGAGATAGCGCAATAAATCAAAGTGCATTGTCTGTAGGAGGCCCTGGCGCATGAATCTGTGCAGCGGGAACGACCTCGGAACACCAGGGACCGAGAAAACCACCGTCTCATGGGGCCGGACACTCAGGGTCAGTGAAAAATCCAATATATATGTGGTGATATCTCGGGTGCTATTACAGATAGCGCAATAAATCAAAGTGCATTGTCTGTAGGAGACCCTGGCGCATGAACCTGTGCAGCGGGAACGACCTCGGACCACCAGGGGCCGAGAAAACGACCGTCTCAAGGGGCCGGACGCTCAGGGTCAGTGAAAAATCCAATATATATCTGGTGATATCTCGGGTGCTATTAGAGATAGCGCAATAAACCAAAGTGAATTATCTGCAGGAGGCCCTGGCGCATGAATCTGTGCAGCGGGAACGACCTCGGACCACCAGGGGCCGAGAAAACGACCGTCTCATGGGGCCGGACGCTCAGGGTCAGTGAAAAATCCAATATATATCTGGTGATATCTCGGGTGCTATTAGAGATAGCGCAATAAACCAAAGTGAATTATCTGCAGGAGGCCCTGGCGCATGAATCTGTGCAACGGGAACGACCCCGGACCACCAGGGGCCGAGAAAACCACAGTCTCATGGGGCCGGACACTCAGGGTCAGGGGAAAATCCAATATAGATCTGGTGATATCTCGGGTGCTATTACAGATAGCGCAATAAACCAAAGTGAATTATCTGCAGGAGGCCCTTGCGCATGAATCTGTGCAACGGGAACGTCCTCGGACCACCAGGGGCCGAGAAAACCACAGTCTCATGGGGCCGGACACTCAGGGTCAGGGTAAAATCCAATATATATCTGGTGATATCTCGGGTGCTATAACAGATAGCGCAATAAATAAAAGTGCATTGTCTGTAGGAGGCCCTGGCGCATGAATCTGTGCAGCGGGAACGACCTCGGACCACCAGGGGCCGAGAAAACCACAGTCTCATGGGGCAGGACACTCAGGGTCAGGGGAAAATCCAATATATATCTGGTGATATCTCGGGTGCTATTACAGATAGAGCAATAAATCAAAGTGCATTGTCTGTAGGAGGCCCTGGCGCATGAATGTGTGCAGCGGGAACGACCTCGGACCACCAGGGGCCGAGAAAACCGCAGTCTCATGGGGCCGGACACTCAGGGTCAGGGAAAAATCCAATATATATCTGGTGATATCTCGGGCGCTATTAGAGATAGCGCAATAAGCCAAAGGGAATTATCTGCAGGAGGCCCTGGCGCATGCATCTGTGCAGCGGGAACGACCTAGGACCACCAGGGGCCGAGAAAACCACCGTCTCATGGGGCCGGACACTCAGGGTAAGGGAAAAATCCAATATATATCTGGTGATGTCTCGGGTGCTATTACAGATAGCGCAATAAACCAAAGTGAATTTTCTGCAGGAGGCCCTTGCGCATGAATCTGTGCAACGGGAACGTCCTCGGACCACCAGGGGCCGAGAAAACCACAGTCTCATGGGGCCGGACACTCAGGGTCAGGGGAAAATCCAATATAGATCTGGTGATATCTCGGCTGCTATTACAGATAGCGCAATAAATCAAAGTGCATTACCTGTAGGAGGCCCTGGCGCATGAATCTGTGCAGCGGGAACGTCCTCGGACCTCCAGGGGCCGAGACAACGACCGTCTCATGGGGCCGGACACTCAGGGTCAGGGTAAAATCCAATATATATCTGGTGATATCTCGGGTGCTATTAGAGATAGCGCAATAAACCAAAGTGAGTTATCTGCAGGAGGCCCTGGCGCATGAATCTGTGCAACGGGAACGACCTCGGACCACCAGGGGCCGAGAAAACCACAGTCTCATGGGGCCGGACACTCAGGGTCAGGGGAAAATCCAATATATATCTGGTGATATCTCGGGTGCTATTAGAGATAGCGCAATAAATCAAAGTGCATTGTCTGTAGGAGGCCCTGGCGCATGAATCTGTGCAGCGGGAACGACCTCGGAACACCAGGGACCGAGAAAACAACCGTCTCATGGGGCCGGACACTCAGGGTCAGTGAAAAATCCAATATATATGTGGTGATATCTCGGGTGCTATTACAGATAGCGCAATAAATCAAAGTGCATTGTCTGTAGGAGACCCTGGCGCATGAACCTGTGCAGCGGGAACGACCTCGGACCACCAGGGGCCGAGAAAACGACCGTCTCAAGGGGCCGGACGCTCAGGGTCAGTGAAAAATCCAATATATATCTGGTGATATCTCGGGTGCTATTAGAGATAGCGCAATAAACCAAAGTGAATTATCTGCAGGAGGCCCTGGCGCATGAATCTGTGCAACGGGAACGTCCTCGGACCACCAGGGGCCGAGAAAACCACAGTCTCATGGGGCCGGACACTCAGGGTCAGTGGAAAATCCAATATAGATCTGGTGATATCTCGGGTGCTATTACAGATAGCGCAATAAATCAAAGTGCATTACCTGTAGGAGGCCCTGGCGCATGAATCTGTGCAGCGGGAACGTCCTCGGACCTCCAGGGGCCGAGACAACGACCGTCTCATGGGGCCGGACACTCAGGGTCAGGGTAAAATCCAATATATATCTGGTGATATCTCGGGTGCTATTACAGATAGAGCAATAAATCAAAGTGCATTGTCTGTAGGAGGCCCTGGCGCATGAATGTGTGCAGCGGGAACGACCTCGGACCACCAGGGGCCGAGAAAACCGCAGTCTCATGGGGCCGGACACTCAGGGTCAGGGAAAAATCCAATATATATCAGGTGATATCTCGGGCGCTATTAGAGATAGCGCAATAAGCCAAAGGGAATTATCTGCAGGAGGCCCTGGCGCATGAATCTGTGCAGCGGGAAGGATCTCGGACCATCAGGGGCCGAGACATCCACCGTCTCATGGGGCCGGACACTCAGGGTCAGGGAAAAATCCAATATATATCTGGTGATATCTCGGGTGCTATTACAGATAGCGCAATAAATCAAAGTGCATTGTCTGTAGGAGGCCCTGGCGCATGAATCTGTGCAGCGGGAACGACCTCGGACCACCAGGGGCCGAGAAAACCACAGTCTCATGGGGCCGGACACTCAGGGTCAGGGGAAAATCCAATATATATCTGGTGATATCTCTGGTGCTATTACAGATAGAGCAATAAATCAAAGTGCATTGTCTGTAGGAGGCCCTGGCGCATGAATGTGTGCAGCGGGAACGACCTCGGACCACCAGGGTCCGAGAAAACCGCAGTCTCATGGGGCCGGACATTCAGGGTCAGGGAAAAATCCAATATATATGTGGTGATATCTCGGGTGCTATTACAGATAGCGCAATAAATCAAAGTGCATTGTCTGTAGGAGACCCTGGCGCATGAACCTGTGCAGCGGGAACGACCTCGGACCACCAGGGGCCGAGAAAACGACCGTCACATGGGGCCGGACGCTCAGGGTCAGTGAAAAATCCAATATATATCTGGTGATATCTCGGGTGCTATTAGAGATAGCGCAATAAACCAAAGTGAATTATCTGCAGGAGGCCCTGGCGCATGAATCTGTGCAACGGGAACGACCCCGGACCACCAGGGGCCGAGAAAACCACAGTCTCATGGGGCCGGACACTCAGGGTCAGGGTAAAATCCAATATATATCTGGTGATATCTCGGGTGCTATTAGAGATAGCGCAATAAACCAAAGCGAATTATCTGCAGGAGGCCCTTGCGCATGAATCTGTGCAACGGGAACGTCCTCGGACCACCAGGGGCCGAGAAACCCACAGTCTCATGGGGCCGGACACTCAGGGTCAGGGGAAAATCCAATATAGATCTGGTGATATCTCGGCTGCTATTACAGATAGCGCAATAAATCAAAGTGCATTACCTGTAGGAGGCCCTGGCGCATGAATCTGTGCAGCGGGAACGTCCTCGGACCTCCAGGGGCCGAGACAACGACCGTCTCATGGGGCCGGACACTCAGGGTCAGGGTAAAATCCAATATATATCTGGTGATATCTCGGGTGCTATAACAAATAGCGCAATAAATCAAAGTGCATTGTCTGTAGGAGGCCCTGGCGCATGAATCTGTGCAGCGGGAACGACCTCGGACCACCAGGGGCCGAGAAAAGCACAGTCTCATGGGGCCGGACACTCAGGGTCAGGGTAAAATCCAATATATATCTGGTGATATCTCGGGTGCTATTAGAGATAGCGCAATAAACCAAAGCGAATTATCTGCAGGAGGCACTGGCGCATGAATCTGTGCAACGGGAACGACCTCGGACCACCAGGGGCCGAGAAAACCACAGTCTCATGGGGCCGGATACTCAGGGTCAGGGGAAAATCCAATATAGATCTGGTGATATCTCGGGTGCTATTACAGATAGCGCAATAAATCATAGTGCATTGTCTGTAGGAGGCCCTGGCGCATGAATCTGGCCAGCGGGAACGACCTCGGACCACCAGCGGCCGAGAAAACCACCGTCTCATGGGGCCGGACACTCAGGGTCGGGGAAAAATCCAATATATATCTGGTGATATCTCGGGTGCTATTAGAGATAGCGCAATAAACCAAAGTGAATTGTCTGCAGGAGGTCCTGGCGCATGAATCTGTGCAGCGGGAACGACCTCGGACCACCAGGGGCCGAGAAAACCGCAGTCTCATGGGGCCGGACACTCAGGGTCAGGGAAAAATCCAATATATATCTGGTGATATCTCGGGCGCTATTAGAGATAGCGCAATAAATCAAAGTGCATTGTCTGTAGGAGGCCCTGGCGCATGAATCTGTGCAGCGGGACCGACCTCGGAACACCAGGGGCCGAGAAAACCACCGTCTCATGGGGCCGGGAGCTCAGGGTCAGTGAAAAATCCAATATATATCTGGTGATATCTCGGGTGCTATTAGAGATAGCGCAATAAACCAAAGTGAATTATCTGCAGGAGGCCCTGGCGCATGAATCTGTGCAACGGGAACGACCTCGGACCACCAGGGGCCGAGAAAATCACAGTCTCATGGGGCCGGATACTCAGGGTCAGGGGAAAATCCAATATAGATCTGGTGATATCTCGGGTGCTATTACAAATAGCGCAATAAATCATAGTGCATTGTCTGTAGGAGGCCCTGGCGCATGAATCTGGCCAGCGGGAACGACCTCGGACCACCAGCGGCCGAGAAAACCACCATCTCATGGGGCCGGACACTCAGGGTCGGGGAAAAATCCAATATATATCGGGTGATATCTCGGGTGCTATTAGAGATAGCGCAATAAACCAAAGTGAATTGTCTGCAGGAGGCCCTGGCGCATGAATCTGTGCAGCAGGAACGACCTCGGACCACCAGGGGCCGAGAAAACCGCAGTCTCATGGGGCCGGACACTCAGGGTCAGGGAAAAATCCAATATATATCTGGTGATATCTCGGGCGCTATTAGAGATAGCGCAATAAATCAAAGTGCATTGTCTGTAGGAGGCCCTGGCGCATGAATCTGTGCAGCGGGAACGACCTCGGAACACCAGGGGCCGAGAAAACCACCGTCTCATGGGGCAGGACACTCAGGGTCAGTGAAAAATCCAATATATATCTGGTGATATCTCGGGTGCTATTACAGATAGCGCAATAAACCAAAGTGAATTATCAGCAGGAGGCCCTGGCGCATGAATCTGTGCAACGGGAACGACCCCGGACCACCAGGGGCCGAGAAAACCACAGTCTCATGGGGCCGGACACTCAGGGTCAGGGGAAAATCCAATATAGATCTGGTGATATCTCGGGTGCTATTAGAGATAGCGCAATAAACCAAAGTGAATTATCTGCAGGAGGCCCTGGCGCATGAATCTGTGCAACGGGAACGACCTCGGACCACCAGGGGCCGAGAAAACCACAGTCTCATGGGGCCGGATACTCAGGGTCAGTGGAAAATCCAATGTAGATCTGGTGATATCTCGGGTGCTATTACAGATAGCGCAATAAATCATAGTGCATTGCCTGTAGGAGACCCTGGCGCATGAATCTGGCCAGCGGGAACGACCTCGGACCACCAGCGGCCGAGAAAACCACCGTCTCATGGGGCCGGACACTCAGGGTCGGGGAAAAATCCAATATATATCTGGTGATATCTCGGGTGCTATTAGAGATAGCGCAATAAACCAAAGTGAATTGTCTGCAGGAGGCCCTGGCGCATGAATCTGTGCAGCGGGAACGATCTCGGACCATCAGGGGCCGAGACATCCACCGTCTCACGGGGCCGGACACTCAGGGTCAGGGAAAAATCCAATATATATGTGGTGATATCTCGGGTGCTATTACAGATAGCGCAATAAATCAAAGTGCATTGTCTGTAGGAGGCCCTGGCGCATGAATCTGTGCAGCGGGAACGACCTCGGACCACCAGGGCCCGAGAAAACGACCGTCTCATGGGGCCGGACGCTCAGGGTCAGTGAAAAATCCAATATATATCTGGTGATATCTCGGGTGCTATTACAGATAGCGCAATAAATCAAAGTGCATTGTCTGTAGGAGGCCCTGGCGCATGAATCTGTGCAGCGGGAACGACCTCGGACCACCAGGGGCCGAGAAAACCACAGTCCCATGGAGCCGGACACTCAGGGTCAGGGGAAAATCCAGTATATATCTCTTGATATCTCGGGTGCTATTAGAGATAGCGCAATAAACCAAAGTGAATTATCTGCAGGAGGCCCTGGCGCATGAATCTGTGCAGCGGGAACGACCTCGGACCACCAGGGGCCGAGAAAACCACAGTCTCATGGGGCCGGACACTCAGGGTCAGGGGAAAATCCAATATATATCTGGTGATATCTCGGGTGCTATTAGAGATAGCGCAATAAACCAAAGTGAATTATCTGCAGGAGGCCCTGGCGCATGAATCTGTGCAGCGGGAACGACCTCGGACCACCAGGGGCCGAAAAAACCACAGTCTCATGGGGCCGGATACTCAGGGTCAGGGGAAAATCCAATATAGATCTGGTGATATCTCGGGTGCTATTACAGATAGCGCAATAAATCAAAGTGCATTGTCTGTAGGAGGCCCTGGCGCATGAACCTGTTCAGCGGGAACGTTCTCGGACCACCAGGGGCCGAGAAAACGACCGTCTCATGGGGCCGGACGCTCAGGGTCAGTGAAAAATCCAATATATATCTGGTGATATCTCGGGTGCTATTAGAGATAGCGCAATAAACCAAAGTGAATTATCTGCAGGAGGCCCTGGCGCATGAATCTGTGCAACGGGAACGACCTCGGACCACCAGGGGCCGAGAAAACCACAGTCTCATGGGGCCGGAAACTCAGGGTCAGGGGAAAATCCAATGTAGATCTGGTGATATCTCGGGTGCTATTACAGATAGCGCAATAAATCATAGTGCATTGCCTGTAGGAGACCCTGGCGCATGAATCTGGCCAGCGGGAACGACCTCGGACCACCAGCGGCCGAGAAAACCACCGTCTCATGGGGCCGGACACTCAGGGTCGGGGAAAAATCCAATATATATCTGGTGATATCTCGGGTGCTATTAGAGATAGCGCAATAAACCAAAGTGAATTGTCTGCAGGAGGCCCTGGCGCATGAATCTGTGCAGCGGGAACGATCTCGGACCATCAGGGGCCGAGACATCCACCGTCTCACGGGGCCGGACACTCAGGGTCAGGGAAAAATCCAATATATATGTGGTGATATCTCGGGTGCTATTACAGATAGCGCAATAAATCAAAGTGCATTGTCTGTAGGAGGCCCTGGCGCATGAATCTGTGCAGCGGGAACGACCTCGGACCACCAGGGCCCGAGAAAACGACCGTCTCATGGGGCCGGACGCTCAGGGTCAGTGAAAAATCCAATATATATCTGGTGATATCTCGGGTGCTATTACAGATAGCGCAATAAATCAAAGTGCATTGTCTGTAGGAGGCCCTGGCGCATGAATCTGTGCAGCGGGAACGACCTCGGACCACCAGGGGCCGAGAAAACCACAGTCCCATGGAGCCGGACACTCAGGGTCAGGGGAAAATCCAGTATATATCTCTTGATATCTCGGGTGCTATTAGAGATAGCGCAATAAACCAAAGTGAATTATCTGCAGGAGGCCCTGGCGCATGAATCTGTGCAGCGGGAACGACCTCGGACCACCAGGGGCCGAAAAAACCACAGTCTCATGGGGCCGGATACTCAGGGTCAGGGGAAAATCCAATATAGATCTGGTGATATCTCGGGTGCTATTACAGATAGCGCAATAAATCAAAGTGCATTGTCTGTAGGAGGCCCTGGCGCATGAATCTGTGCAGCGGGAACGACCTAGGACCACCCGGGGCCGAGACAACCACCGTCTCATGGGGCCGGACACTCAGGGTCAGGGGAAAATCCAGTATATATCTGGTGATATCTCGGGTGCTATTAGAGATAGCGTAATAAACCAAAGTGCATTGTCTGTAGGAGGCCCTGGCGCATGAATCTGTGCAGCGGGAACGACCTCGGACCACGAGGGGCCGAGAAAACCACAGTCTCATGGGGCCGGACACTCAGGGTCAGGGGAAAATCCAGTATATATCTGGTGATATCTCGTGTGCTATTACAGATAGCGCAATAAATCAAAGTGCATTGTCTGTAGGAGGCCCTGGCGCATGAATCTGTGCCGCGGGAACGACCTCGGACCACCAGGGGCCGAGAAAACCACAGTCTCATGGGGCCGGACACTCAGGGTCGGGGAAAAATCCAATATATATCTGGTGATATCTCGGGTGCTATTAGAGATAGCGCAATAAACCAAAGTGAATTGTCTGCAGGAGGCCCTGGCGCATGAATCTGTGCAGCGGGAACGATCTCGGACCATCAGGGGCCGAGACATCCACCGTCTCATGGGGCCGGACACTCAGGGTCAGGGTAAAATCCAATATATATCTGGTGATATCTCGGGTGCTATAACAGATAGCGCAATAAATCAAAGTGCATTGTCTGTAGGAGGCTCTGGCGCATGAATCTGTGCAGCGGGAACGACCTCGGACCACCAGGGGCCGAGAAAACCACAGTCTCATGGGGCCGGACACTCAGGGTCAGGGGAAAATCCAATATATATCTGGTGATATCTCGGGTGCTATTACAGATAGAGCAATAAATCAAAGTGCATTGTCTGTAGGAGGCCCTGGCGCATGAATGTGTGCAGCGGGAACGACCTCGGACCACCAGGGGCCGAGAAAACCGCAGTCTCATGGGGCCGGACACTCAGGGTCAGGGAAAAATCCAATATATATCTGGTGATATCTCGGGCGCTATTAGAGATAGCGCAATAAGCCAAAGGGAATTATCTGCAGGAGGCCCTGGCGCATGAATCTGTGCAGCGGGAAGGATCTCGGACCATCAGGGGCCGAGACATCCACCGTCTCATGGGGCCGGACACTCAGGGTCAGGGAAAAATCCAATATATATCTGGTGATATCTCGGGTGCTATTACAGATAGCGCAATAAATCAAAGTGCATTGTCTGTAGGAGGCCCTGGCGCATGAATCTGTGCAGCGGGAACGACCTCGGACCACCAGGGGCCGAGAAAACCACAGTCTCATGGGGCCGGACACTCAGGGTCAGGGGAAAATCCAATATATATCTGGTGATATCTCTGGTGCTATTACAGATAGAGCAATAAATCAAAGTGCATTGTCTGTAGGAGGCCCTGGCGCATGAATGTGTGCAGCGGGAACGACCTCGGACCACCAGGGGCCGAGAAAACCGCAGTCTCATGGGGCCGGACATTCAGGGTCAGGGAAAAATCCAATATATATGTGGTGATATCTCGGGTGCTATTACAGATAGCGCAATAAATCAAAGTGCATTGTCTGTAGGAGACCCTGGCGCATGAACCTGTGCAGCGGGAACGACCTCGGACCACCAGGGGCCGAGAAAACGACCGTCTCATGGGGCCGGACGCTCAGGGTCAGTGAAAAATCCAATATATATCTGGTGATATCTCGGGTGCTATTAGAGATAGCGCAATAAACCAAAGTGAATTATCTGCAGGAGGCCCTGGCGCATGAATCTGTGCAACGGGAACGACCCCGGACCACCAGGGGCCGAGAAAACCACAGTCTCATGGGGCCGGACACTCAGGGTCAGGGGAAAATCCAATATAGATCTGGTGATATCTCGGGTGCTATTACAGATAGCGCAATAAACCAAAGTGAATTATCTGCAGGAGGCCCTTGCGCATGAATCTGTGCAACGGGAACGTCCTCGGACCACCAGGGGCCGAGAAAACCACAGTCTCATGGGGCCGGACACTCAGGGTCAGGGGAAAATCCAATATATATCTGGTGATATCTCGGGTGCTATTACAGATAGAGCAATAAATCAAAGTGCATTGTCTGTAGGAGGCCCTGGCGCATGAATGTGTGCAGCGGGAACGACCTCGGACCACCAGGGGCCGAGAAAACCGCAGTCTCATGGGGCCGGACACTCAGGGTCAGGGAAAAATCCAATATATATCTGGTGATATCTCGGGCGCTATTAGAGATAGCGCAATAAGCCAAAGGGAATTATCTGCAGGAGGCCCTGGCGCATGCATCTGAGCAGCGGGAACGACCTAGGACCACCAGGGGCCGAGAAAACCACCGTCTCATGGGGCCGGACACTCAGGGTAAGGGAAAAATCCAATATATATCTGGTGATGTCTCGGGTGCTATTACAGATAGCGCAATAAACCAAAGTGAATTATCTGCAGGAGGCCCTTGCGCATGAATCTGTGCAACGGGAACGTCCTCGGACCACCAGGGGCCGAGAAAACCACAGTCTCATGGGGCCGGACACTCAGGGTCAGGGGAAAATCCAATATAGATCTGGTGATATCTCGGCTGCTATTACAGATAGCGCAATAAATCAAAGTGCATTACCTGTAGGAGGCCCTGGCGCATGAATCTGTGCAGCGGGAACGTCCTCGGACCTCCAGGGGCCGAGACAACGACCGTCTCATGGGGCCGGACACTCAGGGTCAGGGTAAAATCCAATATATGTCTGGTGATATCTCGGGTGCTATAACAGATAGCGCAATAAATCAAAGTGCATTGTCTGTAGGAGGCCCTGGCGCATGAATCTGTGCAGCGGGAACGACCTCGGACCACCAGGGGCCGAGAAAAGCACAGTCTCATGGGGCCGGACACTCAGGGTCAGGGTAAAATCCAATATATATCTGGTGATATCTCGGGTGCTATTAGAGATAGCGCAATAAACCAAAGTGAATTATCTGCAGGAGGCCCTGGCGCATGAATCTGTGCAGCGGGAACTACCGCGGACCACCAGGGGCCGAGAAAACGACCGTCTCATGGGGCCGGACACTCAGGGTCAGTGAAAAATCCAATATATATCTGCTGATATCTCGGGTGCTATTACAGATAGCGCAATAAACCAAAGTGAATTATCTGCAGGAGGCCCTGGCGCATGAATCTGTGCAGCGGGAACTACCGCGGACCACCAGGGGCCGAGAAAACCACAGTCTCATGGGGCCGGACACTCAGGGTCAGGGAAAAATCCAATATATATCTGGTGATATCTCGGGTGCTATTAGAGATAGCGCAATAAACCGAAGTGAGTTATCTGCAGGAGGCCCTGGCGCATGAATCTGTGCAACGGGAACGACCTCGGACCACGAGGGGCCGAGAAAACCATAGTCTCATGGGGCCGGACACTCAGGGTCAGGGGAAAATCCAATATATATCTGGTGATATCTCGGGTGCTATTAGAGATGGCGCAATAAATCAAAGTGCATTGTCTGTAGGAGGCCCTGGCGCATGAATCTGTGCAGCGGGAACGACCTCGGAACACCAGGGACCGAGAAAACCACCGTCTCATGGGGCCGGACACTCAGGGTCAGTGAAAAATCCAATATATATGTGGTGATATCTCGGGTGCTATTACAGATAGCGCAATAAATCAAAGTGCATTGTCTGTAGGAGACCCTGGCGCATGAACCTGTGCAACGGGAACGACCTCGGACCACCAGGGGCCGAGAAAACCACAGTCTCATGGGGCCGGACACTCAGGGTCAGGGGAAAATCCAATATATATCTGGTGATATCTCGGGTGCTATTAGAGATAGCGCAATAAACCAAAGTGAATTATCTGCAGGAGGCCCTGGCGCATGAATCTGTGCAACGGGAACGATCCCGGACCACCAGGGGCCGAGAAAACCACAGTCTCATGGGGCCGGACACTCAGGGTCAGGGGAAAATCCAATATATATCTGGTGATATCTCGGGTGCTATTACAGATAGAGCAATAAATCAAAGTGCATTGTCTGTAGGAGGCCCTGGCGCATGAATGTGTGCAGCGGGAACGACCTCGGACCACCAGGGGCCGAGAAAACCGCAGTCTCATGGGGCCGGACACTCAGGGTCAGGGAAAAATCCAATATATATCTGGTGATATCTCGGGCGCTATTAGAGATAGCGCAATAAGCCAAAGGGAATTATCTGCAGGAGGCCCTGGCGCATGCATCTGTGCAGCGGGAACGACCTAGGACCACCAGGGGCCGAGAAAACCACAGTCTCATGGGGCCGGACACTCAGGGTAAGGGAAAAATCCAATATATATCTGGTGATGTCTCGGGTGCTATTACAGATAGCGCAATAAACCAAAGTGAATTATCTGCAGGAGGCCCTTGCGCATGAATCTGTGCAACGGGAACGTCCTCGGACCACCAGGGGCCGAGAAAACCACAGTCTCATGGGGCCGGACACTCAGGGTCAGGGGAAAATCCAATATAGATCTGGTGATATCTCGGCTGCTATTACAGATAGCGCAATAAATCAAAGTGCATTACCTGTAGGAGGCCCTGGCGCATGAATCTGTGCAGCGGGAACGTCCTCGGACCTCCAGGGGCCGAGACAACGACCGTCTCATGGGGCCGGACACTCAGGGTCAGGGTAAAATCCAATATATGTCTGGTGATATCTCGGGTGCTATAACAGATAGCGCAATAAATCAAAGTGCATTGTCTGTAGGAGGCCCTGGCGCATGAATCTGTGCAGCGGGAACGACCTCGGACCACCAGGGGCCGAGAAAAGCACAGTCTCATGGGGCCGGACACTCAGGGTCAGGGTAAAATCCAATATATATCTGGTGATATCTCGGGTGCTATTAGAGATAGCGCAATAAACCAAAGTGAATTATCTGCAGGAGGCCCTGGCGCATGAATCTGTGCAGCGGGAACTACCGCGGACCACCAGGGGCCGAGAAAACGACCGTCTCATGGGGCCGGACACTCAGGGTCAGTGAAAAATCCAATATATATCTGCTGATATCTCGGGTGCTATTACAGATAGCGCAATAAACCAAAGTGAATTATCTGCAGGAGGCCCTGGCGCATGAATCTGTGCAGCGGGAACTACCGCGGACCACCAGGGGCCGAGAAAACCACAGTCTCATGGGGCCGGACACTCAGGGTCAGGGAAAAATCCAATATATATCTGGTGATATCTCGGGTGCTATTAGAGATAGCGCAATAAACCGAAGTGAGTTATCTGCAGGAGGCCCTGGCGCATGAATCTGTGCAACGGGAACGACCTCGGACCACGAGGGGCCGAGAAAACCATAGTCTCATGGGGCCGGACACTCAGGGTCAGGGGAAAATCCAATATATATCTGGTGATATCTCGGGTGCTATTAGAGATGGCGCAATAAATCAAAGTGCATTGTCTGTAGGAGGCCCTGGCGCATGAATCTGTGCAGCGGGAACGACCTCGGAACACCAGGGACCGAGAAAACCACCGTCTCATGGGGCCGGACACTCAGGGTCAGTGAAAAATCCAATATATATGTGGTGATATCTCGGGTGCTATTACAGATAGCGCAATAAATCAAAGTGCATTGTCTGTAGGAGACCCTGGCGCATGAACCTGTGCAACGGGAACGACCTCGGACCACCAGGGGCCGAGAAAACCACAGTCTCATGGGGCCGGACACTCAGGGTCAGGGGAAAATCCAATATATATCTGGTGATATCTCGGGTGCTATTAGAGATAGCGCAATAAACCAAAGTGAATTATCTGCAGGAGGCCCTGGCGCATGAATCTGTGCAACGGGAACGATCCCGGACCACCAGGGGCCGAGAAAACCACAGTCTCATGGGGCCGGACACTCAGGGTCAGGGGAAAATCCAATATAGATCTGGTGATATCTCGGGTGCTATTACACATAGCGCAATAAACCAAAGTGAATTATCTGCAGGAGGCCCTTGCGCATGAATCTGTGCAACGGGAACGTCCTCGGACCACCAGGGGCCGAGAAAACCACAGTCTCATGGGGCCGGACACTCAGGGTCAGTGGAAAATCCAATATAGATCTGGTGATATCTCGGGTGCTATTACAGATAGCGCAATAAATCAAAGTGCATTACCTGTAGGAGGCCCTGGCGCATGAATCTGTGCAGCGGGAACGTCCTCGGACCTCCAGGGGCCGAGACAACGACCGTCTCATGGGGCCGGACACTCAGGGTCAGGGTAAAATCCAATATATATCTGGTGATATCTCGGGTGCTATAACAGATAGCGCAATAAATCAAAGTGCATTGTCTGTAGGAGGCCCTGGCGCATGAATCTGTGCAGCGGGAACGACCTCGGACCACCAGGGGCCGAGAAAACCACAGTCTCATGGGGCCGGACACTCAGGGTTAGGGAAAAATCCAATATATATCTGGTGATATCTCGGGCGCTATTAGAGATAGCGCAATAAGCCAAAGGGAATTATCTGCAGGAGGCCCTGGCGCATGAATCTGTGCAGCGGGAAGGATCTCGGACCATCAGGGGCCGAGACATCCACCGTCTCATGGGGCCGGACACTCAGGGTCAGGGAAAAATCCAATATATATCTGGTGATATCTCGGGTGCTATTACAGATAGCGCAATAAATCAAAGTGCATTGTCTGTAGGAGGCCCTGGCGCATGAATCTGTGCAGCGGGAACGACCTCGGACCACCAGGGGCCGAGAAAACCACAGTCTCATGGGGCCGGACACTCAGGGTCAGGGGAAAATCCAATATATATCTGGTGATATCTCTGGTGCTATTACAGATAGAGCAATAAATCAAAGTGCATTGTCTGTAGGAGGCCCTGGCGCATGAATGTGTGCAGCGGGAACGACCTCGGACCACCAGGGCCCGAGAAAACCGCAGTCTCATGGGGCCGGACATTCAGGGTCAGGGAAAAATCCAATATATATGTGGTGATATCTCGGGTGCTATTACAGATAGCGCAATAAATCAAAGTGCATTGTCTGTAGGAGACCCTGGGGCATGAACCTGTGCAGCGGGAACGACCTCGGACCACCAGGGGCCGAGAAAACGACCGTCTCATGGGGCCGGACGCTCAGGGTCAGTGAAAAATCCAATATATATCTGGTGATATCTCGGGTGCTATTAGAGATAGCGCAATAAACCAAAGTGAATTGTCTGCAGGAGGCCCTGGCGCATGAATCTGTGCAGCAGGAACGACCTCGGACCACCAGGGGCCGAGAAAACCGCAGTCTCATGGGGCCGGACACTCAGGGTCAGGGAAAAATCCAATATATATCTGGTGATATCTCGGGCGCTATTAGAGATAGCGCAATAAATCAAAGTGCATTGTCTGTAGGAGGCCCTGGCGCATGAATCTGTGCAGCGGGAACGACCTCGGAACACCAGGGGCCGAGAAAACCACCGTCTCATGGGGCAGGACACTCAGGGTCAGTGAAAAATCCAATATATATCTGGTGATATCTCGGGTGCTATTACAGATAGCGCAATAAATCAAAGTGCATTGTCTGTAGGAGACGCTGGCGCATGAACCTGTTCAGCGGGAACGTTCTCGGACCACCAGGGGCCGAGAAAACGACCGTCTCATGGGGCCGGACGCTCAGGGTCAGTGAAAAATCCAATATATATCTGGTGATATCTCGGGTGCTATTAGAGATAGCGCAATAAACCAAAGTGAATTATCTGCAGGAGGCCCTGGCGCATGAATCTGTGCAACGGGAACGACCTCGGACCACCAGGGGCCGAGAAAACCACAGTCTCATGGGGCCGGATACTCAGGGTCAGGGGAAAATCCAATATAGATCTGGTGATATCTCGGGTGCTATTACAGATAGCGCAATAAATCATAGTGCATTGCCTGTAGGAGACCCTGGCGCATGAATCTGGCCAGCGGGAACGACCTCGGACCACCAGCGGCCGAGAAAACCACCGTCTCATGGGGCCGGACACTCAGGGTCGGGGAAAAATCCAATATATATCTGGTGATATCTCGGGTGCTATTAGAGATAGCGCAATAAACCAAAGTGAATTATCTGCAGGAGGCCCTGGCGCATGAATCTGTGCAACGGGAACGACCTCGGACCACCAGGGGCCGAGAAAACCACAGTCTCATGGGGCCGGATACTCAGGGTCAGGGGAAAATCCAATATTGATCTGGTGATATCTCGGGTGCTATTACAAATAGCGCAATAAATCATAGTGCATTGTCTGTAGGAGGCCCTGGCGCATGAATCTGGCCAGCGGGAACGACCTCGGACCACCAGCGGCCGAGAAAACCACCGTCTCATGGGGCCGGACACTCAGGGTCAGTGAAAAATCCAATATATATCTGGTGATATCTCGGGTGCTATTACAGATAGCGCAATAAATCAAAGTGCATTGTCTGTAGGAGACGCTGGCGCATGAACCTGTTCAGCGGGAACGTTCTCGGACCACCAGGGGCCGAGAAAACGACCGTCTCATGGGGCCGGACGCTCAGGGTCAGTGAAAAATCCAATATATATCTGGTGATATCTCGGGTGCTATTAGAGATAGCGCAATAAACCAAAGTGAATTATCTGCAGGAGGCCCTGGCGCATGAATCTGTGCAACGGGAACGACCTCGGACCACCAGGGGCCGAGAAAACCACAGTCTCATGGGGCCGGATACTCAGGGTCAGGGGAAAATCCAATATAGATCTGGTGATATCTCGGGTGCTATTACAGATAGCGCAATAAATCATAGTGCATTGCCTGTAGGAGACCCTGGCGCATGAATCTGGCCAGCGGGAACGACCTCGGACCACCAGCGGCCGAGAAAACCACCGTCTCATGGGGCCGGACACTCAGGGTCGGGGAAAAATCCAATATATATCTGGTGATATCTCGGGTGCTATTAGAGATAGCGCAATAAACCAAAGTGAATTATCTGCAGGAGGCCCTGGCGCATGAATCTGTGCAACGGGAACGACCTCGGACCACCAGGGGCCGAGAAAACCACAGTCTCATGGGGCCGGATACTCAGGGTCAGGGGAAAATCCAATATTGATCTGGTGATATCTCGGGTGCTATTACAAATAGCGCAATAAATCATAGTGCATTGTCTGTAGGAGGCCCTGGCGCATGAATCTGGCCAGCGGGAACGACCTCGGACCACCAGCGGCCGAGAAAACCACCGTCTCATGGGGCCGGACACTCAGGGTCAGGGAAAAATCCAATATATATCGGGTGATATCTCGGGTGCTATTAGAGATAGCGCAATAAACCAAAGTGAATTGTCTGCAGGAGGCCCTGGCGCATGAATCTGTGCAGCAGGAACGACCTCGGACCACCAGGGGCCGAGAAAACCACAGTCTCATGGGGCCGGACACTCAGGGTCAGGGGAAAATCCAATATATATCTGGTGATATCTCGGGTGCTATTAGAGATAGCGCAATAAATCAAAGTGCATTGTCTGTAGGAGACCCTGGCGCATGAACCTGTGCAACGGGAACGACCTCGGACCACCAGGGGCCGAGAAAACCACAGTCTCATGGGGCCGGACACTCAGGGTCAGGGGAAAATCCAATATATATCTGGTGATATCTCGGGTGCTATTAGAGATAGCGCAATAAACCAAAGTGAATTATCTGCAGGAGGCCCTGGCGCATGAATCTGTGCAACGGGAACGATCCCGGACCACCAGGGGCCGAGAAAACCACAGTCTCATGGGGCCGGACACTCAGGGTCAGGGGAAAATCCAATATATATCTGGTGATATCTCGGGTGCTATTACAGATAGAGCAATAAATCAAAGTGCATTGTCTGTAGGAGGCCCTGGCGCATGAATGTGTGCAGCGGGAACGACCTCGGACCACCAGGGGCCGAGAAAACCGCAGTCTCATGGGGCCGGACACTCAGGGTCAGGGAAAAATCCAATATATATCTGGTGATATCTCGGGCGCTATTAGAGATAGCGCAATAAGCCAAAGGGAATTATCTGCAGGAGGCCCTGGCGCATGCATCTGTGCAGCGGGAACGACCTAGGACCACCAGGGGCCGAGAAAACCACCGTCTCATGGGGCCGGACACTCAGGGTAAGGGAAAAATCCAATATATATCTGGTGATGTCTCGGGTGCTATTACAGATAGCGCAATAAACCAAAGTGAATTATCTGCAGGAGGCCCTTGCGCATGAATCTGTGCAACGGGAACGTCCTCGGACCACCAGGGGCCGAGAAAACCACAGTCTCATGGGGCCGGACACTCAGGGTCAGGGGAAAATCCAATATAGATCTGGTGATATCTCGGCTGCTATTACAGATAGCGCAATAAATCAAAGTGCATTACCTGTAGGAGGCCCTGGCGCATGAATCTGTGCAGCGGGAACGTCCTCGGACCTCCAGGGGCCGAGACAACGACCGTCTCATGGGGCCGGACACTCAGGGTCAGGGTAAAATCCAATATATGTCTGGTGATATCTCGGGTGCTATAACAGATAGCGCAATAAATCAAAGTGCATTGTCTGTAGGAGGCCCTGGCGCATGAATCTGTGCAGCGGGAACGACCTCGGACCACCAGGGGCCGAGAAAAGCACAGTCTCATGGGGCCGGACACTCAGGGTCAGGGTAAAATCCAATATATATCTGGTGATATCTCGGGTGCTATTAGAGATAGCGCAATAAACCAAAGTGAATTATCTGCAGGAGGCCCTGGCGCATGAATCTGTGCAGCGGGAACTACCGCGGACCACCAGGGGCCGAGAAAACGACCGTCTCATGGGGCCGGACACTCAGGGTCAGTGAAAAATCCAATATATATCTGCTGATATCTCGGGTGCTATTACAGATAGCGCAATAAACCAAAGTGAATTATCTGCAGGAGGCCCTGGCGCATGAATCTGTGCAGCGGGAACTACCGCGGACCACCAGGGGCCGAGAAAACCACAGTCTCATGGGGCCGGACACTCAGGGTCAGGGAAAAATCCAATATATATCTGGTGATATCTCGGGTGCTATTAGAGATAGCGCAATAAACCGAAGTGAGTTATCTGCAGGAGGCCCTGGCGCATGAATCTGTGCAACGGGAACGACCTCGGACCACGAGGGGCCGAGAAAACCATAGTCTCATGGGGCCGGACACTCAGGGTCAGGGGAAAATCCAATATATATCTGGTGATATCTCGGGTGCTATTAGAGATGGCGCAATAAATCAAAGTGCATTGTCTGTAGGAGGCCCTGGCGCATGAATCTGTGCAGCGGGAACGACCTCGGAACACCAGGGACCGAGAAAACCACCGTCTCATGGGGCCGGACACTCAGGGTCAGTGAAAAATCCAATATATATGTGGTGATATCTCGGGTGCTATTACAGATAGCGCAATAAATCAAAGTGCATTGTCTGTAGGAGACCCTGGCGCATGAACCTGTGCAACGGGAACGACCTCGGACCACCAGGGGCCGAGAAAACCACAGTCTCATGGGGCCGGACACTCAGGGTCAGGGGAAAATCCAATATATATCTGGTGATATCTCGGGTGCTATTAGAGATAGCGCAATAAACCAAAGTGAATTATCTGCAGGAGGCCCTGGCGCATGAATCTGTGCAACGGGAACGATCCCGGACCACCAGGGGCCGAGAAAACCACAGTCTCATGGGGCCGGACACTCAGGGTCAGGGGAAAATCCAATATAGATCTGGTGATATCTCGGGTGCTATTACACATAGCGCAATAAACCAAAGTGAATTATCTGCAGGAGGCCCTTGCGCATGAATCTGTGCAACGGGAACGTCCTCGGACCACCAGGGGCCGAGAAAACCACAGTCTCATGGGGCCGGACACTCAGGGTCAGTGGAAAATCCAATATAGATCTGGTGATATCTCGGGTGCTATTACAGATAGCGCAATAAATCAAAGTGCATTACCTGTAGGAGGCCCTGGCGCATGAATCTGTGCAGCGGGAACGTCCTCGGACCTCCAGGGGCAGAGACAACGACCGTCTCATGGGGCCGGACACTCAGGGTCAGGGTAAAATCCAATATATATCTGGTGATATCTCGGGTGCTATAACAGATAGCGCAATAAATCAAAGTGCATTGTCTGTAGGAGGCCCTGGCGCATGAATCTGTGCAGCGGGAACGACCTCGGACCACCAGGGGCCGAGAAAACCACAGTCTCATGGGGCCGGACACTCAGGGTCAGGGAAAAATCCAATATATATCTGGTGATATCTCGGGCGCTATTAGAGATAGCGCAATAAGCCAAAGGGAATTATCTGCAGGAGGCCCTGGCGCATGAATCTGTGCAGCGGGAAGGATCTCGGACCATCAGGGGCCGAGACATCCACCGTCTCATGGGGCCGGACACTCAGGGTCAGGGAAAAATCCAATATATATCTGGTGATATCTCGGGTGCTATTACAGATAGCGCAATAAATCAAAGTGCATTGTCTGTAGGAGGCCCTGGCGCATGAATCTGTGCAGCGGGAACGACCTCGGACCACCAGGGGCCGAGAAAACCACAGTCTCATGGGGCCGGACACTCAGGGTCAGGGGAAAATCCAATATATATCTGGTGATATCTCTGGTGCTATTACAGATAGAGCAATAAATCAAAGTGCATTGTCTGTAGGAGGCCCTGGCGCATGAATGTGTGCAGCGGGAACGACCTCGGACCACCAGGGCCCGAGAAAACCGCAGTCTCATGGGGCCGGACATTCAGGGTCAGGGAAAAATCCAATATATATGTGGTGATATCTCGGGTGCTATTACAGATAGCGCAATAAATCAAAGTGCATTGTCTGTAGGAGACCCTGGGGCATGAACCTGTGCAGCGGGAACGACCTCGGACCACCAGGGGCCGAGAAAACGACCGTCTCATGGGGCCGGACGCTCAGGGTCAGTGAAAAATCCAATATATATCTGGTGATATCTCGGGTGCTATTAGAGATAGCGCAATAAACCAAAGTGAATTGTCTGCAGGAGGCCCTGGCGCATGAATCTGTGCAGCAGGAACGACCTCGGACCACCAGGGGCCGAGAAAACCGCAGTCTCATGGGGCCGGACACTCAGGGTCAGGGAAAAATCCAATATATATCTGTTGATATCTCGGGCGCTATTAGAGATAGCGCAATAAATCAAAGTGCATTGTCTGTAGGAGGCCCTGGCGCATGAATCTGTGCAGCGGGAACGACCTCGGAACACCAGGGGCCGAGAAAACCACCGTCTCATGGGGCAGGACACTCAGGGTCAGTGAAAAATCCAATATATATCTGGTGATATCTCGGGTGCTATTACAGATAGCGCAATAAATCAAAGTGCATTGTCTGTAGGAGACGCTGGCGCATGAACCTGTTCAGCGGGAACGTTCTCGGACCACCAGGGGCCGAGAAAACGACCGTCTCATGGGGCCGGACGCTCAGGGTCAGTGAAAAATCCAATATATATCTGGTGATATCTCGGGTGCTATTAGAGATAGCGCAATAAACCAAAGTGAATTATCTGCAGGAGGCCCTGGCGCATGAATCTGTGCAACGGGAACGACCTCGGACCACCAGGGGCCGAGAAAACCACAGTCTCATGGGGCCGGATACTCAGGGTCAGGGGAAAATCCAATATAGATCTGGTGATATCTCGGGTGCTATTACAGATAGCGCAATAAATCATAGTGCATTGCCTGTAGGAGACCCTGGCGCATGAATCTGGCCAGCGGGAACGACCTCGGACCACCAGCGGCCGAGAAAACCACCGTCTCATGGGGCCGGACACTCAGGGTCGGGGAAAAATCCAATATATATCTGGTGATATCTCGGGTGCTATTAGAGATAGCGCAATAAACCAAAGTGAATTATCTGCAGGAGGCCCTGGCGCATGAATCTGTGCAACGGGAACGACCTCGGACCACCAGGGGCCGAGAAAACCACAGTCTCATGGGGCCGGATACTCAGGGTCAGGGGAAAATCCAATATTGATCTGGTGATATCTCGGGTGCTATTACAAATAGCGCAATAAATCATAGTGCATTGTCTGTAGGAGGCCCTGGCGCATGAATCTGGCCAGCGGGAACGACCTCGGACCACCAGCGGCCGAGAAAACCACCGTCTCATGGGGCCGGACACTCAGGGTCAGGGAAAAATCCAATATATATCGGGTGATATCTCGGGTGCTATTAGAGATAGCGCAATAAACCAAAGTGAATTGTCTGCAGGAGGCCCTGGCGCATGAATCTGTGCAGCAGGAACGACCTCGGACCACCAGGGGCCGAGAAAACCGCAGTCTCATGGGGCCGGACACTCAGGGTCAGGGAAAAATCCAATATATATCTGGTGATATCTCGGGCGCTATTAGAGATAGCGCAATAAATCAAAGTGCATTGTCTGTAGGAGGCCCTGGCGCATGAACCTGTTCAGCGGGAACGTTCTCGGACCACCAGGGGCCGAGAAAACGACCGTCTCATGGGGCCGGACGCTCAGGGTCAGTGAAAAATCCAATATATATCTGGTGATATCTCGGGTGCTATTAGAGATAGCGCAATAAACCAAAGTGAATTATCTGCAGGAGGCCCTGGCGCATGAATCTGTGCAACGGGAACGACCTCGGACCACCAGGGGCCGAGAAAACCACAGTCTCATGGGGCCGGATACTCAGGGTCAGGGGAAAATCCAATGTAGATCTGGTGATATCTCGGGTGCTATTACAGATAGCGCAATAAATCATAGTGCATTGCCTGTAGGAGACCCTGGCGCATGAATCTGGCCAGCGGGAACGACCTCGGACCACCAGCGGCCGAGAAAACCACCGTCTCATGGGGCCGGACACTCAGGGTCGGGGAAAAATCCAATATATATCTGGTGATATCTCGGGTGCTATTAGAGATAGCGCAATAAACCAAAGTGAATTGTCTGCAGGAGGCCCTGGCGCATGAATCTGTGCAGCGGGAACGATCTCGGACCATCAGGGGCCGAGACATCCACCGTCTCACGGGGCCGGACACTCAGGGTCAGGGAAAAATCCAATATATATGTGGTGATATCTCGGGTGCTATTACAGATAGCGCAATAAATCAAAGTGCATTGTCTGTAGGAGGCCCTGGCGCATGAATCTGTGCAGCGGGAACGACCTCGGACCACCAGGGCCCGAGAAAACGACCGTCTCATGGGGCCGGACGCTCAGGGTCAGTGAAAAATCCAATATATATCTGGTGATATCTCGGGTGCTATTACAGATAGCGCAATAAATCAAAGTGCATTGTCTGTAGGAGGCCCTGGCGCATGAATCTGTGCAGCGGGAACGACCTCGGACCACCAGGGGCCGAGAAAACCACAGTCCCATGGAGCCGGACACTCAGGGTCAGGGGAAAATCCAGTATATATCTCTTGATATCTCGGGTGCTATTAGAGATAGCGCAATAAACCAAAGTGAATTATCTGCAGGAGGCCCTGGCGCATGAATCTGTGCAGCGGGAACGACCTCGGACCACCAGGGGCCGAGAAAACCACAGTCTCATGGGGCCGGACACTCAGGGTCAGGGGAAAATCCAATATATATCTGGTGATATCTCGGGTGCTATTAGAGATAGCGCAATAAACCAAAGTGAATTATCTGCAGGAGGCCCTGGCGCATGAATCTGTGCAGCGGGAACGACCTCGGACCACCAGGGGCCGAAAAAACCACAGTCTCATGGGGCCGGATACTCAGGGTCAGGGGAAAATCCAATATAGATCTGGTGATATCTCGGGTGCTATTACAGATAGCGCAATAAATCAAAGTGCATTGTCTGTAGGAGGCCCTGGCGCATGAATCTGTGCAGCGGGAACGACCTAGGACCACCCGGGGCCGAGACAACCACCGTCTCATGGGGCCGGACACTCAGGGTCAGGGGAAAATCCAGTATATATCTGGTGATATCTCGGGTGCTATTAGAGATAGCGTAATAAACCAAAGTGCATTGTCTGTAGGAGGCCCTGGCGCATGAATCTGTGCAGCGGGAACGACCTCGGACCACGAGGGGCCGAGAAAACCACAGTCTCATGGGGCCGGACACTCAGGGTCAGGGGAAAATCCAGTATATATCTGGTGATATCTCGTGTGCTATTACAGATAGCGCAATAAATCAAAGTGCATTGTCTGTAGGAGGCCCTGGCGCATGAATCTGTGCCGCGGGAACGACCTCGGACCACCAGGGGCCGAGAAAACCACAGTCTCATGGGGCCGGACACTCAGGGTCGGGGAAAAATCCAATATATATCTGGTGATATCTCGGGTGCTATTAGAGATAGCGCAATAAACCAAAGTGAATTGTCTGCAGGAGGCCCTGGCGCATGAATCTGTGCAGCGGGAACGATCTCGGACCATCAGGGGCCGAGACATCCACCGTCTCATGGGGCCGGACACTCAGGGTCAGGGTAAAATCCAATATATATCTGGTGATATCTCGGGTGCTATAACAGATAGCGCAATAAATCAAAGTGCATTGTCTGTAGGAGGCTCTGGCGCATGAATCTGTGCAGCGGGAACGACCTCGGACCACCAGGGGCCGAGAAAACCACAGTCTCATGGGGCCGGACACTCAGGGTCAGGGGAAAATCCAATATATATCTGGTGATATCTCGGGTGCTATTACAGATAGAGCAATAAATCAAAGTGCATTGTCTGTAGGAGGCCCTGGCGCATGAATGTGTGCAGCGGGAACGACCTCGGACCACCAGGGGCCGAGAAAACCGCAGTCTCATGGGGCCGGACACTCAGGGTCAGGGAAAAATCCAATATATATCTGGTGATATCTCGGGCGCTATTAGAGATAGCGCAATAAGCCAAAGGGAATTATCTGCAGGAGGCCCTGGCGCATGAATCTGTGCAGCGGGAAGGATCTCGGACCATCAGGGGCCGAGACATCCACCGTCTCATGGGGCCGGACACTCAGGGTCAGGGAAAAATCCAATATATATCTGGTGATATCTCGGGTGCTATTACAGATAGCGCAATAAATCAAAGTGCATTGTCTGTAGGAGGCCCTGGCGCATGAATCTGTGCAGCGGGAACGACCTCGGACCACCAGGGGCCGAGAAAACCACAGTCTCATGGGGCCGGACACTCAGGGTCAGGGGAAAATCCAATATATATCTGGTGATATCTCTGGTGCTATTACAGATAGAGCAATAAATCAAAGTGCATTGTCTGTAGGAGGCCCTGGCGCATGAATGTGTGCAGCGGGAACGACCTCGGACCACCAGGGGCCGAGAAAACCGCAGTCTCATGGGGCCGGACATTCAGGGTCAGGGAAAAATCCAATATATATGTGGTGATATCTCGGGTGCTATTACAGATAGCGCAATAAATCAAAGTGCATTGTCTGTAGGAGACCCTGGCGCATGAACCTGTGCAGCGGGAACGACCTCGGACCACCAGGGGCCGAGAAAACGACCGTCTCATGGGGCCGGACGCTCAGGGTCAGTGAAAAATCCAATATATATCTGGTGATATCTCGGGTGCTATTAGAGATAGCGCAATAAACCAAAGTGAATTATCTGCAGGAGGCCCTGGCGCATGAATCTGTGCAACGGGAACGACCCCGGACCACCAGGGGCCGAGAAAACCACAGTCTCATGGGGCCGGACACTCAGGGTCAGGGGAAAATCCAATATAGATCTGGTGATATCTCGGGTGCTATTACAGATAGCGCAATAAACCAAAGTGAATTATCTGCAGGAGGCCCTTGCGCATGAATCTGTGCAACGGGAACGTCCTCGGACCACCAGGGGCCGAGAAAACCACAGTCTCATGGGGCCGGACACTCAGGGTCAGGGGAAAATCCAATATATATCTGGTGATATCTCGGGTGCTATTACAGATAGAGCAATAAATCAAAGTGCATTGTCTGTAGGAGGCCCTGGCGCATGAATGTGTGCAGCGGGAACGACCTCGGACCACCAGGGGCCGAGAAAACCGCAGTCTCATGGGGCCGGACACTCAGGGTCAGGGAAAAATCCAATATATATCTGGTGATATCTCGGGCGCTATTAGAGATAGCGCAATAAGCCAAAGGGAATTATCTGCAGGAGGCCCTGGCGCATGCATCTGTGCAGCGGGAACGACCTAGGACCACCAGGGGCCGAGAAAACCACCGTCTCATGGGGCCGGACACTCAGGGTAAGGGAAAAATCCAATATATATCTGGTGATGTCTCGGGTGCTATTACAGATAGCGCAATAAACCAAAGTGAATTATCTGCAGGAGGCCCTTGCGCATGAATCTGTGCAACGGGAACGTCCTCGGACCACCAGGGGCCGAGAAAACCACAGTCTCATGGGGCCGGACACTCAGGGTCAGGGGAAAATCCAATATAGATCTGGTGATATCTCGGCTGCTATTACAGATAGCGCAATAAATCAAAGTGCATTACCTGTAGGAGGCCCTGGCGCATGAATCTGTGCAGCGGGAACGTCCTCGGACCTCCAGGGGCCGAGACAACGACCGTCTCATGGGGCCGGACACTCAGGGTCAGGGTAAAATCCAATATATGTCTGGTGATATCTCGGGTGCTATAACAGATAGCGCAATAAATCAAAGTGCATTGTCTGTAGGAGGCCCTGGCGCATGAATCTGTGCAGCGGGAACGACCTCGGACCACCAGGGGCCGAGAAAAGCACAGTCTCATGGGGCCGGACACTCAGGGTCAGGGTAAAATCCAATATATATCTGGTGATATCTCGGGTGCTATTAGAGATAGCGCAATAAACCAAAGTGAATTATCTGCAGGAGGCCCTGGCGCATGAATCTGTGCAGCGGGAACTACCGTGGACCACCAGGGGCCGAGAAAACGACCGTCTCATGGGGCCGGACACTCAGGGTCAGTGAAAAATCCAATATATATCTGCTGATATCTCGGGTGCTATTACAGATAGCGCAATAAACCAAAGTGAATTATCTGCAGGAGGCCCTGGCGCATGAATCTGTGCAGCGGGAACTACCGCGGACCACCAGGGGCCGAGAAAACCACAGTCTCATGGGGCCGGACACTCAGGGTCAGGGAAAAATCCAATATATATCTGGTGATATCTCGGGTGCTATTAGAGATAGCGCAATAAACCGAAGTGAGTTATCTGCAGGAGGCCCTGGCGCATGAATCTGTGCAACGGGAACGACCTCGGACCACGAGGGGCCGAGAAAACCATAGTCTCATGGGGCCGGACACTCAGGGTCAGGGGAAAATCCAATATATATCTGGTGATATCTCGGGTGCTATTAGAGATGGCGCAATAAATCAAAGTGCATTGTCTGTAGGAGGCCCTGGCGCATGAATCTGTGCAGCGGGAACGACCTCGGAACACCAGGGACCGAGAAAACCACCGTCTCATGGGGCCGGACACTCAGGGTCAGTGAAAAATCCAATATATATGTGGTGATATCTCGGGTGCTATTACAGATAGCGCAATAAATCAAAGTGCATTGTCTGTAGGAGACCCTGGCGCATGAACCTGTGCAACGGGAACGACCTCGGACCACCAGGGGCCGAGAAAACCACAGTCTCATGGGGCCGGACACTCAGGGTCAGGGGAAAATCCAATATATATCTGGTGATATCTCGGGTGCTATTAGAGATAGCGCAATAAACCAAAGTGAATTATCTGCAGGAGGCCCTGGCGCATGAATCTGTGCAACGGGAACGATCCCGGACCACCAGGGGCCGAGAAAACCACAGTCTCATGGGGCCGGACACTCAGGGTCAGGGGAAAATCCAATATAGATCTGGTGATATCTCGGGTGCTATTACACATAGCGCAATAAACCAAAGTGAATTATCTGCAGGAGGCCCTTGCGCATGAATCTGTGCAACGGGAACGTCCTCGGACCACCAGGGGCCGAGAAAACCACAGTCTCATGGGGCCGGACACTCAGGGTCAGTGGAAAATCCAATATAGATCTGGTGATATCTCGGGTGCTATTACAGATAGCGCAATAAATCAAAGTGCATTACCTGTAGGAGGCCCTGGCGCATGAATCTGTGCAGCGGGAACGTCCTCGGACCTCCAGGGGCCGAGACAACGACCGTCTCATGGGGCCGGACACTCAGGGTCAGGGTAAAATCCAATATATATCTGGTGATATCTCGGGTGCTATAACAGATAGCGCAATAAATCAAAGTGCATTGTCTGTAGGAGGCCCTGGCGCATGAATCTGTGCAGCGGGAACGACCTCGGACCACCAGGGGCCGAGAAAACCACAGTCTCATGGGGCCGGACACTCAGGGTCAGGGAAAAATCCAATATATATCTGGTGATATCTCGGGCGCTATTAGAGATAGCGCAATAAGCCAAAGGGAATTATCTGCAGGAGGCCCTGGCGCATGAATCTGTGCAGCGGGAAGGATCTCGGACCATCAGGGGCCGAGACATCCACCGTCTCATGGGGCCGGACACTCAGGGTCAGGGAAAAATCCAATATATATCTGGTGATATCTCGGGTGCTATTACAGATAGCGCAATAAATCAAAGTGCATTGTCTGTAGGAGGCCCTGGCGCATGAATCTGTGCAGCGGGAACGACCTCGGACCACCAGGGGCCGAGAAAACCACAGTCTCATGGGGCCGGACACTCAGGGTCAGGGGAAAATCCAATATATATCTGGTGATATCTCTGGTGCTATTACAGATAGAGCAATAAATCAAAGTGCATTGTCTGTAGGAGGCCCTGGCGCATGAATGTGTGCAGCGGGAACGACCTCGGACCACCAGGGCCCGAGAAAACCGCAGTCTCATGGGGCCGGACATTCAGGGTCAGGGAAAAATCCAATATATATGTGGTGATATCTCGGGTGCTATTACAGATAGCGCAATAAATCAAAGTGCATTGTCTGTAGGAGACCCTGGGGCATGAACCTGTGCAGCGGGAACGACCTCGGACCACCAGGGGCCGAGAAAACGACCGTCTCATGGGGCCGGACGCTCAGGGTCAGTGAAAAATCCAATATATATCTGGTGATATCTCGGGTGCTATTAGAGATAGCGCAATAAACCAAAGTGAATTATCTGCAGGAGGCCCTGGCGCATGAATCTGTGCAACGGGAACGACCCCGGACCACCAGGGGCCGAGAAAACCACAGTCTCATGGGGCCGGACACTCAGGGTCAGGGGAAAATCCAATATAGATCTGGTGATATCTCGGGTGCTATTACAGATAGCGCAATAAACCAAAGTGAATTATCTGCAGGAGGCCCTTGCGCATGAATCTGTGCAACGGGAACGTCCTCGGACCACCAGGGGCCGAGAAAACCACAGTCTCATGGGGCCGGACACTCAGGGTCAGGGGAAAATCCAATACAGATCTGGTGATATCTCGGGTGCTATTACAGATAGCGCAATAAATCAAAGTGCATTGTCTGTAGGAGGCCCTGGCGCATGAATCTGTGCAGCGGGAACGACCTCGGACCACCAGGGGCCGAGAAAACCACAGTCTCATGGGGCCGGACACTCAGGGTCAGGGTAAAATCCAATATATATCTGGTGATATCTCGGGTGCTATAACAGATAGCGCAATAAATCAAAGTGCATTGTCTGTAGGAGGCCCTGGCGCATGAACCTGTGCAACGGGAACGACCTCGGACCACCAGGGGCCGAGAAAACCACAGTCTCATGGGGCCGGACACTCAGGGTCAGGGGAAAATCCAATATATATCTGGTGATATCTCGGGTGCTATTAGAGATAGCGCAATAAACCAAAGTGAATTATCTGCAGGAGGCCCTGGCGCATGGATCTGTGCAACGGGAACGATCCCGGACCACCAGGGGCCGAGAAAACCACAGTCTCATGGGGCCGGACACTCAGGGTCAGGGGAAAATCCAATATAGATCTGGTGATATCTCGGGTGCTATTACACATAGCGCAATAAACCAAAGTGAATTATCTGCAGGAGGCCCTTGCGCATGAATCTGTGCAACGGGAACGTCCTCGGACCACCAGGGGCCGAGAAAACCACAGTCTCATGGGGCCGGACACTCAGGGTCAGTGGAAAATCCAATATAGATCTGGTGATATCTCGGGTGCTATTACAGATAGCGCAATAAATCAAAGTGCATTACCTGTAGGAGGCCCTGGCGCATGAATCTGTGCAGCGGGAACGTCCTCGGACCTCCAGGGGCCGAGACAACGACCGTCTCATGGGGCCGGACACTCAGGGTCAGGGTAAAATCCAATATATATCTGGTGATATCTCGGGTGCTATAACAGATAGCGCAATAAATCAAAGTGCATTGTCTGTAGGAGGCCCTGGCGCATGAATCTGTGCAGCGGGAACGACCTCGGACCACCAGGGGCCGAGAAAACCACAGTCTCATGGGGCCGGACACTCAGGGTCAGGGAAAAATCCAATATATATCTGGTGATATCTCGGGCGCTATTAGAGATAGCGCAATAAGCCAAAGGGAATTATCTGCAGGAGGCCCTGGCGCATGAATCTGTGTAGCGGGAAGGATCTCGGACCATCAGGGGCCGAGACATCCACCGTCTCATGGGGCCGGACACTCAGGGTCAGGGAAAAATCCAATATATATCTGGTGATATCTCGGGTGCTATTACAGATAGCGCAATAAATCAAAGTGCATTGTCTGTAGGAGGCCCTGGCGCATGAATCTGTGCAGCGGGAACGACCTCGGACCACCAGGGGCCGAGAAAACCACAGTCTCATGGGGCCGGACACTCAGGGTCAGGGGAAAATCCAATATATATCTGGTGATATCTCTGGTGCTATTACAGATAGAGCAATAAATCAAAGTGCATTGTCTGTAGGAGGCCCTGGCGCATGAATGTGTGCAGCGGGAACGACCTCGGACCACCAGGGCCCGAGAAAACCGCAGTCTCATGGGGCCGGACATTCAGGGTCAGGGAAAAATCCAATATATATGTGGTGATATCTCGGGTGCTATTACAGATAGCGCAATAAATCAAAGTGCATTGTCTGTAGGAGACCCTGGGGCATGAACCTGTGCAGCGGGAACGACCTCGGACCACCAGGGGCCGAGAAAACGACCGTCTCATGGGGCCGGACGCTCAGGGTCAGTGAAAAATCCAATATATATCTGGTGATATCTCGGGTGCTATTAGAGATAGCGCAATAAACCAAAGTGAATTATCTGCAGGAGGCCCTGGCGCATGAATCTGTGCAACGGGAACGACCCCGGACCACCAGGGGCCGAGAAAACCACAGTCTCATGGGGCCGGACACTCAGGGTCAGGGGAAAATCCAATATAGATCTGGTGATATCTCGGGTGCTATTACAGATAGCGCAATAAACCAAAGTGAATTATCTGCAGGAGGCCCTTGCGCATGAATCTGTGCAACGGGAACGTCCTCGGACCACCAGGGGCCGAGAAAACCACAGTCTCATGGGGCCGGACACTCAGGGTCAGGGGAAAATCCAATATAGATCTGGTGATATCTCGGGTGCTATTACAGATAGCGCAATAAATCAAAGTGCATTGTCTGTAGGAGGCCCTGGCGCATGAATCTGTGCAGCGGGAACGACCTCGGACCACCAGGGGCCGAGAAAACCACAGTCTCATGGGGCCGGACACTCAGGGTCAGGGTAAAATCCAATATATATCTGGTGATATCTCGGGTGCTATAACAGATAGCGCAATAAATCAAAGTGCATTGTCTGTAGGAGGCCCTGGCGCATGAATCTGTGCAGCGGGAACGACCTCGGACCACCAGGGGCCGAGAAAACCACAGTCTCATGGGGCCGGACACTCAGGGTCAGGGGAAAATCCAATATATATCTGGTGATATCTCGGGTGCTATTACAGATAGAGCAATAAATCAAAGTGCATTGTCTGTAGGAGGCCCTGGCGCATGAATGTGTGCAGCGGGAACGACCTCGGACCACCAGGGGCCGAGAAAACCGCAGTCTCATGGGGCCGGACACTCAGGGTCAGGGGAAAATCCAATATATATCTGGTGATATCTCGGGCGCTATTAGAGATAGCGCAATAAGCCAAAGGGAATTATCTGCAGGAGGCCCTGGCGCATGAATCTGTGCAGCGGGAAGGATCTCGGACCATCAGGGGCCGAGACATCCACCGTCTCATGGGGCCGGACACTCAGGGTCAGGGAAAAATCCAATATATATCTGGTGATATCTCGGGTGCTATTACAGATAGCGTAATAAATCAAAGTGCATTGTCTGTAGGAGGCCCTGGCGCATGAATCTGTGCAGCGGGAACGACCTCGGACCACCAGGGGCCGAGAAAACCACAGTCTCATGGGGCCGGACACTCAGGGTCAGGGGAAAATCCAATATATATCTGGTGATATCTCTGGTGCTATTACAGATAGAGCAATAAATCAAAGTGCATTGTCTGTAGGAGGCCCTGGCGCATGAATGTGTGCTGCGGGAACGACCTCGGACCACCAGGGGCCGAGAAAACCGCAGTCTCATGGGGCCGGACATTCAGGGTCAGGGAAAAATCCAATATATATGTGGTGATATCTCGGGTGCTATAACAGATAGCGCAATAAATCAAAGTGCATTGTCTGTAGGAGGCCCTGGCGCATGAATCTGTGCAGCGGGAACGACCTCGGACCACCAGGGGCCGAGAAAACCACAGTCTCATGGGGCCGGACACTCAGGGTCAGGGGAAAATCCAATATATATCTGGTGATATCTCGGGTGCTATTACAGATAGAGCAAAAAATCAAAGTGCATTGTCTGTAGGAGGCCCTGGCGCATGAATGTGTGCAGCGGGAACGACCTCGGACCACCAGGGGCCGAGAAAACCGCAGTCTCATGGGGCCGGACACTCAGGGTCAGGGGAAAATCCAATATATATCTGGTGATATCTCGGGCGCTATTAGAGATAGCGCAATAAGCCAAAGGGAATTATCTGCAGGAGGCCCTGGCGCATGAATCTGTGCAGCGGGAAGGATCTCGGACCATCAGGGGCCGAGACATCCACCGTCTCATGGGGCCGGACACTCAGGGTCAGGGAAAAATCCAATATATATCTGGTGATATCTCGGGTGCTATTACAGATAGCGCAATAAATCAAAGTGCATTGTCTGTAGGAGGCCCTGGCGCATGAATCTGTGCAGCGGGAACGACCTCGGACCACCAGGGGCCGAGAAAACCACAGTCTCATGGGGCCGGACACTCAGGGTCAGGGGAAAATCCAATATATATCTGGTGATATCTCTGGTGCTATTACAGATAGAGCAATAAATCAAAGTGCATTGTCTGTAGGAGGCCCTGGCGCATGAATGTGTGCTGCGGGAACGACCTCGGACCACCAGGGGCCGAGAAAACCGCAGTCTCATGGGGCCGGACATTCAGGGTCAGGGAAAAATCCAATATATATGTGGTGATATCTCGGGTGCTATTACAGATAGCGCAATAAATCAAAGTGCATTGTCTGTAGGAGACCCTGGCGCATGAACCTGTGCACCGGGAACGACCTCGGACCACCAGGGGCCGAGAAAACGACCGTCTCATGGGGCCGGACGCTCAGGGTCAGTGAAAAATCCAATATATATCTGGTGATATCTCGGGTGCTATTAGAGATAGCGCAATAAACCAAAGTGAATTATCTGCAGGAGGCCCTGGCGCATGAATCTGTGCAACGGGAACGACCCCGGACCACCAGGGGCCGAGAAAACCACAGTCTCATGGGGCCGGACACTCAGGGTCAGGGGAAAATCCAATATAGATCTGGTGATATCTCGGGTGCTATTACAGATAGCGCAATAAACCAAAGTGAATTATCTGCAGGAGGCCCTTGCGCATGAATCTGTGCAACGGGAACGTCCTCGGACCACCAGGGGCCGAGAAAACCACAGTCTCATGGGGCCGGACACTCAGGGTCAGGGGAAAATCCAATACAGATCTGGTGATATCTCGGGTGCTATTACAGATAGCGCAATAAATCAAAGTGCATTGTCTGTAGGAGGCCCTGGCGCATGAATCTGTGCAGCGGGAACGACCTCGGACCACCAGGGGCCGAGAAAACCACAGTCTCATGGGGCCGGACACTCAGGGTCAGGGTAAAATCCAATATATATCTGGTGATATCTCGGGTGCTATAACAGATAGCGCAATAAATCAAAGTGCATTGTCTGTAGGAGGCCCTGGCGCATGAATCTGTGCAGCGGGAACGACCTCGGACCACCAGGGGCCGAGAAAACCACAGTCTCATGGGGCCGGACACTCAGGGTCAGGGGAAAATCCAATATATATCTGGTGATATCTCGGGTGCTATTACAGATAGAGCAATAAATCAAAGTGCATTGTCTGTAGGAGGCCCTGGCGCATGAATGTGTGCAGCGGGAACGACCTCGGACCACCAGGGGCCGAGAAAACCGCAGTCTCATGGGGCCGGACACTCAGGGTCAGGGAAAAATCCAATATATATCTGGTGATATCTCGGGCGCTATTAGAGATAGCGCAATAAGCCAAAGGGAATTATCTGCAGGAGGCCATGGCGCATGCATTTGTGCAGCGGGAACGACCTAGGACCACCAGGGGCCGAGAAAACCACCGTCTCATGGGGCCGGACACTCAGGGTAAGGGAAAAATCCAATATATATCTGGTGATGTCTCGGGTGCTATTACAGATAGCGCAATAAACCAAAGTGAATTATCTGCAGGAGGCCCTTGCGCATGAATCTGTGCAACGGGAACGTCCTCGGACCACCAGGGGCCGAGAAAACCACAGTCTCATGGGGCCGGACACTCAGGGTCAGGGGAAAATCCAATATAGATCTGGTGATATCTCGGCTGCTATTACAGATAGCGCAATAAATCAAAGTGCATTACCTGTAGGAGGCCCTGGCGCATGAATCTGTGCAGCGGGAACGTCCTCGGACCTCCAGGGGCCGAGACAACGACCGTCTCATGGGGCCGGACACTCAGGGTCAGGGTAAAATCCAATATATATCTGGTGATATCTCGGGTGCTATAACAGATAGCGCAATAAATCAAAGTGCATTGTCTGTAGGAGGCCCTGGCGCATGAATCTGTGCAGCGGGAACGACCTCGGACCACCAGGGGCCGAGAAAACCACAGTCTCATGGGGCCGGACACTCAGGGTCAGGGGAAAATCCAATATATATCTGGTGATATCTCGGGTGCTATTACAGATAGAGCAATAAATCAAAGTGCATTGTCTGTAGGAGGCCCTGGCGCATGAATGTGTGCAGCGGGAACGACCTCGGACCACCAGGGGCCGAGAAAACCGCAGTCTCATGGGGCCGGACACTCAGGGTTCAGGGAAAAATCCAATATATATCTGGTGATATCTCGGGCGCTATTAGAGATAGCGCAATAAGCCAAAGGGAATTATCTGCAGGAGGCCCTGGCGCATGCATCTGTGCAGCGGGAACGACCTAGGACCACCAGGGGCCGAGAAAACCACCGTCTCATGGGGCCGGACACTCAGGGTAAGGGAAAAATCCAATATATATCTGGTGATGTCTCGGGTGCTATTAGAGATAGCGCAATAAACGAAAGTGAATTATCTGCAGGAGGCCCTGGCGCATGAATCTGTGCAGCGGGAACGACCGCGGACCACCAGGGGCCGAGAAAACCACCGTCTCATGGGGCCGGACACTCAGGGTCAGGGAAAAATCCAATATATATCTGGTGATATCTCGGGTGCTATTAGAGATAGCGCAATAAACCGAAGTGAGTTATCTGCAGGAGGCCCTGGCGCATGAATCTGTGCAACGGGAACGACCTCGGACCACCAGGGGCCGAGAAAACCATAGTCTCATGGGGCCGGACACTCAGGGTCAGGGGAAAATCCAATATATATCTGGTGATATCTCGGGTGCTATTAGAGATAGCGCAATAAATCAAAGTGCATTGTCTGTAGGAGGCCCTGGCGCATGAATCTGTGCAGCGGGAACGACCTCGGAACACCAGAGACCGAGAAAACCACCGTCTCATGGGGCCGGACACTCAGGGTCAGTGAAAAATCCAATATATATGTGGTGATATCTCGGGTGCTATTACAGATAGCGCAATAAATCAAAGTGCATTGTCTGTAGGAGACCCTGGCGCATGAACCTGTGCAGCGGGAACGACCTCGGACCACCAGGGGCCGAGAAAAGCACAGTCTGATGGGGCCGGACACTCAGGGTCAGGGTAAAATCCAATATATATCTGGTGATATCTCGGGTGCTATTAGAGATAGCGCAATAAATCAAAGTGCATTGTCTGTAGGAGACCCTGGCGCATGAACCTGTGCAGCGGGAACGACCTCGGACCACCAGGGGCCGAGAAAAGCACAGTCTGATGGGGCCGGACACTCAGGGTCAGGGTAAAATCCAATATATATCTGGTGATATCTCGGGTGCTATTAGAGATAGCGCAATAAACCAAAGTGAATTATATGCAGGAGGCCCTGGCGCATGAATCTCTGCAGCGGGAACGACCGCGGACCACCAGGGGCCGAGAAAACGACCGTCTCATGGGGCCGGACACTCAGGGTCAGGGGAAAATCCAATATATATCTGCTGATATCTCGGGTGCTATTACAGATAGCGCAATAAATCAAAGTGCATTGTCTGTAGGAGGCCCTGGCGCATGAATCTGTGCAGCGGGAACGACCTCGGACCACCAGGGGCCGAGAAAACCACAGTCTCATGGGGCCGGACACTCAGGGACAGGGGAAAATCCAATATATATCTGGTGATATCTCGGGTGCTATTACAGATAGAGCAATAAATCAAAGTGCATCGTCTGTAGGAGGCCCTGGCGCATGAATGTGTGCAGCGGGAACGACCTCGGACCACCAGGGGCCGAGAAAACCGCAGTCTCATGGGGCCGGACACTCAGGGTCAGGGAAAAATAAAATATATATCTGGTGATATCTCGGGCGCTATTACAGATAGCGCAATAAATCAAAGTGCATTGTCTGCAGGAGGCCCTGGCGCATGCATCTGTGCAGCGGGAACGACCTAGGACCACCAGGGGCCGAGAAAACCACCGTCTCATGGGGCCGGACACTCAGGGTAAGGGAAAAATCCAATATATATCTGGTGATGTCTCGGGTGCTATTAGAGATAGCGCAATAAACGAAAGTGAATTATCTGCAGGAGGCCCTGGCGCATGAATCTGTGCAGCGGGAACGACCGCGGACCACCAGGGGCCGAGAAAACCACCGTCTCATGGGGCCGGACACTCAGGGTCAGGGAAAAATCCAATATATATCTGGTGATATCTCGGGTGCTATTAGAGATAGCGCAATAAACCAAAGTGAGTTATCTGCAGGAGGCCCTGGCGCATGAATCTGTGCAACGGGAACGACCTCGGACCACCAGGGGCCGAGAAAACCATAGTCTCATGGGGCCGGACACTCAGGGTCAGGGGAAAATCCAATATATATCTGGTGATATCTCGGGTGCTATTAGAGATAGCGCAATAAATCAAAGTGCATTGTCTGTAGGAGGCCCTGGCGCATGAATCTGTGCAGCGGGAACGACCTCGGAACACCAGGGACCGAGAAAACCACCGTCTCATGGGGCCGGACACTCAGGGTCAGTGAAAAATCCAATATATATGTGGTGATATCTCGGGTGCTATTACAGATAGCGCAATAAATCAAAGTGCATTGTCTGTAGGAGACCCTGGCGCATGAACCTGTGCAGCGGGAACGACCTCGGACCACCAGGGGCCGAGAAAACCACAGTCTCATGGGGCCGGACGCTCAGGGTCAGTGAAAAATCCAATATATATCTGGTGATATCTCGGGTGCTATTAGAGATAGCGCAATAAACCAAAGTGAATTATCTGCAGGAGGCCCTGGCGCATGAATCTGTGCAACGGGAACGACTCCGGACCACCAGGGGCCGAGGAAACCACAGTCTCATGGGGCCGGACACTCAGGGTCAGGGGAAAATCCAATATAGATCTGGTGATATCTCGGCTGCTATTACAGATAGCGCAATAAATCAAAGTGCATTACCTGTAGGAGGCCCTGGCGCATGAATCTGTGCAGCGGGAACGTCCTCGGACCTCCAGGGGCCGAGACAACGACCGTCTCATGGGGCCGGACACTCAGGGTCAGGGTAAAATCCAATATATATCTGGTGATATCTCGGGTGCTATAACAGATAGCGCAATAAATCAAAGTGCATTGTCTGTAGGAGGCCCTGGCGCATGAATCTGTGCAGCGGGAACGACCTCGGACCACCAGGGGCCGAGAAAAGCACAGTCTCATGGGGCCGGACACTCAGGGTCAGGGTAAAATCCAATATACATCTGGTGATATCTCGGGTGCTATTAGAGATAGCGCAATAAACCAAAGTGAATTATCTGCAGGAGGCCCTGGCGCATGAATCTGTGCAGCGGTAACGACCGCGGACCACCAGGGGCCGAGAAAACGACCGTCTCATGGGGCCGGACACTCAGGGTCAGTGAAAAATCCAATATATATCTGCTGATATCTCGGGTGCTATTACAGATAGCGCAATAAATCAAAGTGCATTGTCTGTAGGAGGCCCTGGCGCATGAATCTGTGCAGCGGGAACGACCTCGGACCACCAGGGGCCGAGAAAACCACAGTCTCATGGAGCCGGACACTCAGGGTCAGGGGAAAATCCAATATATATCTGGTGATATCTCGGGTGCTATTAGAGATAGCGCAATAAACCAAAGTGAATTATCTGCAGGAGGCCCTGGCGCATGAATCTGTGCAGCGGGAACGACCTCGGATCACCAGGGGCCGAGAAAACTACCGTCTCATGGGGCCGGATACTCAGGGTCAGGGGAAAATCCAATATAGATCTGGTGATATCTCGGGTGCTATTACAGATAGCGCAATAAATCAATGTGCATTGTCTGTAGGAGACCCTGGCGCATGAACCTGTGCAGCGGGAACGACCTCGGACCACCAGGGGCCGAGAAAACGACCGTCTCATGGGGCCGGACGCTCAGGGTCAGTGAAAAATCCAATATATATCTGGTGATATCTCGGGTGCTATTAGAGATAGCGCAATAAACGAAAGTGAATTATCTGCAGGAGTCCCTGGCGCATGGATCTGTGCAACGGGAACGACCTCGGACCACCAGGGGCCGAGAAAACCACAGTCTCATGGGGTCGGACACTCAGGGTCAGGGGAAAATCCAATATAGATCTGGTGATATCTCGGGTGCTATTACAGATAGCGCAATAAACCAAAGTGAATTATCTGCAGGAGGCCCTGGCGCATGAATCAGTGCAACGGGAACGACCTCGGACCACCAGGGGCCGAGAAAACCACAGTCTCATGGGGCCGGACACTCAGGGTCAGGGGAAAATCCAATATAGATCTGGTGATATCTCGGGCGCTATTACAGATAGCACAATAAATCAAAGTGCATTACCTGTAGGAGGCCCTGGCGCATGAATCTGTGCAGCGGGGACGTACTCGGACCGCCAGGGGCCAAGACAACGACCGTCTCATGGGGCCGGACACTCAGGGTCAGGGTAAAATCCAATATATATCTGCTGATATCTCGGGTGCTATTACAGATAGCGCAATAAATCAAAGTGCATTGTCTGTAGGAGGCCCTGGCGCATGAATCTGTGCAGCGGGAACGACCTCGGACCACCAGGGGCCGAGAAAACCACAGTCTCATGGAGCCGGACACTCAGGGTCAGGGGAAAATCCAATATATATCTGGTGATATCTCGGGTGCTATTAGAGATAGCGCAATAAACCAAAGTGAATTATCTGCAGGAGGCCCTGGCGCATGACTCTGTGCAGCGGGAACGACCTCGGATCACCAGGGGCCGAGAAAACTACCGTCTCATGGGGCCGGATACTCAGGGTCAGGGGAAAATCCAATATAGATCTGGCGATATCTCGGGTGCTATTACAGATAGCGCAATAAATCAAAGTGCATTGTCTGTAGGAGACCCTGGCGCATGAACCTGTGCAGCGGGAACGACCTCGGACCACCAGGGGCCGAGAAAACGACCGTCTCATGGGGCCGGACGCTCAGGGTCAGTGAAAAATCCAATATATATCTGGTGATATCTCGGGTGCTATTAGAGATAGCGCAATAAACGAAAGTGAATTATCTGCAGGAGTCCCTGGCGCATGGATCTGTGCAACGGGAACGACCTCGGACCACCAGGGGCCGAGAAAACCACAGTCTCATGGGGTCGGACACTCAGGGTCAGGGGAAAATCCAATATAGATCTGGTGATGTCTCGGGTGCTATTAGAGATAGCGCAATAAACGAAAGTGAATTATCTGCAGGAGGCCCTGGCGCATGAATCTGTGCAGCGGGAACGACCGCGGACCACCAGGGGCCGAGAAAACCACCGTCTCATGGGGCCGGACACTCAGGGTCAGGGAAAAATCCAATATATATCTGGTGATATCTCGGGTGCTATTAGAGATAGCGCAATAAACCAAAGTGAGTTATCTGCAGGAGGCCCTGGCGCATGAATCTGTGCAACGGGAACGACCTCGGACCACCAGGGGCCGAGAAAACCATAGTCTCATGGGGCTGGACACTCAGGGTCAGGGGAAAATCCAATATATATCTGGTGATATCTCGGGTGCTATTAGAGATAGCGCAATAAATCAAAGTGCATTGTCTGTAGGAGGCCCTGGCGCATGAATCTGTGCAGCGGGAACGACCTCGGAACACCAGGGACCGAGAAAACCACCGTCTCATGGGGCCGGACACTCAGGGTCAGTGATAAATCCAATATATATGTGGTGATATCTCGGGTGCTATTACAGATAGCGCAATAAATCAAAGTGCATTGTCTGTAGGAGACCCTGGCGCATGAACCTGTGCAGCGGGAACGACCTCGGACCACCAGGGGCCGAGAAAACCACAGTCTCATGGGGCCGGACGCTCAGGGTCAGGGGAAAATCCAATATAGATCTGGTGATATCTCGGCTGCTATTACAGATAGCGCAATAAATCAAAGTGCATTACCTGTAGGAGGCCCTGGCGCATGAATCTGTGCAGCGGGAACGTCCTCGGACCTCCAGGGGCCGAGACAACGACCGTCTCATGGGGCCGGACACTCAGGGTCAGGGTAAAATCCAATATATATCTGGTGATATCTCGGGTGCTATAACAGATAGCGCAATAAATCAAAGTGCATTGTCTGTAGGAGGCCCTGGCGCATGAATCTGTGCAGCGGGAACGACCTCGGACCACCAGGGGCCGAGAAAAGCACAGTCTCATGGGGCCGGACACTCAGGGTCAGGGTAAAATCCAATATACATCTGGTGATATCTCGGGTGCTATTAGAGATAGCGCAATAAACCAAAGTGAATTATCTGCAGGAGGCCCTGGCGCATGGATCTGTGCAACGGGAACGACCTCGGACCACCAGGGGCCGAGAAAACCACAGTCTCATGGGGTCGGACACTCAGGGTCAGGGGAAAATCCAATATAGATCTGGTGATATCTCGGGTGCTATTACAGATAGCGCAATAAACCAAAGTGAATTATCTGCAGGAGGCCCTGGCGCATGAATCTGTGCAACGGGAACGACCTCGGACCACCAGGGGCCGAGAAAACCACAGTCTCATGGGGTCGGACACTCAGGGTCAGGGGAAAATCCAATATAGATCTGGTGATATCTCGGGTGCTATTACAGATAGCGCAATAAACCAAAGTGAATTATCTGCAGGAGGCCCTGGCGCATGAATCTGTGCAACGGGAACGACCTCGGACCACCAGGGGCCGAGAAAACCACAGTCTCATGGGGCCGGACACTCAGGGTCAGGGGAAAATCCAATATAGATCTGGTGATATCTCGGGCGCTATTACAGATAGCACAATAAATCAAAGTGCATTACCTGTAGGAGGCCCTGGCGCATGAATCTGTGCAGCGGGGACGTCCTCGGACCGCCAGGGGCCAAGACAACGACCGTCTCATGGGGCCGGACACTCAGGGTCAGGGTAAAATCCAATATATATCTGCTGATATCTCGGGTGCTATTACAGATAGCGCAATAAATCAAAGTGCATTGTCTGTAGGAGGCCCTGGCGCATGAATCTGTGCAGCGGGAACGACCTCGGACCACCAGGGGCCGAGAAAACCACAGTCTCATGGAGCCGGACACTCAGGGTCAGGGGAAAATCCAATATATATCTGGTGATATCTCGGGTGCTATTAGAGATAGCGCAATAAACCAAAGTGAATTATCTGCAGGAGGCCCTGGCGCATGAATCTGTGCAGCGGGAACGACCTCGGATCACCAGGGGCCGAGAAAACTACCGTCTCATGGGGCCGGATACTCAGGGTCAGGGGAAAATCCAATATAGATCTGGTGATATCTCGGGTGCTATTACAGATAGCGCAATAAATCAAAGTGCATTGTCTGTAGGAGACCCTGGCGCATGAACCTGTGCAGCGGGAACGACCTCGGACCACCAGGGGCCGAGAAAACGACCGTCTCATGGGGCCGGACGCTCAGGGTCAGTGAAAAATCCAATATATATCTGGTGATATCTCGGGTGCTATTAGAGATAGCGCAATAAACGAAAGTGAATTATCTGCAGGAGTCCCTGGCGCATGGATCTGTGCAACGGGAACGACCTCGGACCACCAGGGGCCGAGAAAACCACAGTCTCATGGGGTCGGACACTCAGGGTCAGGGGAAAATCCAATATAGATCTGGTGATATCTCGGGTGCTATTACAGATAGCGCAATAAACCAAAGTGAATTATCTGCAGGAGGCCCTGGCGCATGAATCTGTGCAACGGGAACGACCTCGGACCACCAGGGGCCGAGAAAACCACAGTCTCATGGGGCCGGACACTCAGGGTCAGGGGAAAATCCAATATAGATCTGGTGATATCTCGGGCGCTATTACAGATAGCACAATAAATCAAAGTGCATTACCTGTAGGAGGCCCTGGCGCATGAATCTGTGCAGCGGGGACGTCCTCGGACCGCCAGGGGCCAAGACAACGACCGTCTCATGGGGCCGGACACTCAGGGTCAGGGTAAAATCCAATATATATCTGGTGATATGCCGGGTGCTATTACAGATAGCGCAATAAATCAAAGTGCATTGTCTGTAGGAGGTCCTGGCGCATGAATCTGTTCAGCGGGAACGACCTCGGACCACCAGGGGCCGAGAAAAGCACAGTCTCATGGGGCCGGACACTCAGGGTCAGGGTAAAATCCAATATATATCTGGTGATATCTCGGGTGCTATTAGAGATAGCGCAATAAACCAAAGTGAATTATCTGCAGGAGGCCCTGGCGCATGAATCTGTGCAGCGGCAACGACCTCGGACCACCAGGGGCCGATAAAACGACCGTCTCATGGGGCCGGACACTCAGGGTCAGTGAAAAATCCAATATATATCTGCTGATATCTCGGGTGCTATTAGAGATAGCGTAATAAATCAGAGTGCATTGTCTGTAGGAGGCCCTGGCGCATGATTCTGTGCAGCGGGAACGACCTCGGACCACCTGGGGCCGAGAAAACGACCGCCTCATGGGGCCGGACCCTCAGGGTCAGTGAAAAATCCAATATATATCTGGTGATATCTCGGGTGCTATTAGAGACAGCGCAATAAACCAAAGTGAATTATCTGCAGGGGGCCCTGGCGCATGAATCTGTGCAGCGGGAACGACCGCGGACCACCAGGGGCCGAGAAAACGACCGTCTCATGGGGCCGGACACTCAGGGTCAGTGAAAAATCCAATATATATCTGCTGATATCTCGGGAGCTATTACAGATAGCGCAATAAATCAAAGTGCATTGTCTGTAGGAGGCCCTGGCGCATGAATCTGTGCAGCGGGAACGACCTCGGACCACCAGGGGCCCAGAAAACCACAGTCTCATGGAGCCGGACACTCAGGGTCAGGGGAAAATCCAATATATATCTGGTGATATCTCGGGTGCTATTAGAGATAGCGCAATAAACCAAAGTGAATTATCTGCAGGAGGCCCTGGCGCATGAATCTGTGCAGCGGCAACGACCTCGGACCACCAGGGGCCGATAAAACGACCGTCTCATGGGGCCGGACACTCAGGGTCAGTGAAAAATCCAATATATATCTGCTGATATCTCGGGTGCTATTAGAGATAGCGTAATAAATCAGAGTGCATTGTCTGTAGGAGGCCCTGGCGCATGATTCTGTGCAGCGGGAACGACCTCGGACCACCAGGGGCCGAGAAAACGACCGCCTCATGGGGCCGGACCCTCAGGGTCAGTGAAAAATCCAATATATATCTGGTGATATCTCGGGTGCTATTAGAGACAGCGCAATAAACCAAAGTGAATTATCTGCAGGGGGCCCTGGCGCATGAATCTGTGCAGCGGGAACGACCGCGGACCACCAGGGGCCGAGAAAACGACCGTCTCATGGGGCCGGACACTCAGGGTCAGTGAAAAATCCAATATATATCTGCTGATATCTCGGGAGCTATTACAGATAGCGCAATAAATCAAAGTGCATTGTCTGTAGGAGGCCCTGGCGCATGAATCTGTGCAGCGGGAACGACCTCGGACCACCAGGGGCCCAGAAAACCACAGTCTCATGGAGCCGGACACTCAGGGTCAGGGGAAAATCCAATATATATCTGGTGATATCTCGGGTGCTATTAGAGATAGCGCAATAAACCAAAGTGAATTATCTGCAGGAGGCCCTGGCGCATGAATCTGTGCAGCGGGAACGACCTCGGACCACCAGGGGCCGAGAAAACCACAGTCTCATGGGGCCGGACACTCAGGGTCAGGGTAAAATCCAATATATATCTGGTGATATCTCGGGTGCTATTACAGATAGCGCAATACATCAAAGTGCATTGTCTGTAGGAGGCCCTGGCGCATGAATCTGGCCAGCGGGAACGATCTCGGACCATCAGGGGCCGAGACATCCACCGTCTCATGGGGCCGGACACTCAGGGTCAGGGAAAAATCCAATATATATCTGGTGATATCTCGGGTGCTATTACAGATAGCGCAATAAATCAAAGTGCATTGTCTGTAGGAGGCCCTGGCGCATGAATCTGTGCAGCGGGAACGACCCCGGACCACCAGGGGCCGAGAAAACCACAGTCTCATGGGGCCGGACACTCAGGGTCAGGGGAAAATCCAATATATATCTGGTGATATCTCGGGTGCTATTACAGATAGAGCAATAAATCAAAGTGCATTGTCTGTAGGAGGCCCTGGCGCATGAATTTGTGCAGCGGGAACGACCTCGGACCACCAGGGGCCGAGAAAACCGCAGTCTCATGGGGCCGGACACTCAGGGTCAGGGAAAAATCCAATATATATCTGGTGATATCTCGGGCGCTATTAGAGATAGCGCAATAAGCCAAAGGGAATTATCTGCAGGAGGCCCTGCCGCATGCATCTGTGCAGCGGGAACGACCTAGGACCACCAGGGGCCGAGAAAACCACCGTCTCATGGGGCCGGACACTCAGGGTAAGGGGAAAATCCAATATATATCTGGTGATGTCTCGGGTGCTATTAGAGATAGCGCAATAAACGAAAGTGAATTATCTGCAGGAGGCCCTGGCGCATGAATCTGTGCAGCGGGAACGACCGCGGACCACCAGGGGCCGAGAAAACCACCGTCTCATGGGGCCGGACACTCAGGGTCAGGAAAAAATCCAATATATATCTGGTGATATCTCGGGTGCTATTAGATATAGCGCAATAAACCAAAGTGAGTTATCTGCAGGAGGCCCTGGCGCATGAATCTGTGCAACGGGAACGACCTCGGACCACCAGGGGCCGAGAAAACCATAGTCTCATGGGTCCGGACACTCAGGGTCAGGGGAAAATCCAATATATATCTGGTGATATCTCGGGTGCTATTAGAGATAGCGCAATAAATCAAAGTGCATTGTCTGTAGGAGGCCCTGGCGCATTAATCTGTGCAGCGGGAACGACCTCGGCACACCAGGGACCGAGAAAACCACCGTCTCATGGGGCCGGACACTCAGGGTCAGTGAAAAATCCAATATATATGTGGTGATATCTCGGGTGCTATTACAGATAGCGCAATAAATCAAAGTGCATTGTCTGTAGGAGACCCTGGCGCATGAACCTGTGCAGCGGGAACGACCTCGGACCACCAGGGGCCGAGAAAACCACAGTCTCATGGGGCCGGACGCTCAGGGTCAGTGAAAAATCCAATATATATCTGGTGATATCTCGGGCGCTATTAGAGATAGCGCAATAAGCCAAAGGGAATTATCTGCAGGAGGCCCTGGCGCATGCATCTGTGCAGCGGGAACGACCTAGGACCACCAGGGGCCGAGAAAACCACCGTCTCATGGGGCCGGACACTCAGGGTAAGGGAAAAATCCAATATATATCTGGTGATGTCTCGGGTGCTATTAGAGATAGCGCAATAAACGAAAGTGAATTATCTGCAGGAGGCCCTGGCGCATGAATCTGTGCAGCGGGAACGACCTCGGATCACCAGGGGTCGAGAAAACTACCGTCTCATGGGGCCGGATACTCAGGGTCAGGGTAAAATCCAATATATATCTGGTGATATCTCGGGTGCTATTACAGATAGCGCAATAAATCAAAGTGCATTGTCTGTAGGAGGCCCTGGCGCATGAATCTGTGCAGCGGGAACGACCTCGGACCACCAGGGGCCGAGAAAACCACAGTCTCATGGGGTCGGACACTCAGGGTCAGGGGAAAATCCAATATAGATCTGGTGATATCTCGGGTGCTATTAGAGATAGCGCAATAAACCAAAGTGAATTATCTGCAGGAGGCCCTGGCGCATGAATCTGTGCAGCGGGAACGACCTCGGATCACCAGGGGCCGAGAAAACTACCGTCTCATGGGGCCGGATACTCAGGGTCAGGGGAAAATCCAATATAGATCTGGTGATATCTCGGGTGCTATTACAGATAGCGCAATAAATCAAAGTGCATTGTCTGTAGGAGACCCTGGCGCATGAACCTGTGCAGCGGGAACGACCTCGGACCACCAGGGGCCGAGAAAACGACCGTCTCATGGGGCCGGACGCTCAGGGTCAGTGAAAAATCCAATATATATCTGGTGATATCTCGGGTGCTATTAGAGATAGCGCAATAAACCAAAGTGAATTATCTGCAGGAGTCCCTGGCGCATGAATCTGTGCAACGGGAACGACCTCGGACCACGAGGGGCCGAGAAAACCACAGTCTCATGGGGTCGGACACTCAGGGTCAGGGGAAAATCCAATATAGATCTGGTGATATCTCGGGTGCTATTACAGATAGCGCAATAAACCAAAGTGAACTATCTGCAGGAGGCCCTGGCGCATGAATCTGTGCAACGGGAACGACCTCGGACCACCAGGGGCCGAGAAAACCACAGTCTCATGGGGTCGGACACTCAGGCTCAGGGGAAAATCCAATATAGATCTGGTGATATCTCGGGTGCTATTACAGATAGCGCAATAAACCAAAGTGAATTATCTGCAGGAGGCCCTGGCGCATGAATCTGTGCAACGGGAACGACCTCGGACCACCAGGGGCCGAGACAACGACCGTCTCATGGGGCCGGACACTCAGGGTCAGGGTAAAATCCAATATATATCTGGTGATATGTCGGGTGCTATTACAGATAGCGCAATAAATCAAAGTGCATTGTCTGTAGGAGGTCCTGGCGCATGAATCTGTTCAGCGGGAACGACCTCGGACCACCAGGGGCCGAGAAAAGCACAGTCTCATGGGGCCGGACACTCAGGGTCAGGGTAAAATCCAATATATATCTGGTGATATCTCGGGTGCTATTAGAGATAGCGCAATAAACCGAAGTGAATTATCTGCAGGAGGCCCTGGCGCATGAATCTGTGCAGCGGCAACGACCTCGGACCACCAGGGGCCGAGAAAACGACCGTCTCATGGGGCCGGACACTCAGGGTCAGTGAAAAATCCAATATATATCTGCTGATATCTCGGGTGCTATTAGAGATAGCGTAATAAATCAGAGTGCATTGTCTGTAGGAGGCCCTGGCGCATGAATCTGTGCAGCGGGAACGACCTCGGACCACCAGGGTCCGACAAAACCACAGTCTCATGGGGCCGGACACTCAGGGTCAGGGGAAAATCCAATATATATCTGGTGATGTCTCGGGTGCTATTAGAGATAGCGCAATAAACCAAAGTGAATTATCTGCAGGAGGCCCTGGCGCATGAATCTGTGCAGCGGGAACGACCTCGGACCACCAGGGGCCGAGAAAACGACCGTCTCATGGGGCCGGACACTCAGGGTCAGGGAAAAATCCAATATATATCTGCTGATATCTCGGGTGCTATTACAGATAGCGCAATAAATCAAAGTGCATTGTCTGTAGGAGGCCCTGGCGCATGAATCTGTGCAGCGGGAACGACCTCGGACCACCAGGGGCCGAAAAAACCACAGTCTCATGGGGCCGGACACGCAGGGTCAGGGTAAAATCCAATATATATCTGGTGATATCTCGGGTGCTATTACAGATAGCGCAATAAATCAAAGTGCATTGTCTGTAGGAGGCCCTGGCCCATGATTCTGTGCAGCGGGAACGACCTCGGACCACCAGGGGCCGAGAAAACGACCGCCTCATGGGGCCGGACCCTCAGGGTCAGTGAAAAATCCAATATATATCTGGTGATATCTCGGGTGCTATTAGAGACAGCGCAATAAACCAAAGTGAATTATCTGCAGGGGGCCCTGGCGCATGAATCTGTGCAACGGGAACGACCTCGGACCACCAGGGGCCGAGAAAACCACAGTCTCATGGGGCCGGACACTCAGGGTCAGGGGAAAATCCAATATATATCTGGTGATATCTCGGGTGCTATTGGAGATAGCGCAATAAACCATAGAGAATTATCTGCAGGAGGCCCTGGCGCATGAATCTGTGCAACGGGAACGACCTCGGATCACCAGGGGCCGAGAAAACTACCGTCTCATGGGGCCGGATACTCAGGGTCAGGGGAAAATCCAATATAGATCTGGTGATATCTCGGGTGCTATTACAGATAGCGCAATAAATCAAAGTGCATTGTCTGTAGGAGACCCTGGCGCATGAACCTGTGCAGCGGGAACGACCTCGGACCACCAGGGGCCGAGAAAACGACCGTCTCATGGGGCCGGACACTCAGGGTCAGGGGAAAATCCAATATATATCTGGTGATATCTCGGGTGCTATTAGAGATAGCGCAATAAATCAAAGTGCATTGTCTGTAGGAGGCCCTGGCGCATGAATCTGTGCAGCGGGAACGACCTCGGAACACCAGGGACCGAGAAAACCACCGTCTCATGGGGCCGGACACTCAGGGTCAGTGAAAAATCCAATATATATGTGGTGATATCTCGGGTGCTATTACAGATAGCGCAATAAATCAAAGTGCATTGTCTGTAGGAGACCCTGGCGCATGAACCTGTGCAGCGGGAACGACCTCGGACCACCAGGGGCCGAGAAAACCACAGTCTCATGGGGCCGGACGCTCAGGGTCAGTGAAAAATCCAATATATATCTGGTGATATCTCGGGCGCTATTAGAGATAGCGCAATAAGCCAAAGGGAATTATCTGCAGGAGGCCCTGGCGCATGCATCTGTGCAGCGGGAACGACCTAGGACCACCAGGGGCCGAGAAAACCACCGTCTCATGGGGCCGGACACTCAGGGTAAGGGAAAAATCCAATATATATCTGGTGATGTCTCGGGTCCTATTAGAGATAGCGCAATAAACGAAAGTGAATTATCTGCAGGAGGCCCTGGCGCATGAATCTGTGCAGCGGGAACGACCTCGGATCACCAGGGGCCGAGAAAACTACCGTCTCATGGGGCCGGATACTCAGGGTCAGGGGAAAATCCAATATAGATCTGGTGATATCTCGGGTGCTATTACAGATAGCGCAATAAATCAAAGTGCATTGTCTGTAGGAGGCCCTGGCGCATAAATGTGGCCAGCGGGAACGACCTCGGACCACCAGTGGCCGAGAAAACCACAGTCTCATGGGGTCGGACACTCAGGGTCAGGGGAAAATCCAATATAGATCTGGTGATATCTCGGGTGCTATTACAGATAGCGCAATAAACCAAAGTGAATTATCTGCAGGAGGCCCTGGCGCATGAGTCTGTGCAACGGGAACGACCTCGGACCACCAGGGGCCGAGAAAACCACAGTCTCATGGGGCCGGACACTCAGGGTCAGGGGAAAATCCAATATAGATCTGGTGATATCTCGGGCGCTATTACAGATAGCACAATAAATCAAAGTGCATTACCTGTAGGAGGCCCTGGCGCATGAATCTGTGCAGCGGGGACGTCCTCGGACCGCCAGGGGCCAAGACAACGACCGTCTCATGGGGCCGGACACTCAGGGTCAGGGTAAAATCCAATATATATGTGGTGATATGTCGGGTGCTATTACAGATAGCGCAATAAATCAAAGTGCATTGTCTGTAGGAGGTCCTGGCGTATGAATCTGTTCAGCGGGAACGACCTCGGACCACCAGGGGCCGAGAAAAGCACAGTCTCATGGGGCCGGACACTCAGGGTCAGGGTAAAATCCAATATATATCTGGTGATATCTCGGGTGCTATTAGAGATAGCGTAATAAATCAGAGTGCATTGTCTGTGGGAGGCCCTGGCGCATGAATCTGTGCAGCGGGAACGACCTCGGACCACCAGGGGCCGAGAAAACCACAGTCTCATGGGGCCGGACACTCAGGGTCAGGGGAAAATCCAATATATATCTGGTGATATCTCGGGTGCTATTAGAGACAGCGCAATAAACCAAAGTGAATTTTCTGCAGGGGGACCTGGCGCATGAATCTGTGCAACGGGAACGACCTCGGACCACCAGGGGCCGAGAAAACCACAGTCTCATGGAGCCGGACACTCAGGGTCACGGGAAAATCCAATATATATCTGCTGATATCTCGGGTGCTATTAGAGATAGCGCAATAAACCAAAGTGAATTATCTGCAGGAGGCCCTGGCGCATGAATCTGTGCAGCGGGAACGACCTCGGACCACCAGGGGCCGAAAAAACCACAGTCTCATGGGGCCGGACACTCAGGGTCAGGGGAATATCCAATATATATCTGGTGATATCTCGGGTGCTATTACAGATAGCGCAATAAATCAATGTGCATTGTCTGTAGGAGGCCCTGGCGCATGAATCTGTGCAGCGGGAACGACCTCGGAACACCAGGGACCGAGAAAACCACCGTCTCAAGGGGCCGGACACTCAGGGTCAGTGAAAAATCCAATATATATGTGGTGATATCTCGGGTGCTATTACAGATAGAGCAATAAATCAAAGTGCATTGTCTGTAGGAGGCCCTCGCGCATGAATCTGTGCAGCGGGAACAACCTCGGACCACCAGGGGCCGAGAAAACCACAGTCTCATGGGGCCGGACACTCAGGGTCAGGGGAAAATCCAATATATATCTGGTGATATCTCGGGTGCTATTAGAGATAGCGCAATAAACCAAAGTGAATTATCTGCAGGAGGCCCTGGCGCATGAATCTGTGCAGCGGGAACGACCTCGGATCACCAGGGGCCGAGAAAACTACCGTCTCATGGGGCCGGATACTCAGGGTCAGGGGAAAATCCAATATAGATCTGGTGATATCTCGGGTTCTATTACAGATAGCGCAATAAATCAAAGTGCATTGTCTGTAGGAGGCCCTGGCGCATGAATCTGTGCAGCGGGAATGACCTCGGACTACCAGGGGCCGAGAAAACCACAGTCTCATGGGGCCGGACACTCAGGGTCAGTGAAAAATCCAATATATATCTGGTGATATCTCGGGCGCTATTAGAGATAGCGCAATAAACCAAAGTGAATTATCTGCAGGAGGCCCTGGCGCATGAATCTGTGCAGCGGGAACGACCTCGGACCACCAGGGGCCGAGAAAACCACCGTCTCATGGGGCCGGACACTCAGGGTCAGGGAAAAATCCAATATATATCTGGTGATATCTCGGGTGCTATTAGAGATAGCGCAATAAACCAAAGTGAGTTATCTGCAGGAGGCCCTGGCGCCTGAAGCTGTGCAGCGGGAACGACCTCGGACCACCAGGGGCCGAGAAAACCACCGTCTCGATGGGGCCGGACACTCTGGGTCAGGGAAAAATCCAATATATATGTGGTGATATCTCGGGTGCTATTACAGATAACGCAATAAATCAAAGTGCATTGTCTGTAGGAGGCCCTGGCGCATGAATCTGTGCAGCGGGGACGTCCTCGGACCGCCAGGGGCCGAGACAACGACCGTCTCATGGGGCCGGACACTCAGGGTCAGGGTAAAATCCAATATATATCTGGTGATATGTCGGGTGCTATTACAGATAGCGCAATAAATCAAAGTGCATTGTCTGTAGGAGGTCCTGGCGCATGAATCTGTGCAGCGGGAACGACCTCGGACCACCAGGGGCCGAGAAAGGCACAGTCTCATGGGGCCGGACACTCAGGGTCAGGGTAAAATCCAATATATATCTGGTGATATCTCGGGTGCTATTAGAGATAGCGCAATAAACCAAAGTGAATTATCTGCAGGAGGCCCTGGCGCATGAATCTGTGCAGCGGGAACGACCTCGGACCACCAGGGGCCGAGAAAACCACAGTCTCATGGGGCCGGACACTCAGGGTCAGGGGAAAATCCAATATATATCTGGTGATATCTCGGGTGCTATCAGAGATAGCGCAATAAACCAACGTGAATTATCTGCAGGAGGCCCTGGCGCATGAATGTGTGCAGCGGGAACGACCTCGGACCACCAGGGGCCGAGAAATCGACCGTCTCATGGGGCCGGACACTCAGGGTCAGTGAAAAATCCAATATATATCTGCTGATATCTCGGGTGCTATTAGAGATAGCGTAATAAATCAGAGTGCATTGTCTGTAGGAGGCCCTGGCGCATGAATCTGTGCAGCGGGAACGACCTCGGACCACCAGGGTCCGAGAAAACCACAGTCTCATGGGGCCGGACACTCAGGGTCAGGGGAAAATCCAATATATATCTGGTGATATCTCGGGTGCTATTAGAGATAGCGCAATAAACCAAAGTGAATTATCTGCAGGAGGCCCTGGCGCATGAATCTGTGCAGCGGGAACGACCTCGGATCACCAGGGGCCGAGAAAACTACCGTCTCATGGGGCCGGATACTCAGGGTCAGGGGAAAATCCAATATAGATCTGGTGATATCTCGGGTTCTATTACAGATAGCGCAATAAATCAAAGTGCATTGTCTGTAGGAGGCCCTGGCGCATGAATCTGTGCAGCGGGAACGACCTCGGACCACCAGGGGCCGAGAAAACCACAGTCTCATGGGGCCGGACACTCAGGGTCAGGGAAAAATCCAATATATATCTGGTGATATCTCGGGCGCTATTAGAGATAGCGCAATAAACCAAAGTGAATTATCTGCAGGAGGCCCTGGCGCATGAATCTGTGCAGCGGGAACGACCTCGGACCACCAGGGGCCGAGAAAACCACCGTCTCATGGGGCCGGACACTCAGGGTCAGGGAAAAATCCAATATATATCTGGTGATATCTCGGGTGCTATTAGAGATAGCGCAATAAACCAAAGTGAGTTATCTGCAGGAGGCCCTGGCGCCTGAAGCTGAGCAGCGGGAACGACCTCGGACCACCAGGGGCCGAGAAAACCACCGTCTCATGGGGCCGGACACTCAGGGTCAGGGGAAAATCCAATATATATCTGGTGATATCTCGGGTTCTATTACAGATAGCGCAATAAATCAAAGTGCATTGTCTGTAGGAGGCCCTGGCGCATGAATCTGTGCAGCGGGAACGACCTCGGACCACCAGGGGCCGAGAAAACCACAGTCTCATGGGGCCGGACACTCAGGGTCAGGGAAAAATCCATTATATATCTGGTGATATATCGGGTGTCATTAGAGATAGCTCGATAAATCAAAGTGCATTGTCTGCAGGAGGCCCTGACGCATGAATCTGTGCAGCGGGAACGACCTCGGACCACCAGGGGCCGAGAAAACCACAGTCTCATGGGGCCGAGAACTCAGGGTCAGGCAAAAATCCAATATATATCTGGTGATATCTCGGGTGCAATTACACGTAGCGCATTAAACCAACGCGCATTGTCTGTAGGAGGCCATGGCGCATGAATCTGTGCAGCGGGAACGACCTCGGACCACCTGGGGCCGATAAAACCACCGTCTCATGGGGCCGGACACTCAGGGTCAGGGGAAAATCCAATATATATCTGGTGATATCTCGGGTGCTATTACAGATAGCGCAATAAATCAAAGTGCATTGTCTGTAGGAGGCCCTGGCGCATGAATCTGTGCAGCGGGAACGACCTCGGACCACCAGGGGCCGAGAAGACCGCAGTCTCATGGGGACGGACTCTCAGGGTCAGGGAAAAATCCAATATATATCTGGTGATATCTCGGGCGCTATTAGAGATAGCGCAATAAACCAAAGTGAATTATCTGCAGGAGGCCCTGGCGCATGAATCTGTGCAGCGGGAACGACCTCGGGCCACCAGGGGCTGAGAAAACGACCGTCTCATGGGGCCGGACACTCAGGGTCAGTGAAAAATCCAATATATATCTGGTGATATCTCGGCTGCTATTACAGATAGCGGAATAAATCAAAGTGCATTGTCTGTAGGAGGCCCTGGCGCATGAATCTGTGCAGCGGGAACGACCTCGGACCACCAGGGGCCGAGAAAACCACAGTCTCATGGGGCCGGACACTCAGGGTCAGGGGAAAATCCAGTATATATCTGGTGATATCTCGGGTGCTATTAGAGATAGCGCAATAAACCAAAGTGAATTATCTGCAGGAGGCCCTGGCGCATGAATCTGTGCAGCGGGAACGACCTCGGGCCACCAGGGGCTGAGAAAACGACCGTCTCATGGGGCCGGACACTCAGGGTCAGTGAAAAATCCAATATATATCTGGTGATATCTCGGCTGCTATTACAGATAGCGGAATAAATCAAAGTGCATTGTCTGTAGGAGGCCCTGGCGCATGAATCTGTGCAGCGGGAACGACCTCGGACCACCAGGGGCCGAGAAAACCACAGTCTCATGGGGCCGGACACTCAGGGTCAGGGGAAAATCCAGTATATATCTGGTGATATCTCGGGTGCTATTAGAGATAGCGCAATAAGCCAAAGTGAATTATCTGCAGGAGGCCCTGGCGCATGAATCTGTGCAGCGGGAACGACCTCGGACCACCAGGGGCCGAGGAAACCACAGTCTCATGGGGCCGGACACTCAGGGTCAGGGAAAAATCCAATATATATCTGGTGATATCTCGGGTTATATTACAGATAGCACAATAAATCAAAGTGAATTATCTGCAGGAGGCCCTGGCCCATGCATCTGTGCAGCGGGAACGACCTCGGACCACCAGGGGCCGAGAAAACCACCGTCTCATGGGGCCGGACACTCAGGGTCAGGGAAAAATGCAATATATATCTGGTGATATGTCGGGTGCTATTACAGATAGCACAATAAATCAAAGTGGATTGTCTGGACGAGGCCCTGGCGCATGAATCTGGGCAGCGGGAACGACCTCGGACCACCAGGGGCCGAGAAAACCACAGTCTCATGGGGCCGGACACTCAGGGTCAGGGGAAAATCCAATATATATCTGGTGATATCTCGGGTGCTATTAGAGATAGGGCAATAAACCAAAGTGAATTATCTGCAGCAGGCCCTGGCGCATGAATCTGTGCAACGGGAACGACCTCGCACCACCAGGGGCCGAGAAAACCACAGTCTCATGGGGCCGGACACTCAGGGTCAGGGGAAAATCCAATATATATCTGGTGATATCTCGGGTGCTATTACAGATAGAGCAATAAATCAAAGTGCATTGTCTGTAGGAGGCCCTGGCGCATGAATCTCTGCAGCGGGAACAACCTCGGACCACCAGGGGCCGAGAAAACCACCGTCTCATGGGGCCGGACACTCAGGGTCAGGGAAAAATGCTATATATATCTGGTGATATGTCGGGTGCTATTACAGATAGCGCAATAAATCAAAGTGCATTATCTGGAGGAGGCCCTGGCGCATGTATCTGGGCAGCGGGAACGACCTCGAACCACCAGGGGCCGAGAAAACCACAGTCTCATGGGGCCGGACACTCAGGGTCAGGGGAAAATCCAATATATATCTGGTGATATCTCGGGTGCTATTAGATACAGCGCAATAAACCAAAGTGAATTATCTGCAGGAGGCCCTGGCGCATGAATCTGGGCAGCGGGAACGACCTCGGACCACCAGGGGCCGAGAAAACCACAGTCTAATGGGGCCGGACACTCAGGGTCAGGGGAAAATCCAATATATATCTGGTGATATCTCGGGTGCTATTAGAGATAGCGCAATAAACCAAAGTGAATTATCTGCAGGAGGCCCTGCCGCATGCATCTGTGCAGCGGGAACGACCTCTGAACACCAGGGGCCGAGAAAACCACCGTCTCATGGGGCAGGACACTCAGGGTCAGTGAAAAATCCAATATATATCTGCTGATATCTCGGGTGCTGTTACAGATAGCGCAATAAATCAAAGTGCATTGTCTGTAGGAGACCCTGGCGCATGAACCTGTGCAGCGGGAACGTTCTCGGACCTCCAGGGACCGAGAAAACCACAGTCTCATGGGGCCGGACACTCAAGGTCAGGGGAAAATCCAATATATATGTGGTGATATCTCGGGTGCTATTACAGATAGCGCAATAAATCAAAGTGCATTGTCTGTAGGAGACCCTGGCGCATGAACCTGTCCAGCGGGAACGACCTCGGACCACCAGGGGCCGAGAAAACCACCGTCTCATGGGGCCGGACACTCTGGGTCAGCGAAAAATCCAATATATATCTGGTGATATCTCGGGTGCTATTACAGATAGCGCAATAAATCAAAGTGCATTGTCTGTAGGAGGCCCTGGCGCATGACTCTGTGCAGCGGGAACGACCTCGGACCACCAGGGGCCGAGAAAACTACAGTCTCATGCGGCCGGACACTCAGGGTCTGGGGAAAATCCAATATATATCTGGTGATATCTCGGGTTATATTACAGATAGCACAATAAATCAAAGTGCATTGTCTGTAGGAGGCCCTGGCGCATGAATCTGTGCAGAGGGAACGACCTCGGACCACCAGGGGCCGAGAAAACCACAGTCTCATGGCGCCGGACACTCAGGGTCAGGGGAAAATCCAATATATATCTGGTGACTTCTCGGGTGCTATTACAGATAGCGCAATAAATCAAAGTGAATTATCTGCAGGAGGCCCTGGCGCATGAATCTGTGCAGCGGGAACGACCTCGGACCACCAGGGACCGAGAAAACCACAGTCTCATGGAGCCGGACACTCAGGGTCAGGGGAAAATCCAATATATATCTGGTGATATCTCGGGTGCCATTACAGATAGCGCAATAAACCAAAGTGAATTATCTGCAGGAGGCCCTGGCGCATGAATCTGTGCAGCGGGAACGACCTCGGACCACCAGGGGCCGAGAAAACCACAGTCTCATGGAGCCGGACACTCAGGGTCAGGGGAAAATCCAATATATATCTGGAGATATCTCGGGTGCTATTACAGATAGCGCAATAAATCAAAGTGAATTATCTGCAGGAGGCCCTGGCGCATGAATCTGTGCAGCGGGAACGACCTCGGACCACCAGGGGCCGAGAAAACCACAGTCACATGGGGCCGGTCACTCAGGGTCAGGGGAAAATCCAATATATATCTGGTGATATCTCGGGTGCTATTAGATACAGCGCAATAAACCAAATTGAATTATCTGCAGGAGGCCCTGGCGCATGAATCTGGGCAGCGGGAACGACCTCGGACCACCAGGGGCCGAGAAAACCACAGTCTAGTGGGGCCGGACACTCAAGGTCAGGGGAAAATCCAATATATATATCAGGTGATATCTCGGGTGCTATTAGATACAGCGCAATAAACCAAAGTGTATTATCTGCAAGAGACCCTGGCGCATGCATCTGTGCAGCGGGAACGACCTCGGACCACCAGGGGCCGAGAAAACTAAAGTCTCATGGGGCCGGACACTCAGGGTCTGGGGAAAATCCATTATATATCTGGTGATATGTCGGGAGCTATTACAGATAGCACAATAAATCAAAGTTCATTGTCTGGAGGAGGCCCTGGCGCATGAATCTGTGCAGCGGGAACGACCTCGGTCCACCAGGGGCCGAGAAAACCACCGTCTCATGGGGCTGGACACTCAGGGTGAGGGTAATATCCAATATATATCTGGTGATATCTCGGGTGCTATTACAGATAGCGCAATAAATCAAAGTGCATTGTCTGTAGGAGGCCCTGGCGCATGAACCTGTGCAGCGGCAACGACCTCGGACCACCAGGGGCCGATAAAACCACAGTCTCATGGGGCCGGACACTCTGGGTCAGGGGAAAATCCAATATATATCTGGTGATATCTCGGGTGCTATTACAGATAGCGCAATAAATCAAAGTGCATTGTCTGCAGGAGGCCCTTGCGAATGAATCTGTTCAGCGGGAACGACCTCGGATCACCAGGGGCCGAGAAAACCACCGACACATGGGGCCGGACACTCAGGGTCGAGGAAAAATCCAATATATATCTGGTGATATCTCGGGTGCTATTAGAGATAGCGCGATAAATAAAAGTGAATTATCTGCAGGAGGCCCTGGCGCATGCATCCCTGCAGCGGGAACGACCTCGGACCACCAGGGGCCGAGAAAATCACCGTCTCATGGGGACGGGCACTCAGGGTCTGGGGAAAATCCAATATGTATCTGCTGATATCTCGGGTGCTATTAGAGATAGCGTAACAAACCAAAGTGCATTGTCTGTAGGAGGCCCTGGCGCATGAATCTGTGCAGCGGGAACGACCTCTGACCACAAGAGGCCGAGAAAACCACCGTCTCATGGGGCCGGACACTCAGGGTCGAGGAAAAATCCAATATATATCTGGTGATATCTCGGGTGCTATTACAGATAGCGCGATAAATCAAAGTGCATTGTCTGTAGGAGGCACTGGCGAATGAGTCTGTGCAGCAGGAACGACCTCGAACCACCAGGGGCCGAGAAAATTACAGATATTCGGAATCCGTCACCCAAGGTCATGTGAAAATCCAGCATATATCTGGTGATATTTCGGGTGCTATTATAGATAGCGCAATAAACCAAAGTGAATTATCTGCAGTAGGCCCTGGCGCATGCATCTGTGCAGCGGGAACGACCTCGGACAACCAGGGGCCGAGAAAGCCACAGACTCATGGGGCTGGACACTCAGGGTTAGGGAAAAATCCAATATATATCTGGTGATATCTCGGGTGCTATTACAGATAGTACAATAAATCAAAGTGCACTGTCTGTAGGAGGCCCTGGCGCATGAATCTGTGCAGCGGGAACGACCTCGGACCACCAGGGGCCGAGAAAACCACCGTCTCATGGGGACGGACACTCAGGGTCTGGCGAAAATCCACTATATATCTGGTGATATCTCGGGTGCTATTAGAGATAGCGCAATAAACCAAACTGCATTGTCTGTAGGAGGCCCTGGCGCATGAATCTGTGCAGCGGGAGCGACCTCTGACCACAAGGGGCCGAGAAAACCACCGTCTCATGGGGCCGGACACTCAGGGTCAGTGAAAAATCCAATATATATCTGGTGATATCTCGGGTGCTATTAGAGATAGCGCAATAAATCAAAGTGCAATGTCTGTAGGAGGCCCTGGCGCATGAATCTGTGCAGCGGGAACGACCTCGGACCACCAGGGGCCGAGAAAACGACCGTCTCATGGGGCCGGACACTCAGGGTCAGTGAAAAATCCAATATATATCTGGTGATATCTCGGGTGCTATTACAGATAGCGCAATAAATCAAAGTGCATTGTCTGTAGGAGGCCCTGGCGCATGAATCTGTGCAGCGGGAACGACCTCGGACCACCAGCGGCCGAGAAAACCACAGTCTCATGGGGCCGGACACTCAGGGTCAGGGGAAAATCCAGTATATATCTGGTGATATCTCGGGTGCTATTAGAGATAGCGCAATAAATCAAAGTGCAATGTCTGTAGGAGGCCCTGGCGCATGAATCTGTGCAGCGGGAACGACCTCGGGCCACCAGGGGCCCAGAAAACCACAGTCTCATGTGGCCGGACACTCAGGGTCAGGGAAAAATACATTATATATCTGGTGATATATCGGGTGCCATTAGAGATAGCTCGATAAATCAAAGTGCATTGTCTGCAGGAGGCCCTGACGCATGAACCTGTGCAGCGGGAACGACCTCGGACCACCAGGGGCCGATAAAACTACCGTCTCATGGGGCCGGACACTCAGGGTCAGGGGAAAATCCAATATATATCTGGTGATATCTCGGGTGCTATTACAGATAGCGCAATAAACCAAAGTGAATTATCTGCAGGAGGCCCTGGCGCATGAATCTGTGCAGCGGGAACGAACTCGGGCCACCAGGGGCTGAGAAAACGACCGTCTCATGGGGCCGGACACTCAGGGTCAGTGAAAAATCCAGTATATATCTGGTGATATCTCGGGTGCTATTAGAGATAGCGCAATAAACCAAAGTGAATTATCTGCAGGAGGCGCTGGCGCATGAATCTGTGCAGCGGGAACGTCCTCGGACCTCCAGGGGCCGAGACAACCACAGTCTCATGGGGCCGGACACTCAGGGTCAGGGGAAAATCCAATATATATCTGGTGATATCTCGGGTGCTATTACAGATAGCGCAATAAATCAAAGTGCATTGTCTGTAGGAGGCCCTGGCGCATGAATCTGTGCAGCGGGAACGACCTCGGACCATCAGGGGCCGAAAAAACCACAGTCTCATGGGGCCGGACACTCATGGTCAGGGTAAAATCCAATATATATCTGGTGATATCTCGGGTGCTATTACAGATAGCGCAATAAATCAAAGTGCATTGTCTGTAGGAGGCCCTGGCGCATGAATCTGTGCAGCGGGAACGACCTCTGACCACAAGAGGCCGAGAAAACCACCGTCTCAAGGGGCCGGGCACTCAGGGTCTGGGGAAAATCCAATATATATCTGGTGATATCTCGGGTGCTATTAGAGATAGCGTAATAAACCAAAGTGCATTGTCTGTAGGAGGCCCTGGCGCATGAATCTGTGCAGCGGGAACGACCTCGGACCACCAGGGGCCGAGAAAACTACAGTCTCATGCGGCCGGACACTCAGGGTCTGGGGAAAATCCAATATATATCTGGTGATATCTCGGTTCCTATTACAGATAGCGAAATAAATCAAAGTGCATTGTCTGTAGGAGGCCCTGGCGCATGAATCTGTGCAGCGGGAACGACCTCGGACCACCAGGGGCCGAGGAAACCACAGTCTCATGGGGCCGGACACTCAGGGTCAGGGAAAAATCCAATATATATCTGGTGATATCTTGGGTGCTATTAGCGATAGCGTAATAAACCAAAGTGAATTATCTGCAGGAGGCCCTGGCGCAAGAATCTGTGCAGCGGGAACGACCTCGGACCACCAGGGGCCGAGACAACAACCGTCTCATGGGGCCGGACACTCAGGGTCAGGGAAAAATCCAATATATATCTGGTGATATCTCGGGTTATATTACAGATAGCACAATAAATCAAAGTGAATTATCTGCAGGAGGCCCTGGCCCATGCATCTGTGCAGCGGGAACGACCTCGGACCACCAGGGGCCGAGAAAACCACCGTCTCAAGGGGCCGGACACTCAGGGTCAGGGAAAAATGCAATATATATCTGGTGATATGTCGGGTGCTATTACAGATAGCACAATAAATCAAAGTGGATTGTCTGGACGAGGCCCTGGCGCATGAATCTGGGCAGCGGGAACGACCTCGGACCACAAGGGGCCGAGAAAACCACAGTCTCATGGGGCCGGACACTCAGGGTCAGGGGAAAATCCAATATATATCTGGTGATATCTCGGGTGCTATTAGAGATAGGGCAATAAACCAAAGTGAATTATCTGCAGCAGGCCCTGGCGCATGAGTCTGTGCAACGGGAACGACCTCGCACCACCAGGGGCCGAGAAAACCACAGTCTCATGGGGCCGGACACTCAGGGTCAGGGGAAAATCCAATATATATCTGGTGATATCTCGGGTGCTATTACAGGTAGCGCAATAAATCAAAGTGAATTATCTGCAGGAGGCCCTGGCGCATGAATCTGTGCAGCGGGAACGACCTCGGACCACCAGGGGCCGAGAAAACCACAGTCTCATGGAGCCGGACACTCAGGGTCAGGGGAAAATCCAATATATATCTGGTGATATCTCGGGTGCTATTACAGATAGAGCAATAAATCAAAGTGCATTGTCTGTAGGAGGCCCTGGCGCATGAATCTCTGCAGCGGGAACAACCTCGGACCACCAGGGGCCGAGAAAACCACCGTCTCATGGGGCCGGACACTCTGGGTCAGGGAAAAATGCTATATATATCTGGTGATATGTCGGGTGCTATTACAGATAGCGCAATAAATCAAAGTGCATTGTCTGTAGGAGGCCCTGGCGCATGAATCTGTGCAGAGGGAACGATTTCGGACCACCAGGGGCCGAGACAACAACCGTCTCATGGGGCCGGACACTCAGGGTCAGGGAAAAATCCAATATATATCTGGTGATATCTCGGGTTATATTACAGATAGCACAATAAATCAAAGTGCATTGTCTGTAGGAGGCCCTGGCGCATGAATCTGTGCAGAGGGAACGACCTCGGACCACCAGGGGCCGAGAAAACCACCGTCTCATGGCGCCGGACACTCAGGGTCAGGGGAAAATCCAATATATATCTGGTGATATCTCGGGTGCTATTACAGGTAGCGCAATAAATCAAAGTGAATTATCTGCAGGAGGCCCTGGCGCATGAATCTGTGCAGCGGGAACGACCTCGGACCACCAGGGGCCGAGAAAACCACAGTCTCATGGAGCCGGACACTCAGGGTCAGGGGAAAATCCAATATATATCTGGTGATATCTCGGGTGCTATTACAGATAGCGCAATAAACCAAAGTGAATTATCTGCAGGAGGCCCTGGCGCATGAATCTGTGCAGCGGGAACGACCTCGAACCACCAGGGGCCGAGAAAACCACAGTCTCATGGAGCCGGACACTCAGGGTCAGGGGAAAATCCAATATATATCTGGTGATATCTCGGGTGCTATTACAGATAGCGCAATAAATCAAAGTGAATTATCTGCAGGAGGCCCTGGCGCATGAATCTGTGCAGCGGGAACGACCTCGGATCACCAGGGGCCGAGAAAACCACAGTCACATGGGGCCGGTCACTCAGGGTCAGGGGAAAATCCAATATATATCTGGTGATATCTCGGGTGCTATTAGATACAGCGCAATAAACCAAATTGAATTATCTGCAGGAGGCCCTGGCGCATGAATCTGGGCAGCGGGAACGACCTCGGACCACCAGGGGCCGAGAAAACCACAGTCTAGTGGGGCCGGACACTCAGGGTCAGGGGAAAATCCAATATATATATCAGGTGATATCTCGGGTGCTATTAGATACAGCGCAATAAACCAATGTGTATTATCTGCAAGAGGCCCTGGCGCATGCATCTGTGCAGCGGGAACTACCTCGGACCACCAGGGGCCGAGAAAACTAAAGTCTCATGGGGCCGGACACTCAGGGTCTGGGGAAAATCCATTATATATCTGGTGATATGTCGGGAGCTATTACAGATAGCACAATAAATCAAAGTTCATTGTCTGGAGGAGGCCCTGGCGCATGAATCTGTGCAGCGGGAACGACCTCGGTCCACCAGGGGCCGAGAAAACCACCGTCTCATGGGGCTGGACACTCAGGGTGAGGGTAATATCCAATATATATCTGGTGATATCTCGGGTGCTATTACAGATAGCGCAATAAATCAAAGAGCATTGTCTGTAGGAGGCCCTGGCGCATGAACCTGTGCAGCGGCAACGACCTCGGACCACCAGGGGCCGAGAAAACCACAGTCTCATGGGGCCGGACACTCTGGGTCAGGGGAAAATCCAATATATATCTGGTGATATCTCGGGTGCTATTACAGATAGCGCAATAAATCAAAGTGCATTGTCTGCAGGAGGCCCTTGCGAATGAATCTGTTCAGCGGGAACGACCTCGGATCACCAGGGGCCGAGAAAACCACCGACACATGGGGCCGAACACTCAGGGTCGAGGAAAAATCCAATATATATCTGGTGATATCTCGGGTGCTATTACAGATAGCGCAATAAATCAAAGTGCATTGTCTGTAGGAGGCCCTGGCGCATGAATATGTGCAGCGGGAACGACCTCGGACCACCAGGGGCCGAGAAAACCACAGTCACATGGGGCCGGTCACTCAGGGTCAGGGGAAAATCCAATATATATCTGGTGATATCTCGGGTGCTATTATAGATAGCGCAATAAACCAAAGTGAATTATCTGCAGTAGGCCCTGGCGCATGCATCTGTGCAGCGGGAACGACCTCGGACAACCAGGGGCCGAGAAAGCCACAGTCTCATGGGGCCGGACACTCAGGGTCAGGGGAAAATCCAATATATATCTGGTGATATCTCGGGTGCTATTACAGATAGCGCAATAAATCAAAGTGCATTGTCTGTAGGAGGCCCTGGCGCATGAATCTGTGCAGCGGGAACGACCTCGGACCATCAGGGGCCGAAAAAACCACAGTCTCATGGGGCCGGACACTCATGGTCAGGGTAAAATCCAATATATATCTGGTGATATCTCGGGTGCTATTACAGATAGCGCAATAAATCAAAGTGCATTGTCTGTAGGAGGCCCTGGCGCATGAATCTGTGCAGCGGGAACGACCTCTGACCACAAGAGGCCGAGAAAACCACCGTCTCAAGGGGCCGGGCACTCAGGGTCTGGGGAAAATCCAATATATATCTGGTGATATCTCGGGTGCTATTAGAGATAGCGTAATAAACCAAAGTGCATTGTCTGTAGGAGGCCCTGGCGCATGAATCTGTGCAGCGGGAACGACCTCGGACCACCAGGGGCCGAGAAAACTACAGTCTCATGCGGCCGGACACTCAGGGTCTGGGGAAAATCCAATATATATCTGGTGATATCTCGGTTCCTATTACAGATAGCGAAATAAATCAAAGTGCATTGTCTGTAGGAGGCCCTGGCGCATGAATCTGTGCAGCGGGAACGACCTCGGACCACCAGGGGCCGAGGAAACCACAGTCTCATGGGGCCGGACACTCAGGGTCAGGGAAAAATCCAATATATATCTGGTGATATCTTGGGTGCTATTAGCGATAGCGTAATAAACCAAAGTGAATTATCTGCAGGAGGCCCTGGCGCAAGAATCTGTGCAGCGGGAACGACCTCGGACCACCAGGGGCCGAGACAACAACCGTCTCATGGGGCCGGACACTCAGGGTCAGGGAAAAATCCAATATATATCTGGTGATATCTCGGGTTATATTACAGATAGCACAATAAATCAAAGTGAATTATCTGCAGGAGGCCCTGGCCCATGCATCTGTGCAGCGGGAACGACCTCGGACCACCAGGGGCCGAGAAAACCACCGTCTCAAGGGGCCGGACACTCAGGGTCAGGGAAAAATGCAATATATATCTGGTGATATGTCGGGTGCTATTACAGATAGCACAATAAATCAAAGTGGATTGTCTGGACGAGGCCCTGGCGCATGAATCTGGGCAGCGGGAACGACCTCGGACCACAAGGGGCCGAGAAAACCACAGTCTCATGGGGCCGGACACTCAGGGTCAGGGGAAAATCCAATATATATCTGGTGATATCTCGGGTGCTATTAGAGATAGGGCAATAAACCAAAGTGAATTATCTGCAGCAGGCCCTGGCGCATGAGTCTGTGCAACGGGAACGACCTCGCACCACCAGGGGCCGAGAAAACCACAGTCTCATGGGGCCGGACACTCAGGGTCAGGGGAAAATCCAATATATATCTGGTGATATCTCGGGTGCTATTACAGGTAGCGCAATAAATCAAAGTGAATTATCTGCAGGAGGCCCTGGCGCATGAATCTGTGCAGCGGGAACGACCTCGGACCACCAGGGGCCGAGAAAACCACAGTCTCATGGAGCCGGACACTCAGGGTCAGGGGAAAATCCAATATATATCTGGTGATATCTCGGGTGCTATTACAGATAGAGCAATAAATCAAAGTGCATTGTCTGTAGGAGGCCCTGGCGCATGAATCTCTGCAGCGGGAACAACCTCGGACCACCAGGGGCCGAGAAAACCACCGTCTCATGGGGCCGGACACTCTGGGTCAGGGAAAAATGCTATATATATCTGGTGATATGTCGGGTGCTATTACAGATAGCGCAATAAATCAAAGTGCATTGTCTGTAGGAGGCCCTGGCGCATGAATCTGTGCAGAGGGAACGATTTCGGACCACCAGGGGCCGAGACAACAACCGTCTCATGGGGCCGGACACTCAGGGTCAGGGAAAAATCCAATATATATCTGGTGATATCTCGGGTTATATTACAGATAGCACAATAAATCAAAGTGCATTGTCTGTAGGAGGCCCTGGCGCATGAATCTGTGCAGAGGGAACGACCTCGGACCACCAGGGGCCGAGAAAACCACCGTCTCATGGCGCCGGACACTCAGGGTCAGGGGAAAATCCAATATATATCTGGTGATATCTCGGGTGCTATTACAGGTAGCGCAATAAATCAAAGTGAATTATCTGCAGGAGGCCCTGGCGCATGAATCTGTGCAGCGGGAACGACCTCGGACCACCAGGGGCCGAGAAAACCACAGTCTCATGGAGCCGGACACTCAGGGTCAGGGGAAAATCCAATATATATCTGGTGATATCTCGGGTGCTATTACAGATAGCGCAATAAACCAAAGTGAATTATCTGCAGGAGGCCCTGGCGCATGAATCTGTGCAGCGGGAACGACCTCGAACCACCAGGGGCCGAGAAAACCACAGTCTCATGGAGCCGGACACTCAGGGTCAGGGGAAAATCCAATATATATCTGGTGATATCTCGGGTGCTATTACAGATAGCGCAATAAATCAAAGTGAATTATCTGCAGGAGGCCCTGGCGCATGAATCTGTGCAGCGGGAACGACCTCGGATCACCAGGGGCCGAGAAAACCACAGTCACATGGGGCCGGTCACTCAGGGTCAGGGGAAAATCCAATATATATCTGGTGATATCTCGGGTGCTATTAGATACAGCGCAATAAACCAAATTGAATTATCTGCAGGAGGCCCTGGCGCATGAATCTGGGCAGCGGGAACGACCTCGGACCACCAGGGGCCGAGAAAACCACAGTCTAGTGGGGCCGGACACTCAGGGTCAGGGGAAAATCCAATATATATATCAGGTGATATCTCGGGTGCTATTAGATACAGCGCAATAAACCAATGTGTATTATCTGCAAGAGGCCCTGGCGCATGCATCTGTGCAGCGGGAACTACCTCGGACCACCAGGGGCCGAGAAAACTAAAGTCTCATGGGGCCGGACACTCAGGGTCTGGGGAAAATCCATTATATATCTGGTGATATGTCGGGAGCTATTACAGATAGCACAATAAATCAAAGTTCATTGTCTGGAGGAGGCCCTGGCGCATGAATCTGTGCAGCGGGAACGACCTCGGTCCACCAGGGGCCGAGAAAACCACCGTCTCATGGGGCTGGACACTCAGGGTGAGGGTAATATCCAATATATATCTGGTGATATCTCGGGTGCTATTACAGATAGCGCAATAAATCAAAGAGCATTGTCTGTAGGAGGCCCTGGCGCATGAACCTGTGCAGCGGCAACGACCTCGGACCACCAGGGGCCGAGAAAACCACAGTCTCATGGGGCCGGACACTCTGGGTCAGGGGAAAATCCAATATATATCTGGTGATATCTCGGGTGCTATTACAGATAGCGCAATAAATCAAAGTGCATTGTCTGCAGGAGGCCCTTGCGAATGAATCTGTTCAGCGGGAACGACCTCGGATCACCAGGGGCCGAGAAAACCACCGACACATGGGGCCGAACACTCAGGGTCGAGGAAAAATCCAATATATATCTGGTGATATCTCGGGTGCTATTACAGATAGCGCAATAAATCAAAGTGCATTGTCTGTAGGAGGCCCTGGCGCATGAATATGTGCAGCGGGAACGACCTCGGACCACCAGGGGCCGAGAAAACCACAGTCACATGGGGCCGGTCACTCAGGGTCAGGGGAAAATCCAATATATATCTGGTGATATCTCGGGTGCTATTATAGATAGCGCAATAAACCAAAGTGAATTATCTGCAGTAGGCCCTGGCGCATGCATCTGTGCAGCGGGAACGACCTCGGACAACCAGGGGCCGAGAAAGCCACAGACTCATGGGGCTGGACACTCAGGGTTAGGGAAAAATCCAATATATATCTGGTGATATCTCGGGTGCTATTACAGATAGTACAATAAATCAAAGTGCACTGTCTGTAGGAGGCCCTGGCGCATGAATCTGTGCAGCGGGAACGACCTCGGACCACCAGGGGCCGAGAAAACCACCGTCTCATGGGGACGGACACTCAGGGTCTGGCGAAAATCCACTATATATCTGGTGATATCTCGGGTGCTATTAGAGATAGCGCAATAAACCAAACTGCATTGTCTGTAGGAGGCCCTGGCGCATGAATCTGTGGAGCGGGAGCGACCTCTGACCACAAGGGGCCGAGAAAACCACAGTCTCATGGGGCCGGACACTCAGGGTCAGGGGAAAATCCAGTATATATCTGGTGATATCTCGGGTGCTATTAGAGATAGCGCAATAAACCAAAGTGAATTATCTGCAGGAGGCCCTGGCGCATGAATCTGTGCAGCGGGAACGACCTCGGACCACCAGGGGCCGAAAAAACCACAGTCTCATGGGGCCGGACACTCATGGTCAGGGTAAAATCCAATATATATCTGGTGATATCTCGGGTGCTATTACAGATAGCGCAATAAATCAAAGTGCAATGTCTGTAGGAGGCCCTGGCGCATGAATCTGTGCAGCGGGAACGACCTCGGGCCACCAGGGGCCCAGAAAACCACAGTCTCATGTGGCCGGACACTCAGGGTCAGGGAAAAATCCATTATATATCTGGTGATATATCGGGTGCCATTAGAGATAGCTCGATAAATCAAAGTGCATTGTCTGCAGGAGGCCCTGACGCATGAACCTGTGCAGCGGGAACGACCTCGGACCACCAGGGGCCGATAAAACCACCGTCTCATGGGGCCGGACACTCAGGGTCAGGGGAAAATCCAATATATATCTGGTGATATCTCGGGTGCTATTACAGATAGCGCAATAAACCAAGGTGAATTATCTGCAGGAGGCCCTGGCGCATGAATCTGTGCAGCGGGAACGACCTCGGGCCACCAGGGGCTGAGAAAACGACCGTCTCATGGGGCCGGACACTCAGGGTCAGTGAAAAATCCAGTATATATCTGGTGATATCTCGGGTGCTATTACAGATAGCGCAATAAATCAAAGTGCATTGTCTGTAGGAGGCCCTGGCGCATGAATCTGTGCAGCGGGAACGACCTCTGACCACAAGAGGCCGAGAAAACCACCGTCTCAAGGGGCCGGACACTCAGGGTCGAGGAAAAATCCAATATATATCTGGTGATATCTCGGGTGCTATTACAGATAGCGCGATAAATCAAAGTGCATTGTCTGTAGGAGGCACAGGCGAATGAGTCTGTGCAGCAGGAACGACCTCGAACCACCAGGGGCCGAGAAAATTACAGATATTCGGAATCCGTCACCCAAGGTCATGTGAAAATCCAGCATATATCTGGTGATATTTCGGGTGCTATTATAGATAGCGCAATAAACCAAAGTGAATTATCTGCAGGAGGCCCTGGCGCATGAATCTGTGCAGCGGGAACGTCCTCGGACCTCCAGGGGCCGAGACAACCACCGTCTCATGGGGCCGGGCACTCAGGGTCAGGGTAAAATCCAATATATATCTGGTGATATCTCGGGTGCTATTACAGATAGCGCAATAAATCAATGTGCATTGTCTGTAGGAGGCCCTGGCGCATGAATCTGTGCAGCGGGAACGACCTCGGACCACCAGGGTCCGAGAAAACCACAGTCTCATGGGGCCGGACACTAAGGGTCAGAGAAAAATCCATTATATATCTGGTGATATATCGGGTGCCATTAGAGATAGCTCGATAAATCAAAGTGCATTGTCTGCAGGAGGCCCTGACGCATGAATCTGTGCAGCGGGAACGACCTCGGACCACCAGGGGCCGAGAAAACCACAGTCTCATGGGGCCGAGAACTCAGGGTCAGGGAAAAATCCAATATGTATCTGGTGATATCTTGGGTGCTATTAGCGATAGCGTAATAAACCAAAGTGAATTATCTGCAGGAGGCCCTGGCGCAAGAATCTGTGCAGCGGGAACGACCTCGGACCACCAGGGGCCGAGACAACAACCGTCTCATGGGGCCGGACACTCAGGGTCAGGGAAAAATCCAATATATATCTGGTGATATCTCGGGTTATATTACAGATAGCACAATAAATCAACGTGCATTGTCTGTAGGAGGCCCTGGCGCATGAATCTGAGCAGCGGGAACGACCTCGGACCACCAGGGGCCGAGACAACCACCGTCTCATGGGGCCGGGCACTCAGGGTCAGGGGAAAATCCAATATATATCTGGTGATATCTCGGGTGCTATTACAGATAGCGCAATAAACCAAAGTGAATTATCTGCAGGAGGCCCTTGCGAATGAATCTGTTCAGCGGGAACGACCTCGGATCACCAGGGGCCGAGAAAACCACCGACACATGGGGCCGGACACTCAGGGTCGAGGAAAAATCCAATATATATCTGGTGATATCTCGGGTGCTATTAGAGATAGCGCGATAAATCAAAGTGAATTATCTGCAGGAGGCCCTGGCGCATGCATCTGTGCAGCGGGAACGACCTCGGACCACCAGGGGCCGAGAAAATCACCGTCTCATGGGGACGGGCACTCAGGGTCTGGGGAAAATCCAATATGTATCTGCTGATATCTCGGGTGCTATTAGAGATAGCGTAACAAACCAAAGTGCATTGTCTGTAGGAGGCCCTGGCGCATGAATCTGTGCAGCGGGAACGACCTCTGACCACAAGAGGCCGAGAAAACCACCGTCTCATGGGGCCGGACACTCAGGGTCAGGGGAAAATGCAATTTATATCTGGTGATATCTCGGGTGCTATTAGAGATAGCGCAATAAATCAATGTGCATTGTCTGTAGGAGACCCTGGCGCATGAATCTGAGCAGCGGGAACGACCTCGGACCACCAGGGGCCGAGACAACCACCGTCTCATGGGGCCGGGCACTCAGGGTCAGGGGAAAATCCAATATATATCTGGTGATATCTCGGGTGCTATTACAGATAGAGCAATAAACCAAAGTGAATTATCTGCAGGAGGCCCTGGCCCATGCATCTGTGCAGCGGGAACAACCTCGGACCACCAGGGGCCGAGAAAATCACCGTCTCATGGGGACGGGCACTCAGGGTCTGGGGAAAATCCAATATATATCTGGTGATATCTCGGGAGCTAATAGAGATAGCGCAATAAACCAAAGTGAATTATCTGCAGGAGGCCCTGGCGCATGAATCTGTGCAGCGGGAACGACCTCGGGCCACCAGGGGCTGAGAAAACGACCGTCTCATGGGGCCGGACATTCAGGGTCAGTGAAAAATCCAATATATATCTGGTGATATCTCGGCTGCTATTACAGATAGCGGAATAAATCAAAGTGCATTGTCTGTAGGAGGCCCTGGCGCATGAATCTGTGCAGTGGGAACGACCTCGGACCACCAGGGGCCGAGAAAACGACCGTCTCATGGGGCCGGACACTCAGGGTCAGGGGAAAATCCAATATAGATCTGGTCATATCTCGGGTGCTATTAGAGATAGCGCGATAAATCAAGGTGAATTATCTGCAGGAGGCCCTGGCGCATGCATCTGTGGCAGCGGGAACGACCTCGGATCACCAGGGGCCGAGAAAACCACCGTCTCATGGGGCCGGGCACTCAGGGTCTGGGGAAAATCCAATATATATCTGGTGATATCTCGGGTGCTATTAGAGATAGCGTAATAAACCAAAGTGCATTGTCTGTAGGAGGCCCTGGCGCATGAATCTGTGCAGCGGGATCGACCTCGGACCACCAGGGTCCGAAAAAACCACAGTCTCATGGGGCCGGACTCTCACGGTCAGGGTAAAATCCAATATATATCTGGTGATATCTCGGGTGCTATTAGAGATAGCGCAATAAATCAAAGTGCATTGTCTGTAGGATGCCCTGGCGCATGAATCTGTGCAGCGGGAACGACCTCGGAACACCAGGGGCCGAGAAAACCACCGTCTCATGGGGCAGGACACTCAGGGTCAGTGAAAAATCCAATATATATCTGCTGATATCTCGGGTGCTGTTACAGATAGCGCAATAAATCAAAGTGCATTTTCTGTAGGAGACCCTGGCGCATGAACCTGTGCAGCGGGAACGTTCTCGGACCTCCAGGGACCGAGAAAACCACAGTCTCATGGGGCCGGACACTCAAGGTCAGGGGAAAATCCAATATATATGTGGTGATATCTCGGGTGCTATTACAGATAGCGCAATAAATCAAAGTGCATTGTCTGTAGGAGACCCTGGCGCATGAACCTGTCCAGCGGGAACGACCTCGGACCACCAGGGGCCGAGAAAACCACCGTCTCATGGGGCCGGACACTCAGGGTCAGGGAAAAATCCAATATATATCTGGTGATATCTCGGGTTATATTACAGATAGCACAATAAATCAAAGTGCATTGTCTGTAGGAGGCCCTGGCGCATGAATCTGTGCAGAGGGAACGACCTCGGACCACCAGGGGCCGAGAAAACCACCGTCTCATGGCGCCGGACACTCAGGGTCAGGGGAAAATCCAATATATATCTGGTGATATCTCGGGTGCTATTACAGATAGCGCAATAAATCAAAGTGAATTATCTGCAGGAGGCCCTGGCGCATGAATCTGTGCAGCGGGAACGACCTCGGACCACCAGGGGCCGAGAAAACCACAGTCTCATGGAGCCGGACACTCAGGGTCAGGAGAAAATCCAATATATATCTGGTGATATCTCGGGTGCTATTAGAGATAGCGCGATAAATCAAAGTGAATTATCTGCAGGAGGCCCTGGCGCATGCATCTGTGCAGCGGGAACGACCTCGGACCACCAGGGGCCGAGAAAATCACCGTCTCATGGGGACGGGCACTCAGGGTCTGGGGAAAATCCAATATGTATCTGCTGATATCTCGGGTGCTATTAGAGATAGCGTAACAAACCAAAGTGCATTGTCTGTAGGAGGCCCTGGCGCATGAATCTGTGCAGCGGGAACGACCTCTGACCACCAGGGGCCGAAAAAACCACAGTCTCATGGGGCCGGACACTCATGGTCAGTGTAAAATCCAATATATATCTGGTGATATCTCGGGTGCTATTACAGATAGCGCGATAAATCAAAGTGCATTGTCTGTAGGAGGCACTGGCGAATGAGTCTGTGCAGCAGGAACGACCTCGAACCACCAGGGGCCGAGAAAATTACAGATATTCGGAATCCGTCACCCAAGGTCATGTGAAAATCCAGCATATATCTGGTGATATTTCGGGTGCTATTATAGATAGCGCAATAAACCAAAGTGAATTATCTGCAGTAGGCCCTGGCGCATGCATCTGTGCAGCGGGAACGACCTCGGACAACCAGGGGCCGAGAAAGCCACAGACTCATGGGGCTGGACACTCAGGGTTAGGGAGAAATCCAATATATATCTGGTGATATCTCGGGTGCTATTACAGATAGTACAGTAAATCAATGTGCACTGTCTGTAGGAGGCCCTGGCGCATGAATCTGTGCAGCGGGAACGACCTCGGACCACCAGGGGCCGAGAAAACCACCGTCTCATGGGGACGGACACTCAGGGTCTGGCGAAAATCCACTATATATCTGGTGATATCTCGGGTGCTATTAGAGATAGCGCAATAAACCAAACTGCATTGTCTGTAGGAGGCCCTGGCGCATGAATCTGTGCAGCGGGAGCGACCTCTGACCACAAGAGGCCGAGAAAACCACCGTCTCATGGGGCCGGACACTCAGGGTCGAGGAAAAATCCAATATATATCTGGTGATATCTCGGGAGCTAATAGAGATAGCGCAATAAACCAAAGTGAATTATCTGCAGGAGGCCCTGGCGCATGAATCTGTGCAGCGGGAACGACCTCGGACCACCAGGGGCCGAGAAAACGACCGTCTCATGGGGCCGGACACTCAGGGTCAGTGAAAAATCCAATATATATCTGGTGATATCTCGGGTGCTATTACAGATAGCGCAATAAATCAAAGTGCATTGTCTGTAGGAGGCCCTGGCGCATGAATCTGTGCAGCGGGAGCGACCTCTGACCACAAGGGGCCGAGAAAACCACAGTCTCATGGGGCCGGACACTCAGGGTCAGGGGAAAATCCAGTATATATCTAGTGATATCTCGGGTGCTATTAGAGATAGCGCAATAAACCAAAGTGAATTATCTGCAGGAGGCCCTGGCGCATGAATCTGTGCAGCGGGAACGACCTCGGACCACCAGGGGCCGAAAAAACCACAGTCTCATGGGGCCGGACACTCATGGTCAGGGTAAAATCCAATATATATCTGGTGATATCTCGGGTGCTATTACAGATAGCGCAATAAATCAAAGTGCATAGTCTGTAGGAGGCCCCGGCGCATGAATCTGTGCAGCGGGAGCGACCTCTGACCACAAGGGGCCGAGAAAACCACAGTCTCATGGGGCCGGACACTCAGGGTCAGGGGAAAATCCAGTATATATCTAGTGATATCTCGGGTGCTATTAGAGATAGCGCAATAAACCAAAGTGAATTATCTGCAGGAGGCCCTGGCGCATGAATCTGTGCAGCGGGAACGACCTCGGGCCACCAGGGGCCCAGAAAACCACAGTCTCATGTGGCCGGACACTCAGGGTCAGGGAAAAATCCATTATATATCTGGTGATATATCGGGTGCCATTAGAGATAGCTCGATAAATCAAAGTGCATTGTCTGCAGGAGGCCCTGACGCATGAACCTGTGCAGCGGGAACGACCTCGGACCACCAGGGGCCGATAAAACCACCGTCTCATGGGGCCGGACACTCAGGGTCAGGGGAAAATCCAATATATATCTGGTGATATCTCGGGTGCTATTACAGATAGCGCAATAAACCAAAGTGAATTATCTGCAGGAGGCCCTGGCGCATGAATCTGTGCAGCGGGAACGACCTCGGGCCACCAGGGGCTGAGAAAACGACCGTCTCATGGGGCCGGACACTCAGGGTCAGTGAAAAATCCAGTATATATCTGGTGATATCTCGGGTGCTATTAGAGATAGCGCAATAAACCAAAGTGAATTATCTGCAGGAGGCGCTGGCGCATGAATCTGTGCAGCGGGAACGTCCTCGGACCTCCAGGGGCCGAGACAACCACAGTCTCATGGGGCCGGACACTCAGGCTCAGGGGAAAATCCAATATATATCTGGTGATATCTCGGGTGCTATTACAGATCGCGCAATAAATCAAAGTGCACTGTCTGTAGGAGGCCCTGGCGCATGAATCTGTGCAGCGGGAACGACCTCGGACCACCAGGGGCCGAGAAAACCACCGTCTCATGGGGACGGACACTCAGGGTCTGGCGAAAATCCACTATATATCTGGTGATATCTCGGGTGCTATTAGAGATAGCGCAATAAACCAAACTGCATTGTCTGTAGGAGGCCCTGGCGCATGAATCTGTGCAGCGGGAGCGACCTCTGACCACAAGGGGCCGAGAAAACCACCGTCTCATGGGGCCGGACACTCAGGGTCGAGGAAAAATCCAATATATATCTGGTGATATCTCGGGTGCTAATAGAGATAGCGCAATAAACCAAAGTGAATTATCTGCAGGAGGCCCTGGCGCATGAATCTGTGCAGCGGGAACGACCTCGGACCACCAGGGGCCGAGAAAACGACCGTCTCATGGGGCCGGACACTCAGGGTCAGTGAAAAATCCAATATATATCTGGTGATATCTCGGGTGCTATTACAGATAGCGCAATAAATCAAAGTGCATTGTCTGTAGGAGGCCCTGGCGCATGAATCTGTGCAGCGGGAGCGACCTCTGACCACAAGGGGCCGAGAAAACCACAGTCTCATGGGGCCGGACACTCAGGGTCAGGGGAAAATCCAGTATATATCTAGTGATATCTCGGGTGCTATTAGAGATAGCGCAATAAACCAAAGTGAATTATCTGCAGGAGGCCCTGGCGCATGAATCTGTGCAGCGGGAACGACCTCGGACCACCAGGGGCCGAAAAAACCACAGTCTCATGGGGCCGGACACTCATGGTCGGGGTAAAATCCAATATATATCTGGTGATATCTCGGGTGCTATTACAGATAGCGCAATAAATCAAAGTGCATAGTCTGTAGGAGGCCCCGGCGCATGAATCTGTGCAGCGGGAACGACCTCGGACCACCACGGGCCGAGAAAACGACCGTCTCATGGGGCCGGACGCTCAGGGTCAGTGAAAAATCCAATATATATCTGGTGATATCTCGGGTGCTATTACAGATAGCGCAATAAATCAAAGTGCAATGTCTGTAGGAGGCCCTGGCGCATGAATCTGTGCAGCGGGAACGACCTCGGGCCACCAGGGGCCCAGAAAACCACAGTCTCATGTGGCCGGACACTCAGGGTCAGGGAAAAATCCATTATATATCTGGTGATATATCGGGTGCCATTAGAGATAGCTCGATAAATCAAAGTGCATTGTCTGCAGGAGGCCCTGACGCATGAACCTGTGCAGCGGGAACGACCTCGGACCACCAGGGGCCGATAAAACCACCGTCTCATGGGGCCGGACACTCAGGGTCAGGGGAAAATCCAATATATATCTGGTGATATCTCGGGTGCTATTACAGATAGCGCAATAAACCAAAGTGAATTATCTGCAGGTGGCCCTGGCGCATGAATCTGTGCAGCGGGAACGACCTCGGGCCACCTGGGGCTGAGAAAACGACCGTCTCATGGGGCCGGACACTCAGGGTCAGTGAAAAATCCAGTATATATCTGGTGATATCTCGGGTGCTATTAGAGATAGCGCAATAAACCAAAGTGAATTATCTGCAGGAGGCGCTGGCGCATGAATCTGTGCAGCGGGAACGTCCTCGGACCTCCAGGGGCCGAGACAACCACAGTCTCATGGGGCCGGACACTCAGGGTCAGGGGAAAATCCAATATATATCTGGTGATATCTCGGGTGCTATTACAGATAGCGCAATAAATCAAAGTGCACTGTCTGTAGGAGGCCCTGGCGCATGAATCTGTGCAGCGGGAACGACCTCGGACCACCAGGGGCCGAGAAAACCACCGTCTCATGGGGACGGACACTCAGGGTCTGGCGAAAATCCACTATATATCTGGTGATATCTCGGGTGCTATTAGAGATAGCGCAATAAACCAAACTGCATTGTCTGTAGGAGGCCCTGGCGCATGAATCTGTGCAGCGGGAGCGACCTCTGACCACAAGGGGCCGAGAAAACCACCGTCTCATGGGGCCGGACACTCAGGGTCGAGGAAAAATCCAATATATATCTGGTGATATCTCGGGTGCTAATAGAGATAGCGCAATAAACCAAAGTGAATTATCTGCAGGAGGCCCTGGCGCATGAATCTGTGCAGCGGGAACGACCTCGGACCACCAGGGGCCGAGAAAACGACCGTCTCATGGGGCCGGACACTCAGGGTCAGTGAAAAATCCAATATATATCTGGTGATATCTCGGGTGCTATTACAGATAGCGCAATAAATCAAAGTGCATTGTCTGTAGGAGGCCCTGGCGCATGAATCTGTGCAGCGGGAACGACCTCGGATCACCAGGGGCCGAGAAAACCACAGTCTCATGGGGCCGGACACTCAGGGTCAGGGGAAAATCCAGTATATATCTAGTGATATCTCGGGTGCTATTAGAGATAGCGCAATAAACCAAAGTGAATTATCTGCAGGAGGCCCTGGCGCATGAATCTGTGCAGCGGGAACGACCTCGGACCACCAGGGGCCGAAAAAACCACAGTCTCATGGGGCCGGACACTCATGGTCAGGGTAAAATCCAATATATATCTGGTGATATCTCGGGTGCTATTACAGATAGCGCAATAAATCAAAGTGCATAGTCTGTAGGAGGCCCCGGCGCATGAATCTGTGCAGCGGGAACGACCTCGGACCACCACGGGCCGAGAAAACGACCGTCTCATGGGGCCGGACGCTCAGGGTCAGTGAAAAATCCAATATATATCTGGTGATATCTCGGGTGCTATTACAGATAGCGCAATAAATCAAAGTGCAATGTCTGTAGGAGGCCCTGGCGCATGAATCTGTGCAGCGGGAACGACCTCGGGCCACCAGGGGCCCAGAAAACCACAGTCTCATGTGGCCGGACACTCAGGGTCAGGGAAAAATCCATTATATATCTGGTGATATATCGGGTGCCATTAGAGATAGCTCGATAAATCAAAGTGCATTGTCTGCAGGAGGCCCTGACGCATGAATCTGTGCAGCGGGAACGACCTCGGACCACCAGGGGCCGATAAAACCACCGTCTCATGGGGCCGGACACTCAGGGTCAGGGGAAAATCCAATATATATCTGGTGATATCTCGGGTGCTATTACAGATAGCGCAATAAACCAAAGTGAATTATCTGCAGGAGGCCCTGGCGCATGAATCTGTGCAGCGGGAACGACCTTGGGCCACCAGGGGCTGAGAAAACGACCGTCTCATGGGGCCGGACACTCAGGGTCAGTGAAAAATCCAGTATATATCTGGTGATATCTCGGGTGCTATTAGAGATAGCGCAATAAACCAAAGTGAATTATCTGCAGGAGGCGCTGGCGCATGAATCTGTGCAGCGGGAACGTCCTCGGACCTCCAGGGGCCGAGACAACCACAGTCTCATGGGGCCGGACACTCAGGGTCAGGGGAAAATCCAATATATATCTGGTGATATCTCGGGTGCTATTACAGATAGCGCAATAAATCAAAGTGCATTGTCTGTAGGAGGCCCTGGCGCATGAATCTGTGCAGCGGGAACGACCTCGGACCATCAGGGGCCGAAAAAACCACAGTCTCATGGGGCCGGACACTCATGGTCAGGGTAAAATCCAATATATATCTGGTGATATCTCGGGTGCTATTACAGATAGCGCAATAAATCAAAGTGCATTGTCTGTAGGAGGCCCTGGCGCATGAATCTGTGCAGCGGGAACGACCTCTGACCACAAGAGGCCGAGAAAACCACCGTCTCAAGGGGCCGGACACTCAGGGTCGAGGAAAAATCCAATATATATCTGGTGATATCTCGGGTGCTATTACAGATAGCGCAATAAGCCAAAGGGAATTATCTGCAGGAGGCCCTGGCGCATGCATCTGTGCAGCGGGAACGACCTAGGACCACCAGGGGCCGAGAAAACCACCGTCTCATGGAGCCGGACACTCAGGGTCAGGGGAAAATCCAACATATATCTGGTGATATCTCGGGTGCTATTACAGATAGCGCAATAAATCAAAGTGCGTTGTCTGTAGGAGGCTCTGGCGCATGAATGTGTGCAGCGGGAACGACCTCGGACTACTAGGGGCCGAGAAAGCCACAGTCTCATGGGGCCGGACACTCAGGGTCAGGGGAAAATCCAATATATATCTGGTGATATCTCGGGTGCTATTACAGATAGCGCAATAAGCCAAAGGGAATTATCTGCAGGAGGCCCTGGCGCATGCATCTGTGCAGCGGGAACGACCTAGGACCACCAGGGGCCGAGAAAACCACCGTCTCATGGGGCCGAGAACTCAGGGTCAGGCAAAAATCCAATATATATCTGGTGATATCTCGGGTGCTATTACACATAGCGCATTAAACCAACGCGCATTGTCGGTAGGAGGCCATGGCGCATGAATCTGTGCAGCGGGAACGACATCGGACCACCAGGGGCCGAGAAAACCACCGTCTCATGGGGCCGGACACTCAAGGTCAGGGGAAAATCCAATATATATGTGGTGATATCTCGGGTGCTATTACAGATAGCGCAATAAATCAAAGTGCATTGTCTGTAGGAGACCCTGGCGCATGAACCTGTCCAGCGGGAACGACCTCGGACCACCAGGGGCCGAGAAAACCACCGTCTCATGGGGCCGGACACTCTGGGTCAGCGAAAAATCCAATATATATCTGGTGATATCTCGGGTGCTATTACAGATAGCGCAATAAATCAAAGTGCATTGTCTGTAGGAGGCCCTGGCGCATGAATCTGTGCAGCGGCAACGACCTCGGACCACCAGGGGCCGAGGAAACCACAGTCTCATGGGGCCGGACACTCAGGGTCAGGGAAAAATCCAATATATATCTGGTGATATCTCGGGTTATATTACAGATAGCACAATAAATCAAAGTGCATTGTCTGGACGAGGCCCTGGCGCATGAATCTGTGCAGCGGGAACGACCTCGGTCCACCAGGGGCCGAGAAAACCACCGTCTCATGGGGCCGGACACTCAGGATCAGGGAAAAATCCAATATATATCTGGTGATATCTTGGGTGGTATTAGAGATAGCGCAATAAATCAAAGTGCATTGTCTGTAGGAGGCCCTGGCGCATGAACCTGTGCAGCGGCAACGACCTCGGACCACCAGGGGCCGAGACAACAACCGTCTCATGGGGCCGGACACTCAGGGTCAGGGAAAAATCCAATATATATCTGGTGATATCTCGGGTTATATTACAGATAGCACAATAAATCAAAGTGCATTGTCTGTAGGAGGCCCTGGCGCATGAATCTGTGCAGAGGGAACGATTTCGGACCACCAGGGGCCGAGACAACAACCGTCTCATGGGGCCGGACACTCAGGGTCAGGGAAAAATCCAATATATATCTGGTGATATCTCGGGTTATATTACAGATAGCACAATAAATCAAAGTGCATTGTCTGTGGGAGGCCCTGGCGCATGAATCTGTGCAGAGGGAACGACCTCGGACCACCAGGGGCCGAGAAAACCACCGTCTCATGGCGCCGGACACTCAGGGTCAGGGGAAAATCCAATATATATCTGGTGATATCTCGGGTGCTATTACAGATAGCGCAATAAATCAAAGTGAATTATCTGCAGGAGGCCCTGGCGCATGAATCTGTGCAGCGGGAACGACCTCGGACCACCAGGGGCCGAGAAAACCACAGTCTCATGGAGCCGGACACTCAGGGTCAGGGGAAAATCCAATATATATCTGGTGATATCTCGGGTGCTATTACAGATAGCGCAATAAACCAAAGTGAATTATCTGCAGGAGGCCCTGGCGCATGAATCTGTGCAGCGGGAACGACCTCGGACCACCAGGGGCCGAGAAAACCACAGTCTCATGGAGCCGGACACTCAGGGTCAGGGGAAAATCCAATATATATCTGGTGATATCTCGGGTGCTATTACAGATAGCGCAATAAATCAAAGTGAATTATCTGCAGGAGGCCCTGGCGCATGAATCTGTGCAGCGGGAACGACCTCGGACCACCAGGGGCCGAGAAAACCACAGTCTCATGGAGCCGGACACTCAGGATCAGGGGAAAATCCAATATATATCTGGTGATATCTCGAGTGCTATTACAGATAGCGCAATAAATCAAAGTGAATTATCTGCAGGAGGCCCTGGCGCATGAATCTGTGCAGAGGGAACGACCTCGGACCACCAGGGGCCGAGAAAACCACAGTCACATGGGGCCGGACACTCAGGGTCGAGGAAAAATCCAATATATATCTGGTGATATCTCGGGTGCTATTACAGATAGCGCAATAAATCAAAGTGCATTGTCTGTAGGAGGCCCTGGCGCATGAATCTGTGCAGCGGGAACGACCTCGGATCACCAGGGGCCGAGAAAACCACAGTCTCATGGGGCCGGACACTCAGGGTCAGGGGAAAATCCAGTATATATCTAGTGATATCTCGGGTGCTATTAGAGATAGCGCAATAAACCAAAGTGAATTATCTGCAGGAGGCCCTGGCGCATGAATCTGTGCAGCGGGAACGACCTCGGACCACCAGGGGCCGAAAAAACCACAGTCTCATGGGGCCGGACACTCATGGTCAGGGTAAAATCCAATATATATCTGGTGATATCTCGGGTGCTATTACAGATAGCGCAATAAATCAAAGTGCATAGTCTGTAGGAGGCCCCGGCGCATGAATCTGTGCAGCGGGAACGACCTCGGACCACCACGGGCCGAGAAAACGACCGTCTCATGGGGCCGGACGCTCAGGGTCAGTGAAAAATCCAATATATATCTGGTGATATCTCGGGTGCTATTACAGATAGCGCAATAAATCAAAGTGCAATGTCTGTAGGAGGCCCTGGCGCATGAATCTGTGCAGCGGGAACGACCTCGGGCCACCAGGGGCCCAGAAAACCACAGTCTCATGTGGCCGGACACTCAGGGTCAGGGAAAAATCCATTATATATCTGGTGATATATCGGGTGCCATTAGAGATAGCTCGATAAATCAAAGTGCATTGTCTGCAGGAGGCCCTGACGCATGAACCTGTGCAGCGGGAACGACCTCGGACCACCAGGGGCCGATAAAACCACCGTCTCATGGGGCCGGACACTCAGGGTCAGGGGAAAATCCAATATATATCTGGTGATATCTCGGGTGCTATTACAGATAGCGCAATAAACCAAAGTGAATTATCTGCAGGAGGCCCTGGCGCATGAATCTGTGCAGCGGGAACGACCTCGGGCCACCAGGGGCTGAGAAAACGACCGTCTCATGGGGCCGGACACTCAGGGTCAGTGAAAAATCCAGTATATATCTGGTGATATCTCGGGTGCTATTAGAGATAGCGCAATAAACCAAAGTGAATTATCTGCAGGAGGCGCTGGCGCATGAATCTGTGCAGCGGGAACGTCCTCGGACCTCCAGGGGCCGAGACAACCACAGTCTCATGGGGCCGGACACTCAGGGTCAGGGGAAAATCCAATATATATCTGGTGATATCTCGGGTGCTATTACAGATAGCGCAATAAATCAAAGTGCATTGTCTGTAGGAGGCCCTGGCGCATGAATCTGTGCAGCGGGAACGACCTCGGACCATCAGGGGCCGAAAAAACCACAGTCTCATGGGGCCGGACACTCATGGTCAGGGTAAAATCCAATATATATCTGGTGATATCTCGGGTGCTATTACAGATAGCGCAATAAATCAAAGTGCATTGTCTGTAGGGGGCCCTGGCGCATGAATCTGTGCAGCGGGAACGACCTCTGACCACAAGAGGCCGAGAAAACCACCGTCTCAAGGGGCCGGACACTCAGGGTCGAGGAAAAATCCAATATATATCTGGTGATATCTCGGGTGCTATTACAGATAGCGCAATAAGCCAAAGGGAATTATCTGCAGGAGGCCCTGGCGCATGCATCTGTGCAGCGGGAACGACCTAGGACCACCAGGGGCCGAGAAAACCACCGTCTCATGGAGCCGGACACTCAGGGTCAGGGGAAAATCCAACATATATCTGGTGATATCTCGGGTGCTATTACAGATAGCGCAATAAATCAAAGTGCGTTGTCTGTAGGAGGCTCTGGCGCATGAATGTGTGCAGCGGGAACGACCTCGGACTACTAGGGGCCGAGAAAGCCACAGTCTCATGGGGCCGGACACTCAGGGTCAGGGGAAAATCCAATATATATCTGGTGATATCTCGGGTGCTATTACAGATAGCGCAATAAGCCAAAGGGAATTATCTGCAGGAGGCCCTGGCGCATGCATCTGTGCAGCGGGAACGACCTAGGACCACCAGGGGCCGAGAAAACCACCGTCTCATGGGGCCGAGAACTCAGGGTCAGGCAAAAATCCAATATATATCTGGTGATATCTCGGGTGCTATTACACATAGCGCATTAAACCAACGCGCATTGTCGGTAGGAGGCCATGGCGCATGAATCTGTGCAGCGGGAACGACATCGGACCACCAGGGGCCGAGAAAACCACCGTCTCATGGGGCCGGACACTCAAGGTCAGGGGAAAATCCAATATATATGTGGTGATATCTCGGGTGCTATTACAGATAGCGCAATAAATCAAAGTGCATTGTCTGTAGGAGACCCTGGCGCATGAACCTGTCCAGCGGGAACGATCTCGGACCACCAGGGGCCGAGAAAACCACCGTCTCATGGGGCCGGACACTCTGGGTCAGCGAAAAATCCAATATATATCTGGTGATATCTCGGGTGCTATTACAGATAGCGCAATAAATCAAAGTGCATTGTCTGTAGGAGGCCCTGGCGCATGAATCTGTGCAGCGGCAACGACCTCGGACCACCAGGGGCCGAGGAAACCACAGTCTCATGGGGCCGGACACTCAGGGTCAGGGAAAAATCCAATATATATCTGGTGATATCTCGGGTTATATTACAGATAGCACAATAAATCAAAGTGCATTGTCTGGACGAGGCCCTGGCGCATGAATCTGTGCAGCGGGAACGACCTCGGTCCACCAGGGGCCGAGAAAACCACCGTCTCATGGGGCCGGACACTCAGGATCAGGGAAAAATCCAATATATATCTGGTGATATCTTGGGTGGTATTAGAGATAGCGCAATAAATCAAAGTGCATTGTCTGTAGGAGGCCCTGGCGCATGAACCTGTGCAGCGGCAACGACCTCGGACCACCAGGGGCCGAGACAACAACCGTCTCATGGGGCCGGACACTCAGGGTCAGGGAAAAATCCAATATATATCTGGTGATATCTCGGGTTATATTACAGATAGCACAATAAATCAAAGTGCATTGTCTGTAGGAGGCCCTGGCGCATGAATCTGTGCAGAGGGAACGATTTCGGACCACCAGGGGCCGAGACAACAACCGTCTCATGGGGCCGGACACTCAGGGTCAGGGAAAAATCCAATATATATCTGGTGATATCTCGGGTTATATTACAGATAGCACAATAAATCAAAGTGCATTGTCTGTGGGAGGCCCTGGCGCATGAATCTGTGCAGAGGGAACGACCTCGGACCACCAGGGGCCGAGAAAACCACCGTCTCATGGCGCCGGACACTCAGGGTCAGGGGAAAATCCAATATATATCTGGTGATATCTCGGGTGCTATTACAGATAGCGCAATAAATCAAAGTGAATTATCTGCAGGAGGCCCTGGCGCATGAATCTGTGCAGCGGGAACGACCTCGGACCACCAGGGGCCGAGAAAACCACAGTCTCATGGAGCCGGACACTCAGGGTCAGGGGAAAATCCAATATATATCTGGTGATATCTCGGGTGCTATTACAGATAGCGCAATAAACCAAAGTGAATTATCTGCAGGAGGCCCTGGCGCATGAATCTGTGCAGCGGGAACGACCTCGGACCACCAGGGGCCGAGAAAACCACAGTCTCATGGAGCCGGACACTCAGGGTCAGGGGAAAATCCAATATATATCTGGTGATATCTCGAGTGCTATTACAGATAGCGCAATAAATCAAAGTGAATTATCTGCAGGAGGCCCTGGCGCATGAATCTGTGCAGCGGGAACGACCTCGGACCACCAGGGGCCGAGAAAACCACAGTCTCATGGAGCCGGACACTCAGGATCAGGGGAAAATCCAATATATATCTGGTGATATCTCGGGTGCTATTACAGATAGCGCAATAAATCAAAGTGAATTATCTGCAGGAGGCCCTGGCGCATGAATCTGTGCAGCGGGAACGACCTCGGACCACCAGGGGCCGAGAAAACCACAGTCACATGGGGCCGGACACTCAGGGTCGAGGAAAAATCCAATATATATCTGGTGATATCTCGGGTGCTATTAGAGATAGCGCGATAAATCAAAGTGAATTATCTGCAGGAGGCCCTGGCGCATGCATCTGTGCAGCGGGAACGACCTCTGACCACAAGAGGCCGAGAAAACCACCGTCTCATGGGGCCGGACACTCAGGGTCGAGGAAAAATCCAATATATATCTGGTGATATCTCGGGTGCTATTACAGATAGCGCGATAAATCAAAGTGCATTGTCTGTAGGAGGCACTGGCGAATGAGTCTGTGCAGCAGGAACGACCTCGAACCACCAGGGGCCGAGAAAATTACAGATATTCGGAATCCGTCACCCAAGGTCATGTGAAAATCCAGCATATATCTGGTGATATTTCGGGTGCTATTATAGATAGCGCAATAAACCAAAGTGAATTATCTGCAGTAGGCCCTGGCGCATGCATCTGTGCAGCGGGAACGACCTCGGACAACCAGGGGCCGAGAAAGCCACAGACTCATGGGGCTGGACACTCACGGTTAGGGAAAAATCCAATATATATCTGGTGATATCTCGGTTGCTATTACAGATAGTACAATAAATCAAAGTGCACTGTCTGTAGGAGGCCCTGGCGCATGAATCTCTGCAGCGGGAACGACCTCGGACCACCAGGGGCCGAGAAAACCACCGTCTCATGGGGACGGACACTCAGGGTCTGGCGAAAATCCACTATATATCTGGTGATATCTCGGGTGCTATTAGAGATAGCGCAATAAACCAAAGTGAATTATCTGCAGGAGGCCCTGGCGCATGAATCTGCGCAGCGGGAACGACCTCGGACCACCAGGGGCCGAGAAAACCACAGTCTCATGGAGCCGGACACTCAGGGTCAGGGGAAAATCCAATATATATCTGGTCATATCTCGGGTGCTATTAGATACAGCGCAATAAACCAAATTGAATTATCTGCAGGAGGCCCTGGCACATGAATCTGGGCAACGGGAACGACCTCGGAACACCAGGGGCCGAGAAAACCACAGTCTAGTGGGGCCGGACACTCAGGGTCAGGGGAAAATCCAATATATATATCAGGTGATATCTCGGGTGCTATTAGATACAGCGCAATAAACCAAAGTGTATTATCTGCAAGAGGCCCTGGCGCATGCATCTGTGCAGCGGGAACGACCTCGGACCACCAGGGGCCGAGAAAACCACCGTCTCATGGGGCCGGAAACTCAGGGTCAGGGAAAAATCCGATATATATCTGGTGATATCTCGGGTGCTATTACAGATAGCCCAATAAATCAAAGTGCATTGTCTGTAAGCTGCCCTGGCGCATGAATATGGGCAGCCGGAACGACCTCGGACCACCAGGGGCCGAGAAAACCACCGTCTCATGGGGCCGGACACTCAGGGTCTGGGGAAAATCCATTGTATATCTGGTGATATGTCGGGAGCTATTACAGATAGCGCAATAAATCAAAGTTCATTGTCTGGAGGAGGCCCTGGCGCATGAATCTGTGCAGCGGGAACGACCTCGGTCCACCAGGGGCCGAGAAAACCACCGTCTCATGGGGCTGGACACTCAGGGTGAGGGTAATATCCAATATATATCTGGTGATATCTCGGGTGCTATTACAGATAGCGCAATAAATCAAAGTGCATTGTCTGTAGGAGGCCCTGGCGCATGAACCTGTGCAGCGGCAACGACCTCGGACCACCAGGGGCCGAGAAAACCACAGTCTCATGGGGCCGGACACTCTGGGTCAGGGGAAAATCCAGTATATATCTGGTGATATCTCGGGTGCTATTACAGATAGCGCAATAAATCAAAGTGCATTGTCTGTAAGCTGCCCTGGCGCATGAATCTGGGCAGCGGGAACGACCTCGGACCACCAGGGGCCGAGAAAACCACCGTCACATGGGGCCGGACATTCAGGTTCAGGGAAAAATACAATATATATCTGGTGATATCTCGGGTGCTATTACAGATAGCGCAATAAATCAAAGTGAATTGTCTGTAGGAGGCCCTGCCGCATGAATCTGTGCAGCGGGAACGACCGCGGACCACCAGGGGCCGGGAAAACCACAGTCTAATGGGGCCGGACACTCAGGGTCAGGGGAAAATTCAATATATATCTGGTGATATCTCGGGTGATATTAGAGATAGCGCAATAAATCAAAGTGCATTGTCTGTAGGAGGCACTGGCGAATGAATCTGTGCCGCAGGAACGACCTCGGACCACCAGTGGCCGAGAAAATTACAGATATTCGGAATCCGTCACCCAAGGTCATGTAAAAATCCAGCATATATCTGGTGATATCTCGGTTGCTATTACAGATAGCGCAATAAACCAAAGTGCATTGTCTGTAGGAGGCCCTGGCGCATGAATCTGTGCAGCGGGAACGACCTCGCACCACCAGGGGCCGAGAAAACCGCAGTCTCACGGGGCCGGACACTCAGGGTCAGGGGAAAATCCAATACATATCTGGTGATATCTCGGGTGCTATTAGAGATAGCGCAATAAACCAAAGTGAATTATCTGCAGGAGGCCCTGGCGCATGAATCTGTACAGCGGGAACGACCTCGGACCACCAGGGGCCGAGAAAACCACCGTCTCATGGGGCCGGACACTCAGGGTCATGGAAAAATCCAATATATATATCTGGTGATATCTCGGGTGCTATTACAGATAGCGCAATAAATCAAAGTCCATTGTCTGTAGGAGGCCCTGGCGCATGAATCTGTGCAGCGGGAACGACCTCGGACAACCAGGGGCCGAGAAAACCGCAGTCTCACGGCTCCGGACACTCAGGGTCAGGGGAAAATCCAATATATATCTGGTGATATCTCGGGTGCTATTAGAGATAGCGCAATAAACCAAAGTGAATTATCTGCAGGAGGCCCTGGCGCATGAATCTGTACAGCGGGAACGACCTCGGACCACCAGGGGCCGAGAAAACCACCGTCTCATGGGGCCGGACATTCAGGTTCAGGGAAAAATCCAATATATATCTGGTGATATCTCGGGTGCTATTACAGATAGCGCAATAAATCAAAGTGCATTGTCTGTAGGAGGCCCTGGGGCATGAATTTGGACAGCGGGATCGACCTCGGACCACCAGGGGCCGAGAAAACCACCGCCTCAGGGGGCCGGACACTCAGGGTCAGGGGAAAAGCCAATATATATCTGGTGATATCTCGGGTGCTATTAGAGATAGCGCAATAAACCAAATTGAATTATCTGCAGGAGGCCCTGGCGCATGCATCTGTGCAGCGGGAACGACGTCGGACCACCAGGGGCCGAGAAAACAACCGTCTCATGGGGCCGGACACTGAGGGTCAGGGGAAAATGCAATATATATCTGGTGATATCTCGGGTACTATTACAGATAGCGCAATAAATCAAAGTCCATTGTCTGTAGGAGGCCCTGGCGCATGAATCTGTGCAGCGGGAACGACCTCGGACCACCAGGGGCCGAGAAAACCGCAGTCTCACGGGGCCGGACACTCAGGGTCAGGGGAAAATCCAATACATATCTGGTGATATCTCGGGTGCTATTAGAGATAGCGCAATAAACCATAGTGAATTATCTGCAGGAGGCCCTGGCGCATGAATCTGTGCATCGCGAACGACCTCGGACCACCAGGTGCCGTGAAAACCACCGTCTCATGGGGCCGGACACTCAGGGTCATTGAAAAATCCAATATATATCTGGTGATATCTCGGGTGCTATTACAGATAGCGCAATGAATCAAACTGCATTGTCTGTAAGAGAGCCCGCCGCATGAATCTGTGCAGCCGGAACAACCTCGCACCACCAGGGGCCGAGAAAACCGCAGTCTCATGGGGCCGGACAGTCAGGGCCAGGGGAAAATCCAATATATATCTAGTGATATCTCGGGTGCTATTAGAGATAGCGCAATAAACCAAAGTGAATTATCTGAAAGAGGCCCTGGCGCATGAATCTGTGCAGCGGGAACGACCTCGGACCACCAGGGGCCGAGACAACCACCGTCTCATGGGGCCGGACACTCAGGGTCAGGGAAAAATCCAATATATATCTGGTGGTATCTCGGGTGCTATTACAGATAGCGCCATAAATCAAAGTGCATTGTCTGTAAGCTGCCCTGGCGCATGAATCTGGGCAGCGGGAACGACCTCGGACAACCAGGGCCCGAGAAAACCAGCGTCACATGGGGCCGGACACTCAGGGTCAGGGGAAAAACCAATATAAATCTGGTGATATCTCGGCTGCTATTACAGATAGCGCAATAAATCAAAGTGCATTGTCTGTGGGAGGCCCTGGCGCATGATTCTGTGCAGCGGGAACGACCTGGGACCACCAGGGGCCGAGGAAATCACCGTCCCGTGGGGCCGGACACTCAGGGTCGGGGAAAAATCCAATATATATCTGGTGATATCTCGGGTGCTATTACAGATAGCGCAATAAATCAAAGTGAATTATCTGCAGGAGGCCCTGGCGCATGAATCTGTGCAGCGGGAACGACCTCGGACCACCAGGGGCCGAGAAAACCACAGTCTCATGGAGCCGGACACTCAGTGTCAGGGGAAAATCCAATATATATCTGGTGATATCTCGGGTGCTATTACAGATAGCGCAATAAACCAAAGTGAATTATCTGCAGGAGGCCCTGGCGCATGAATCTGTGCAGCGGGAACGACCTCGGACCACCAGGGGCCGAGAAAACCACAGTCACATGGGGCCGGTCACTCAGAGTCAGGGGAAAATCCAATATATATCTGGTGATATCTCGGGTGCTATTAGATACAGCGCAATAAACCTAATTGAATTATCTGCAGGAGGCCCTGGCGCATGAATCTGGGCAGCGGGAACGACCTCGGACCACCAGGGGCCGAGAAAATCACAGTCTAGTGGGGCCGGACACTCAGGGTCAGGGGAAAATCCAATATATATATCAAGTGATATCTCGGGTGCTATTAGATACAGCGCAATAAACCAAAGTGTATTATCTGCAAGAGGCCCTGGCGCATGCATCTGTGCAGCGGGAACGACCTCGGACCACCAGGGGCCGAGAAAACTAAAGTCTCATGGGGCCGGACACTCAGGGTCTGGGGAAAATCCATTATATATCTGGTGATATGTCGGGAGCTATTACAGATAGCGCAATAAATCAAAGTTCATTGTCTGGACGAGGCCCTGGCGCATGAATCTGTGCAGCGGGAACGACCTCGGTCCACCAGGGGCCGAGAAAACCACCGTCTCATGGGGCTGGACACTCAGGGTCAGGGAAAAATCCAATATATATCTGGTGATATCTCGGGTTATATTACAGATAGCACAATAAATCAAAGTGCATTGTCTGGACGAGGCCCTGGCGCATGAATCTGTGCAGCGGGAACGACCTCGGTCCACCAGGGGCCGAGAAAACCACCGTCTCATGGGGCTGGACACTCAGGGTGAGGGTAATATCCAATATATATCTGGTGATATCTCGGGTGCTATTACAGATAGCGCAATAAATCAAAGTGCATTGTCTGTAGGAGGCCCTGGCGCATGAACCTGTGCAGCGGCAACGACCTCGGACCACCAGGGGCCGAGAAAACCACAGTCTCATGGGGCCGGACACTCTGGGTCAGGGGAAAATCCAATATATATCTGGTGATATCTCGGGTGCTATTACAGATAGCGCAATAAATCAAAGTGCATTGTCTGCAGGAGGCCCTTGCGAATGAATCTGTTCAGCGGGAACGACCTCGGATCACCAGGGGCCGAGAAAACCACAGACACATGGGGCCGGACACTCAGGGTCGAGGAAAAATCCAATATATATCTGGTGATATCTCGGGTGCTATTAGAGATAGCGCGATAAATCAAAGTGAATTATCTGCAGGAGGCCCTGGCGCATGGATCTGTGCAGCGGGAACGACCTCTGACCACAAGAGGCCGAGAAAACCACCGTCTCATGGGGCCGGACACTCAGGGTCGAGGAAAAATCCAATATATATCTGGTGATATCTCGGGTGCTATTACAGATAGCGCGATAAATCAAAGTGCATTGTCTGTAGGAGGCACTGGCGAATGAGTCTGTGCAGCAGGAACGACCTCGAACCACCAGGGGCCGAGAAAATTACAGATATTCGGAATCCGTCACCCAAGGTCATGTGAAAATCCAGCATATATCTGGTGATATTTCGGGTGCTATTATAGATAGCGCAATAAACCAAAGTGCATTGTCTGTAGGAGGCCCTGGGGCATGAATTTGGACAGCGGGATCGACCTCGGACCACCAGGGGCCGAGAAAACCACCGCCTCAGGGGGCCGGACACTCAGGGTCAGGGGAAAAGCCAATATATATCTGGTGATATCTCGGGTGCTATTAGAGATAGCGCAATAAACCAAATTGAATTATCTGCAGGAGGCCCTGGCTCATGCATCTGTGCAGCGGGAACGACGTCGGACCACCAGGGGCCGAGAAAACAACCGTCTCATGGGGCCGGACACTGAGGGTCAGGGGAAAATGCAATATATATCTGGTGATATCTCGGGTACTATTACAGATAGCGCAATAAATCAAAGTCCATTGTCTGTAGGAGGCCCTGGCGCATGAATCTGTGCAGCGGGAACGACCTCGGACCACCAGGGGCCGAGAAAACCGCAGTCTCACGGGGCCGGACACTCAGGGTCAGGGGAAAATCCAATACATATCTGGTGATATCTCGGGTGCTATTAGAGATAGCGCAATAAACCATAGTGAATTATCTGCAGGAGGCCCTGGCGCATGAATCTGTGCATCGCGAACGACCTCGGACCACCAGGTGCCGTGAAAACCACCGTCTCATGGGGCCGGACACTCTGGGTCATTGAAAAATCCAATATATATCTGGTGATATCTCGGGTGCTATTACAGATAGCGCAATGAATCAAACTGCATTGTCTGTAAGAGAGCCCGCCGCATGAATCTGTGCAGCCGGAACAACCTCGCACCACCAGGGGCCGAGAAAACCGCAGTCTCATGGGGCCGGACAGTCAGGGCCAGGGGAAAATCCAATATATATCTAGTGATATCTCGGGTGCTATTAGAGATAGCGCAATAAACCAAAGTGAATTATCTGAAAGAGGCCCTGGCGCATGAATCTGTGCAGCGGGAACGACCTCGGACCACCAGGGGCCGAGACAACCACCGTCTCATGGGGCCGGACACTCAGGGTCAGGGAAAAATCCAATATATATCTGGTGGTATCTCGGGTGCTATTACAGATAGCGCCATAAATCAAAGTGCATTGTCTGTAAGCTGCCCTGGCGCATGAATCTGGGCAGCGGGAACGACCTCGGACAACCAGGGCCCGAGAAAACCAGCGTCACATGGGGCCGGACACTCAGGGTCAGGGGAAAAACCAATATAAATCTGGTGATATCTCGGCTGCTATTACAGATAGCGCAATAAATCAAAGTGGATTGTCTGCAGGAAGCCCTGGCGCATGATTCTGTGCAGCGGGAACGACCTGGGACCACCAGGGGCCGAGGAAATCACCGTCCCGTGGGGCCGGACACTCAGGGTCGGGGAAAAATCCAATATATATCTGGTGATATCTCGCGTGCTAGTAGAGATAGCGCAATAAACCAAAGTGCATTGTCTGCAGGAGGCCCTGGCGCATGAATCTGTGCGGCGGGAACGACCTCTGAACACCAGGGGCCGAGAAAACCACCGTCACATGGGGCCGGACACTCAGGGTCAGGGGAAAATCCAATGTGTATCTGGTGATTTCTCGGGTGCTATTAGAGATAGCGCAATAAACCAAAGTGAATTATCTGCAGGAGGCCCTGGCGCATGCATCTGTGCAGCGGGAACGACGTCGGACCACCAGGGGCCGAGAAAACAACCGTCTCATTGGGCCGGACACTGAGGGTCAGGGGAAAATCCAATATATATCTGGTGATATCTCGGGTGCTATTAGAGATAGCGCAATAAACCAAAGTGAATTATCTGCAGGAGGCCCTGGCGCATGAATCTGTACAGCAGGAACGACCTCGGACCACCAGGGGCCGAGAAAACCACCGTCTCATGGGGCCGGACATTCAGGTTCAGGGAAAAATACAATATATATCTGGTGATATCTCGGGTGCTATTACAGATAGCGCAATAAATCAAAGTGCATTGTCTGTAAGAGGCCCTGGGGCATGAATCTGGCCAGCGGGAACGACCTCGGACCACCAGGGGCCGAGAAATCCACCGTCTCAGGGGGCCGGACACTCAGGGTCAGGGGAAAAGCCAATATATATCTGGTGATATCTCGGGAGCTATTAGAGATAGCGCAATAAACCAAAGTGAATTATCTGCAGGAGGCACTGGCGCATGCATCTGTGCAGCGGGAGCGACCTCAGAGCACAAGGGGCCGAGAAAACCACCGTCTCATGGGGCCGGAAACTCAGGGTCAGGGAAAAATCCGATATATATCTGGTGATATCTCGGGTGCTATTACAGATAGCCCAATAAATCAAAGTGCATTGTCTGTAAGCTGCCCTGGCGCATGAATATGGGCAGCGGGAACGACCTCGGATCACCAGGGGCCGAGAAAACCACCGTCTCATGGGGCCGGACACTCAGGGTCAGGGAAAAATCCAATATATATCTGGTGATATCTTGGGTGCTATTACAGATAGCGCAATAAACCAAAGTGAATTATCTGCAGGAGGCCCTGGCGCATGCATCTGTGCAGCGGGAACGACCTCAGACCACCAGGGGCCGAGAAAACCACCGTCTCATGGGGCCGGAAACTCAGGGTCAGGGAAAAATCCGATATATATCTGGTGATATCTCGGGTGCTATTACAGATAGCCCAATAAATCAAAGTGCATTGTCTGTAAGCTGCCCTGGCGCATGAATATGGGCAGCGGGAACGACCTCGGACCACCAGGGGCCGAGAAATCCACCGTCTCAGGGGGCCGGACACTCAGGGTCAGGGGAAAAGCCAATATATATCTGGTGATATCTCGGGTGCTATTACAGATAGCGCAATAAATCGAAGTGCATTGTCTGTAGGAGGCCCTGGCGCATGAATCTGTGCAGCGGGATCTACCTCGGACCACGAGGGACCGAGAAAACCATCGACACATGGGGCCGGACACTCAGAGTCAGGGGAAAATCCAATATAAATCTGGTGATATCTCGGGTACTATTACAGATAGCGCAATAAATCAAAGTGCATTGTCTGCAGGAGGCCCTGGCGCATAAATCTGTGCAGCGGGAACGACCTCGGACCACCAGGGGCCGAGAAAACCACCGTCTCATGGAGTCCGACTGTCAGGGTCTGGGAAAAATCCAATATATATCTGGTGATATCTCGGGTGCTATTAGCGATAGCTCAATAAATCAAAGTGAATTATCTGCAGGGGACCCTGTCGCATGAATCTGTGCAGCGGGAACGACCTCGGACCACCAGGGGCCGAGAAAACCACCGTCTCATGGGGCGGGACACTCAGGGTCAGGGAAAAATCCAATATATATCAGATGGTATCTCGGGTGCTATTACAGATAGCGCAATAAATCAAAGTGCATTGTCTGTAGGAGACCCTGGCGCATGAATCTGGGCAGCGGGAACGACCTCGGACCACCAGGGGCCGAGAAAACCACCGTCTCATGGGGCCGGACACTCAGGGTCGGCGAAAAATCCAATATATATCTGGTGATATCTCGGGTGCTATTTGAGATAGCGCAATAAACCAAAGTGAATTGTCTGCAAGAGGCCCTGGCGCATGATTCTGTGCAGCGGGAACGACCTCGGACCACCAGGGGCCGAGAAAACCACCGACACATGGGGCCGCACTCCCAAGGTCATGTAAAAACCCAGGATGTATCTGATGATATCTCGGGTGCTATTAGAGATAGCGCAATAAACCAAAGTGAATTATCTGCAGGAGTCCCTGGCGCATGCATCTGTGCAGCGGGAACTACCTCGGACCACCAGGGGTCGAGAAAACCACCGTCTCATGGGGCCGGACACTCAGGGTCGGCGAAAAATCCAATATATATCGGGTGATATCTCCGGTGCTATTATCGATAGCGCAATAAACCAAAGTGAATTATCTGCAGGAGGCCAGGGCGCATGAATCTGTGCAGCGGGATCGACCTCGGACCACCAGGGGCCGAGAAAATCAAAGTCTCATGGGGCCGGACTGTCAGGGTCAGGGAAAAATCCAATATATATCTCGTGATATCTCGGGTGCTATTAGCGATAGCTCAATAAATCAAAGTGAATTATCTGCAGGGGACCCTGTCGCATGAATCTGTGCAGCGGGAACGACCTCGGACCACCAGGGGCCGAGAAAACCACCGTCTCATGGGGCCGGACACTCAGGGTCATGTAAGAATCCAGCATATATCTGGTGATATCTCGGGTGCTATTAGAGATAGCGCAATAAACCAAAGTGCATTGTCTGTAGAAGGCCCTGGCGCATGAATCTGTGCGGCGGGAACGACCTCTGACCACCAGGGGCCGAGAAAACCACCGTCTCATGGGGCCGGACACACAGGGTCAGGGGAAAAGCCAATAAATATCTGGTGATATCTCGGGTGCTATTAGAGATTGCGCAATAAACCGAAGTGAATTATCTGCAGGAGGCCCTGGCGCATGCATCTGTGCAGCGGGAACGACGTCGGACCACCAGGGGCCGAGAAAACAACCGTCTCATGGGGCCGGACACTCAGGGTCAGGGAAAAATCCAATATATATCTGGTGATATCTTGGTTGCTATTAGAGATAGCGCAATAAACCAAAGTTAATTATCTGCAGGACGCCCTGGCGCATGCATGTGTGCAGCGGGAACGACCTCCGACCACCAGGGGCCGACACAACCACCGTCTCATGGGACCGGACACTCAGGGTCAGGGAAAAATCCGATATATATGTGGTGATATCTCGGGTGCTATTACAGATAGCCCAATAAATCACTGTGTATTTTCTGTAGGAGGCCCTGGCGCATGAATCTGTGCAGCGGCAACGACCTCGGACCACCAGGGGCCGAGAAAACCACCGTCTCATGGGGCCGGACACTCAGGGTCAGGGAAAAATAAAATATATATCTGGTGGTATCTTGGGTGCTATTACAGATAGCGCAATAAATGAAAGTGCATTGTCTGTAAGCTGCCCTGGCGCATGAATCTGGGCAGCGGGAACGACCTCGGACCACCAGGGGCCGAGAAAATCACCGTCTCGTGGGGCCGGACTGTCAGGGTCAGGGAAAAATCCAATATATATCTGGTGATATCTCGGGTGCTATTACAGATAGCGCAATAAACCAAAGTGCATTGCCTGTAGGAGGCCCTGGCGCATGAACCTGTGCAGCGGGAACGACCTCGGACCACCAGGGTCCGAGAAAACCACCGTCTCATGGGGCCGGACACTCAGGGTCGGCGAAAAATCCAATATATATCTGGTGATATCTCGGGTGCTATTAGAGATAGCGCAATAAACCAAAGTGAATTGTCTGCAAGAGGCCCTGGCGCATGATTCTGTGCAGCGGGAACGACCTCGGACCACCAGGGGCCGAGAAAACCACCGACACATGGGGCCGCACTCCCAAGGTCATGTAAAAACCCAGGATGTATCTGATGATATCTCGGGTGCTATTAGAGAGAGCGCAATAAACAAAAGTGCATTGTCTGTAGGTGGCACTGGCGAGTGAATCTGTGCAGCGGGAACGACCTCGGATAACCAGGGCCCGAGAAAACCACCGTCTCATGGGGCCGGCCGCTCAGGGTCGGGGAAAAATCCAATATACATCTGGTGATATCTCGGGTGCTATTAGAGATAGCGCAATAAACCAAAGTGAATTATCTGCAGGACGCCCTGGCGCATGAATCTGTGCAGCGGGAACGACCTCGGACCACCAGGGGCCGAGAAAACCAAAGTCTCATGGGGCCGGACACTCAGGGTCGGCGAAAAATCCAATATATATCTGGTGATATCTCGGGTGCTATTAGAGATAGCGCAATAAACCAAAGTGAATTATCTGCAGGAGTCCCTGGCGCATGCATCTGTGCAGCGGGAACTACCTCGGACCACCAGGGGTCGAGAAAACCACCGTCTCATGGGGCCGGACACTCAGGGTCAGGGAAAAGTCAAATATATATCTGGTGATATCTCGTGTGCTATTAGAGATAGCGCAATAAACCAAAGTGAATTATCTGCAGGAGGCCCTGGCGCATGAATCTGTGTAGCGGGAACGACCTCCGACCACCACGGGGCGAGAAAACCACCGTCTCATGGGGCCGGACTGTGGGGGTCAGGGAAAAATCCATTATATATCTGGTGATATCTCGGGGGCTATTAGATATAGCGCGATAAATCAAATTGCATTGTCTGCAGGAAGCCCTGGCGCATGATTCTGTGCAGCGGGAACGACCTCGGACCACCAGGAGCCGAGAAAATTACAGATATTCGGAATCCGTCACCCAAGGTCATGTAATAATCCAGCATATATCTGGTGATATCTCGGGTGCTATTAGAGATAGCCCAATAAACCAAAGTGAATTATCTGCAGGAGGCCCTGGCGCATGAATCTGTTCAGCGGGAACGACCTCGGATCACCAGGGTCCGAGAAAACCACCGTCTCATGGGGCCGGACACTCAGGGTCGGCGAAAAATCCAATATATATCGGGTGATATCTCCGGTGCTATTATCGATAGCGCAATAAACCAAAGTGAATTATCTGCAGGAGGCCAGGGCGCATGAATCTGTGCAGCGGGAACGACCTCGGACCACCAGGGGGCGAGAAAACCACCGTCTCATAGGGCCGGACTGTCGGGGTCAGGGAAAAATCCAATATATATCTGGTGATATCTCGGGTGCTATTACAGATAGCGCAATAAATCAAAGTGCATTGTCTGTAGGAGGCCCAGGCGAATGAATCTGTGCAGCGGGAACGACCTCGGACCACCAGAGGCCGGGAAAACCACAGTCTCATGGGGCCGGACACTCAGGGTCAGGGGAAAATTCAATATATATCTGGTGATAGCTCGGGTGCTATTAGAGATAGCGCAATAAATCAAAGTGCATTGTCTGTAGGAGGCACTGGCGAATGAATCTGTGCCGCAGGAACGACCTCGGACCACCAGTGGCCGAGAAAATTACAGATATTCGGAAACCGTCACCCAAGGTCATGTAAAAATCCAGCATATATCTGGTGATATCTCGGGTGCTATTACAGATAGCGCAATAAACCAAAGTGCATTGTCTGTAGGAGGCCCTGGCGCATGAATCTGGGCAGCGGGAACGACGTCGGACCACCAGGGGCCGAGAAAACCACCGTCTCATGGGGCCGGACACTCAGGGTCAGGGGAAAATTCAATATATATCTGGTGATAGCTCGGGTGCTATTAGAGATAGCGCAATAAATCAAAGTGCATTGTCTGTCGGAGGCACTGGCGAATGAATCTGTGCCGCAGGAACGACCTCGGACCACCAGTGGACGAGAAAATTACAGATATTCGGAATCCGTCACCCAAGGTCATGTAAAAATCCAGCATATATCTGGTGATATCTCGGGTGCTATTACAGATAGCGCAATAAACCAAAGTGCATTGTCTGTAGGAGGCCCTGGCGCATGAATCTGGGCAGCGGGAACGACGTCGGACCACCAGGGGCCGAGAAAACCACCGTCTCATGGGGCCGGACACTCAGGGTCAGGGGAAAATCCAATATATATCTGGTGATATCTCTGGTGCTATTACAGATAGAGCAATAAATCAAAGTGCATTGTCTGTAGGAGGCCCTGGCGCATGAATGTGTGCAGCGGGAACGACCTCGGACCACCAGGGGCCGAGAAAACCGCAGTCTCATGGGGCCGGACATTCAGGGTCAGGGAAAAATCCAATATATATGTGGTGATATCTCGGGTGCTATTACAGATAGCGCAATAAATCAAAGTGCATTGTCTGTAGGAGACCCTGGCGCATGAACCTGTGCAGCGGGAACGACCTCGGACCACCAGGGGCCGAGAAAACGACCGTCTCATGGGGCCGGACGCTCAGGGTCAGTGAAAAATCCAATATATATCTGGTGATATCTCGGGTGCTATTAGAGATAGCGCAATAAACCAAAGTGAATTATCTGCAGGAGGCCCTGGCGCATGAATCTGTGCAACGGGAACGACCCCGGACCACCAGGGGCCGAGAAAACCACAGTCTCATGGGGCCGGACACTCAGGGTCAGGGGAAAATCCAATATAGATCTGGTGATATCTCGGGTGCTATTACAGATAGCGCAATAAACCAAAGTGAATTATCTGCAGGAGGCCCTTGCGCATGAATCTGTGCAACGGGAACGTCCTCGGACCACCAGGGGCCGAGAAAACCACAGTCTCATGGGGCCGGACACTCAGGGTCAGGGTAAAATCCAATATATATCTGGTGATATCTCGGGTGCTATAACAGATAGCGCAATAAATCAAAGTGCATTGTCTGTAGGAGGCCCTGGCGCATGAATCTGTGCAGCGGGAACGACCTCGGACCACCAGGGGCCGAGAAAAGCACAGTCTCATGGGGCCGGACGCTCAGGGTCAGTGAAAAATCCAATATATATCTGGTGATATCTCGGGTGCTATTAGAGATAGCGCAATAAACCAAAGTGAATTATCTGCAGGAGGCCCTGGCGCATGAATCTGTGCAACGGGAACGACCTCGGACCACCAGGGGCCGAGAAAACCACAGTCTCATGGGGCCGGATACTCAGGGTCAGGGGAAAATCCAATATAGATCTGGTGATATCTCGGGTGCTATTACAGATAGCGCAATAAATCATAGTGCATTGTCTGTAGGAGGCCCTGGCGCATGAATCTGGCCAGCGGGAACGACCTCGGACCACCAGCGGCCGAGAAAACCACCGTCTCATGGGGCCGGACACTCAGGGTCGGGGAAAAATCCAATATATATCTGGTGATATCTCGGGTGCTATTAGAGATAGCGCAATAAACCAAAGTGAATTGTCTGCAGGAGGCCCTGGCGCATGAATCTGTGCAGCGGGAACGAGCTCGGACCACCAGGGGCCGAGAAAACCGCAGTCTCATGGGGCCGGACACTCAGGGTCAGGGAAAAATCCAATATATATCTGGTGATGTCTCGGGAGCTATTAGAGATAGCGCAATAAATCAAAGTGCATTGTCTGTAGGAGGCCCTGGCGCATGAATCTGTGCAGCGGGAACGACCTCGGAACACCAGGGGCCGAGAAAACCACCGTCTCATGGGGCCGGACGCTCAGGGTCAGTGAAAAATCCAATATATATCTGGTGATATCTCGGGTGCTATTAGAGATAGCGCAATAAACCAAAGTGAATTATCTGCAGGAGGCCCTGGCGCATGAATCTGTGCAACGGGAACGACCTCGGACCACCAGGGGCCGAGAAAACCGCAGTCTCATGGGGCCGGACACTCAGGGTCAGGGAAAAATCCAATATATATCTGGTGATATCTCGGGCGCTATTAGAGATAGCGCAATAAATCAAAGTGCATTGTCTGTAGGAGGACCTGGCGCATGAATCTGTGCAGCGGGAACGACCTCGGAACACCAGGGGCCGAGAAAACCACCGTCTCATGGGGCAGGACACTCAGGGTCAGTGAAAAATCCAATATATATCTGGTGATATCTCGGGTGCTATTACAGATAGCGCAATAAATCAAAGTGCATTGTCTGTAGGAGACGCTGGCGCATGAACCTGTTCAGCGGGAACGTTCTCGGACCACCAGGGGCCGAGAAAACGACCGTCTCATGGGGCCGGACGCTCAGGGTCAGTGAAAAATCCAATATATATCTGGTGATATCTCGGGTGCTATTAGAGATAGCGCAATAAACAAAAGTGAATTATCTGCAGGAGGCCCTGGCGCATGAATCTGTGCAACGGGAACGACCTCGGACCACCCGGGGCCAAGAAAACCACAGTCTCATGGGGCCGGATACTCAGGGTCAGGGGAAAATCCAATATAGATCTGGTGATATCTCGGGTGCTATTACAGATAGCGCAATAAATCATAGTGCATTGTCTGTAGGAGACCCTGGCGCATGAATCTGGCCAGCGGGAACGACCTCGGACCACCAGCGGCCGAGAAAACCACCGTCTCATGGGGCCGGACACTCAGGGTCGGGGAAAAATCCAATATATATCTGGTGATATCTCGGGTGCTATTAGAGATAGCGCAATAAACCAAAGTGAATTGTCTGCAGGAGGCCCTGGCGCATGAATCTGTGCAGCAGGAACGACCTCGGACCACCAGGGGCCGAGAAAACCGCAGTCTCATGGGGCCGGACACTCAGGGTCAGGGAAAAATCCAATATATATATGGTGATATCTCGGGCGCTATTAGAGATAGCGCAATAAATCAAAGTGCATTGTCTGTAGGAGGCCCTGGCGCATGAATCTGTGCAGCGGGAACGACCTCGGAACACCAGGGGCCGAGAAAACCACCGTCTCATGGGGCAGGACACTCAGGGTCAGTGAAAAATCCAATATATATCTGGTGATATCTCGGGTGCTGTTACAGATAGCGCAATAAATCAAAGTGCATTGTCTGTAGGAGACGCTGGCGCATGAACCTGTTCAGCGGGAACGTTCTCGGACCACCAGGGGCCGAGAAAACGACCGTCTCATGGGGCCGGACGCTCAGGGTCAGTGAAAAATCCAATATATATCTGGTGATATCTCGGGTGCTATTAGAGATAGCGCAATAAACCAATGTGAATTATCTGCAGGAGGCCCTGGCGCATGAATCTGTGCAACGGGAACGACCTCGGACCACCAGGGGCCAAGAAAACCACAGTCTCATGGGGCCGGATACTCAGGGTCAGGGGAAAATCCAATATAGATCTGGTGATATCTCGGGTGCTATTACAGATAGCGCAATAAATCATAGTGCATTGTCTGTAGGAGACCCTGGCGCATGAATCTGGCCAGCGGGAACGACCTCGGACCACCAGCGGCCGAGAAAACCACCGTCTCATGGGGCCGGACACTCAGGGTCGGGGAGAAATCCAATATATATCTGGTGATATCTCGGGTGCTATTAGAGATAGCGCAATAAACCAAAGTGAATTGTCTGCAGGAGGCCCTGGCGCATGAATCTGTGCAGCGGGAACGATCTCGGACCATCAGGGGCCGAGACATCCACCGTCTCACGGGGCCGGACACTCAGGGTCAGGGAAAAATCCAATATATATGTGGTGATATCTCGGGTGCTATTACAGATAGCGCAATAAATCAAAGTGCATTGTCTGTAGGAGGCCCTGGCGCATGAATCTGTGCAGCGGGAACGACCTCGGACCACCAGGGCCCGAGAAAACGACCGTCTCATGGGGCCGGACGCTCAGGGTCAGTGAAAAATCCAATATATATCTGGTGATATCTCGGGTGCTATTACAGATAGCGCAATAAATCAAAGTGCATTGTCTGTAGGAGGCCCTGGCGCATGAATCTGTGCAGCGGGAACGACCTCGGACCACCAGGGGCCGAGAAAACCACAGTCCCATGGAGCCGGACACTCAGGGTCAGGGGAAAATCCAGTATATATCTCTTGATATCTCGGGTGCTATTAGAGATAGCGCAATAAACCAAAGTGAATTATCTGCAGGATTCCCTGGCGCATGAATCTGTGCAAGCGGGAACGTCCTCGGACCTCCTGGGGCCGAGACAACCACCGTCTCATGGGGCCGGACGCTCAGGGTCAGGGTAAAATCCAATATATATCTGGTGATATCTCGGGTGCTATTACAGATAGCGCAATAAATCAAAGTGCATTGTCTGTAGGAGGCCCTGGCGCATGAATCTGTGCAGCGGGAACGACGTCGGACCACCAGGGGCCGAAAAAACCACAGTCTCATGGGGCCGGACCCTCATGGTCAGGGTAAAATCCATTATATATCTGGTGATATCTCGTGTGCTATTACAGATAGCGCAATAAATCAAAGTGCATTGTCTGTAGGAGGCCCTGGCGCATGAATCTGTGCAGCGGGAACGACCTCGGACCACCAGGGGCCGAGAAAACCACAGTCTCATGGGGCCGGACACTCAGGGTCAGGGGAAAATCCAATATATATCTGGTGATATCTCGGGTGCTATTAGAGATCGCGCAATAAACCAAAGTGAATTATCTGCAGGAGGCCCTGGCGCATGAATCTGTGCAGCGGGAACGACCTCGGACCACCAGGGGCCGAAAAAACCACAGTCTCATGGGGCCGGATACTCAGGGTCAGGGGAAAATCCAATATAGATCTGGTGATATCTCGGGTGCTATTACAGATAGCGCAATAAATCAAAGTGCATTGTCTGTAGGAGGCCCTGGCGCATGAATCTGTGCAGCGGGAACGACCGCGGACCACCAGGGGCCGAGAAAACCACCGTCTCATGGGGCCGGACACTCAGGGACAGGGAAAAATCCAATATATATCTGCTGATATCTCGGGTGCTATTAGAGATAGCGTAATAAACCAAAGTGCATTTACTGTAGGAGGCCCTGGCGCATGAATCTGTGCAACGGGAACGTCCTCGGACCACCAGGGGCCGAGAAAACCACAGTCTCATGGGGCCGGACACTCAGGGTCAGGGAAAAATCCAATATATATCTGGTGATATCTCGGGCGCTATTAGAGATAGCGCAATAAGCCAAAGGGAATTATCTGCAGGAGGCCCTGGCGCATGAATCTGTGCAGCGGGAAGGATCTCGGACCATCAGGGGCCGAGACATCCACCGTCTCATGGGGCCGGACACTCAGGGTCAGGGAAAAATCCAATATATATCTGGTGATATCTCGGGTGCTATTACAGATAGCGCAATAAATCAAAGTGCATTGTCTGTAGGAGGCCCTGGCGCATGAATCTGTGCAGCGGGAACGACCTCGGACCACCAGGGGCCGAGAAAACCACAGTCTCATAGGGCCGGACACTCAGGGTCAGGGGAAAATCCAATATATATCTGGTGATATCTCTGGTGCTATTACAGATAGAGCAATAAATCAAAGTGCATTGTCTGTGGGAGGCCCTGGCGCATGAATGTGTGCAGCGGGAACGACCTCGGACCACCAGGGGCCGAGAAAACCGCAGTCTCATGGGGCCGGACATTCAGGGTCAGGGAAAAATCCAATATATATGTGGTGATATCTCGGGTGCTATTACAGATAGCGCAATAAATCAAAGTGCATTGTCTGTAGGAGACCCTGGCGCATGAACCTGTGCAGCGGGAACGACCTCGGACCACCAGGGGCCGAGAAAACGACCGTCTCATGGGGCCGGACGCTCAGGGTCAGTGAAAAATCCAATATATATCTGGTGATATCTCGGGTGCTATTAGAGATAGCGCAATAAACCAAAGTGAATTATCTGCAGGAGGCCCTGGCGCATGAATCTGTGCAACGGGAACGACCCCGGACCACCAGGGGCCGAGAAAACCACAGTCTCATGGGGCCGGACACTCAGGGTCAGGGGAAAATCCAATATAGATCTGGTGATATCTCGGGTGCTATTACAGATAGCGCAATAAACCAAAGTGAATTATCTGCAGGAGGCCCTTGCGCATGAATCTGTGCAACGGGAACGTCCTCGGACCACCAGGGGCCGAGAAAACCACAGTCTCATGGGGCCGGACACTCAGGGTCAGGGGAAAATCCAATATAGATCTGGTGATATCTCGGGTGCTATTACAGATAGCGCAATAAATCAAAGTGCATTGTCTGTAGGAGGCCCTGGCGCATGAATCTGTGCAGCGGGAACGACCTCGGACCACCAGGGGCCGAGAAAACCGCAGTCTCATGGGGCCGGACACTCAGGGTCAGGGTAAAATCCAATATATATCTGGTGATATCTCGGGTGCTATAACAGATAGCGCAATAAATCAAAGTGCATTGTCTGTAGGAGGCCCGGGCGCATGAATGTGTGCAGCGGGAACGACCTCGGACCACCAGGGGCCGAGAAAACCGCAGTCTCATGGGGCCGGACACTCAGGGTCAGGGAAAAATCCAATATATATCTGGTGATATCTCGGGCGCTATTAGAGATAGCGCAATAAGCCAAAGGGAATTATCTGCACGAGGCCCTGGCGCATGCATCTGTGCAGCGGGAACGACCTAGGACCACCAGGGGCCGAGAAAACCACCGTCTCATGGGGCCGGACACTCAGGGTAAGGGAAAAATCCAATATATATCTGGTGATATCTCGGGCGCTATTAGAGATAGCGCAATAAGCCAAAGTGAATTGTCTGCAGGAGGCCCTGGCGCATGAATCTGTGCAGCGGGAACGATCTCGGACCATCAGGGGCCGAGACATCCACCGTCTCATGGGGCCGGACACTCAGGGTCAGGGAAAAATCCAATATATATTTGGTGATATCTCGGATGCTATTACAGATAGCGCAATAAATCAAAGTGCATTGTCTGTAGGAGGCCCTGGGGCATGAATCCGTGCAGCGGGAACGACCTCGGACCACCAGGGGCCGAGAAAACCACAGTCTCATGGGGCCGGACACTCAGGGTCAGGGGAAAATCCAATATATATCTGGTGATATCTCGGGTGCTATTACAGATAGAGCAATAAATCAAAGTGCATTGTCTGTAGGAGGCCCTGGCGCATGAATGTGTGCAGCGGGAACGACCTCGGACCACCAGGGGCCGAGAAAACCGCAGTCTCATGGGGCCGGACACTCAGGGTCAGGGAAAAATCCAATATATATCTGGTGATATCTCGGGCGCTATTAGAGATAGCGCAATAAGACAAAGGGAATTATCTGCAGGAGGCCCTGGCGCATGCATCTGTGCAGCGGGAACGACCTAGGACCACCAGGGGCCGAGAAAACCACCGTCTCATGGGGCCGGACACTCAGGGTAAGGGAAAAATCCAATATATATCTGGTGATATCTCGGGTGCTATTAGAGATAGCGCAATAAACGAAAGTGAATTATCTGCAGGAGGCCCTGGCGCATGAATCTGTGCAGCGGGAACGACCGCGGACCACCAGGGGCCGAGAAAACCACCGTCTCATGGGGCCGGACACTCAGGGACAGGGATTAATCCAATATATATGTGGTGATATCTCGGGTGCTATTACAGATAGCGCAATAAATCAAAGTGCATTGTCTGTAGGAGACCCTGGCGCATGAACCTGCGCAGCGGGAACGACCTCGGACCACCAGGGGCCGAGAAAACGACCGTCTCATGGGGCCGGACGCTCAGGGTGAGTGAAAAATCCAATATATATCTGGTGATATCTCGGGTGCTATTAGAGATAGCGCAATAAACCAAAGTGAATTATCTGCAGGAGGCCCTGGCGCATGAATCTGTGCAACGGGAACGACTCCGGACCACCAGGGGCCGAGAAAACCACAGTCTCATGGGGCCGGACACTCAGGGTCAGGGGAAAATCCAATATAGATCTGGTGATATCTCGGGCGCTATTAGAGATAGCGCAATAAGCCAAAGGGAATTATCTGCAGGAGGCCCTGGCGCATGAATCTGTGCAGCGGGACCGACCTCGGAAAACCAGGGGCCGAGACATCCACCGTCTCATGGGGTCGGACACTCAGGGTCAGGGAAAAATCCAATATATATCTGGTGATATCTCGGGTGCTATTACAGATAGCGCAATAAATCAAAGTGCATTGTCTGTAGGAGGCCCTGGCGCATGAATCTGTGCAGCGGGAACGACCTCGGACCACCAGGGGCCGAGAAAACCACAGTCTCATGGGGCCGGACACTCAGGGTCAGGGGAAAATCCAATATATATCTGGTGATATCTCTGGTGCTATTACAGATAGAGCAATAAATCAAAGTGCATTGTCTGTAGGAGGCCCTGGCGCATGAATGTGTGCAGCGGGAACGACCTCGGACCACCAGGGGCCGAGAAAACCGCAGTCTCATGGGGCCGGACATTCAGGGTCAGGGAAAGATCCAATATATATGTGGTGATATCTCGGGTGCTATTACAGATAGCGCAATAAATCAAAGTGCATTGTCTGTAGGAGACCCTGGCGCATGAACCTGTGCAGCGGGAACGACCTCGGACCACCAGGGGCCGAGAAAACGACCGTCTCATGGGGCCGGACGCTCAGGGTCAGTGAAAAATCCAATATATATCTGGTGATATCTCGGGTGCTATTAGAGATAGCGCAATAAACCAAAGTGAATTATCTGCAGGAGGCCCTGGCGCATGAATCTGTGCAACGGGAACGACCCCGGACCACCAGGGGCCGAGAAAACCACAGTCTCATGGGGCCGGACACTCAGGGTCAGGGGAAAATCCAATATAGATCTGGTGATATCTCGGGTGCTATTACAGATAGCGCAATAAACCAAAGTGAATTATCTGCAGGAGGCCCTTGCGCATGAATCTGTGCAACGGGAACGTCCTCGGACCACCAGGGGCCGAGAAAACCACAGTCTCATGGGGCCGGACACTCAGGGTCAGGGGAAAATCCAATATAGATCTGGTGATATCTCGGGTGCTATTACAGATAGCGCAATAAATCAAAGTGCATTGTCTGTAGGAGGCCCTGGCGCATGCATCTGTGCAGCGGGAACGACGTCGGACCACCAGGGGCCGAGAAAACCACAGTCTCATGGGGCCGGACACTCAGGGTCAGGGGAAAATCCAATATATATCTGGTGATATCTCGGGTGCTATAACAGATAGCGCAATAAATCAAAGTGCATTGTCTGTAGGAGGCCCCGGCGCATGAATCTGTGCAGCGGGAACGACCTCGGACCACCAGGGGCCGAGAAAACCACAGTCTCATGGGGCCGGACACTCAGGGTCAGGGGAAAATCCAATATATATCTGGTGATATCTCGGGTGCTATTACAGATAGAGCAATAAATCAAAGTGCATTGTCTGTAGGAGGCCCTGGCGCATGAATGTGTGCAGCGGGAACGACCTCGGACCACCAGGGGCCGAGAAAACCGCAGTCTCATGGGGCCGGACACTCAGGGTCAGGGAAAAATCCAATATATATCTGGTGATATCTCGGGCGCTATTAGAGATAGCGCAATAAGCCAAAGGGAATTATCTGCACGAGGCCCTGGCGCATGCATCTGTGCAGCGGGAACGACCTAGGACCACCAGGGGCCGAGAAAACCACAGTCCCATGGAGCCGGACACTCAGGGTCAGGGGAAAATCCAGTATATATCTCTTGATATCTCGGGTGCTATTAGAGATAGCGCAATAAACCAAAGTGAATTATCTGCAGGATTCCCTGGCGCATGAATCTGTGCAAGCGGGAACGTCCTCGGACCTCCTGGGGCCGAGACAACCACCGTCTCATGGGGCCGGACGCTCAGGGTCAGGGTAAAATCCAATATATATCTGGTGATATCTCGGGTGCTATTACAGATAGCGCAATAAATCAAAGTGCATTGTCTGTAGGAGGCCCTGGCGCATGAATCTGTGCAGCGGGAACGACGTCGGACCACCAGGGGCCGAAAAAACCACAGTCTCATGGGGCCGGACCCTCATGGTCAGGGTAAAATCCATTATATATCTGGTGATATCTCGTGTGCTATTACAGATAGCGCAATAAATCAAAGTGCATTGTCTGTAGGAGGCCCTGGCGCATGAATCTGTGCAGCGGGAACGACCTCGGACCACCAGGGGCCGAGAAAACCACAGTCTCATGGGGCCGGACACTCAGGGTCAGGGGAAAATCCAATATATATCTGGTGATATCTCGGGTGCTATTAGAGATCGCGCAATAAACCAAAGTGAATTATCTGCAGGAGGCCCTGGCGCATGAATCTGTGCAGCGGGAACGACCTCGGACCACCAGGGGCCGAAAAAACCACAGTCTCATGGGGCCGGATACTCAGGGTCAGGGGAAAATCCAATATAGATCTGGTGATATCTCGGGTGCTATTACAGATAGCGCAATAAATCAAAGTGCATTGTCTGTAGGAGGCCCTGGCGCATGAATCTGTGCAGCGGGAACGACCTAGGACCACCCGGGGCCGAGACAACCACCGTCTCATGGGGCGGGACACTCAGGGTCAGGGGAAAATCCAGTATATATCCGGTGATATCTCGGGTGCTATTAGAGATAGCGTAATAAACCAAAGTGCATTTACTGTAGGAGGCCCTGGCGCATGAATCTGTGCAGCGGGAACGACCTCGGACCACGAGGGGCCGAGAAAACCACAGTCTCATGGGGCCGGACACTCAGGGTCAGGGGAAAATCCAGTATATATCTGGTGATATCTCGTGTGCTATTACAGATAGCGCAATAAATCAAAGTGCATTGTCTGTAGGAGGCCCTGGCGCATGAATCTGTGCCGCGGGAACGACCTCGGACCACCAGGGGCCGAGAAAACCACAGTCTCATGGGGCCGGACACTCAGGGTCGGGGAAAAATCCAATATATATCTGGTGATATCTCGGGTGCTATTAGAGATAGCGCAATAAACCAAAGTGAATTGTCTGCAGGAGGCCCTGGCGCATGAATCTGTGCAGCGGGAACGATCTCGGACCATCAGGGGCCGAGACATCCACCGTCTCATGGGGCCGGACACACAGGGTCAGGGAAAAATCCAATATATATTTGGTGATATCTCGGATGCTATTACAGATAGCGCAATAAATCAAAGTGCATTGTCTGTAGGAGGCCCTGGCGCATGAATCCGTGCAGCGGGAACGACCTCGGACCACCAGGGGCCGAGAAAACCACAGTCTCATGGGGCCGGACACTCAGGGTCAGGGGAAAATCCAATATATATCTGGTGATATCTCGGGTGCTATTACAGATAGAGCAATAAATCAAAGTGCATTGTCTGTAGGAGGCCCTGGCGCATGAATGTGTGCAGCGGGAACGACCTCGGACCACCAGGGGCCGAGGAAACCGCAGTCTCATGGGGCCGGACACTCAGGGTCAGGGAAAAATCCAATATATATCTGGTGATATCTCGGGCGCTATTAGAGATAGCGCAATAAGCCAACGGGAATTATCTGCAGGAGGACCTGGCGCATGCATCTGTGCAGCGGGAACGACCTAGGACCACCAGGGGCCGAGAAAACCACCGTCTCATGGGGCCGGACACTCAGGGTAAGGGAAAAATCCAATATATATCTGGTGATATCTCGGGTGCTATTAGAGATAGCGCAATAAACGAAAGTGAATTATCTGCAGGAGGCCCTGGCGCATGAATCTGTGCAGCGGGAACGACCGCGGACCACCAGGGGCCGAGAAAACCACCGTCTCATGGGGCCGGACACTCAGGGACAGGGAAAAATCCAATATATATCTGCTGATATCTCGGGTGCTATTAGAGATAGCGCAATAAACCAAAGTGAGTTATCTGCAGGAGGCCCTTGCGCATGAATCTGTGCAACGGGAACGTCCTCGGACCACCAGGGGCCGAGAAAACCACAGTCTCATGGGGCCGGACACTCAGGGTCAGGGAAAAATCCAATATATATCTGGTGATATCTCGGGCGCTATTAGAGATAGCGCAATAAGCCAAAGGGAATTATCTGCAGGAGGCCCTGGCGCATGAATCTGTGCAGCGGGAAGGATCTCGGACCATCAGGGGCCGAGACATCCACCGTCTCATGGGGCCGGACACTCAGGGTCAGGGAAAAATCCAATATATATCTGGTGATATCTCGGGTGCTATTACAGATAGCGCAATAAATCAAAGTGCATTGTCTGTAGGAGGCCCTGGCGCATGAATCTGTGCAGCGGGAACGACCTCGGACCACCAGGGGCCGAGAAAACCACAGTCTCATAGGGCCGGACACTCAGGGTCAGGGGAAAATCCAATATATATCTGGTGATATCTCTGGTGCTATTACAGATAGAGCAATAAATCAAAGTGCATTGTCTGTGGGAGGCCCTGGCGCATGAATGTGTGCAGCGGGAACGACCTCGGACCACCAGGGGCCGAGAAAACCGCAGTCTCATGGGGCCGGACATTCAGGGTCATGGAAAAATCCAATATATATGTGGTGATATCTCGGGTGCTATTACAGATAGCGCAATAAATCAAAGTGCATTGTCTGTAGGAGACCCTGGCGCATGAACCTGTGCAGCGGGAACGACCTCGGACCACCAGGGGCCGAGAAAACGACCGTCTCATGGGGCCGGACGCTCAGGGTCAGTGAAAAATCCAATATATATCTGGTGATATCTCGGGTGCTATTAGAGATAGCGCAATAAACCAAAGTGAATTATCTGCAGGAGGCCCTGGCGCATGAATCTGTGCAACGGGAACGACCCCGGACCACCAGGGGCCGAGAAAACCACAGTCTCATGGGGCCGGACACTCAGGGTCAGGGGAAAATCCAATATAGATCTGGTGATATCTCGGGTGCTATTACAGATAGCGCAATAAACCAAAGTGAATTATCTGCAGGAGGCCCTTGCGCATGAATCTGTGCAACGGGAACGTCCTCGGACCACCAGGGGCCGAGAAAACCACAGTCTCATGGGGCCGGACACTCAGGGTCAGGGGAAAATCCAATATAGATCTGGTGATATCTCGGGTGCTATTACAGATAGCGCAATAAATCAAAGTGCATTGTCTGTAGGAGGCCCTGGCGCATGAATCTGTGCAGCGGGAACGACCTCGGACCACCAGGGGCCGAGAAAACCACAGTCTCATGGGGCCGGACACTCAGGGTCAGGGTAAAATCCAATATATATCTGGTGATATCTCGGGTGCTATAACAGATAGCGCAATAAATCAAAGTGCATTGTCTGTAGGAGGCCCGGGCGCATGAATGTGTGCAGCGGGAACGACCTCGGACCACCAGGGGCCGAGAAAACCGCAGTCTCATGGGGCCGGACACTCAGGGTCAGGGAAAAATCCAATATATATCTGGTGATATCTCGGGCGCTATTAGAGATAGCGCAATAAGCCAAAGGGAATTATCTGCACGAGGCCCTGGCGCATGCATCTGTGCAGCGGGAACGACCTAGGACCACCAGGGGCCGAGAAAACCACCGTCTCATGGGGCCGGACACTCAGGGTAAGGGAAAAATCCAATATATATCTGGTGATATCTCGGGCGCTATTAGAGATAGCGCAATAAGCCAAAGTGAATTGTCTGCAGGAGGCCCTGGCGCATGAATCTGTGCAGCGGGAACGATCTCGGACCATCAGGGGCCGAGACATCCACCGTCTCATGGGGCCGGACACTCAGGGTCAGGGAAAAATCCAATATATATTTGGTGATATCTCGGATGCTATTACAGATAGCGCAATAAATCAAAGTGCATTGTCTGTAGGAGGCCCTGGGGCATGAATCCGTGCAGCGGGAACGACCTCGGACCACCAGGGGCCGAGAAAACCACAGTCTCATGGGGCCGGACACTCAGGGTCAGGGGAAAATCCAATATATATCTGGTGATATCTCGGGTGCTATTACAGATAGAGCAATAAATCAAAGTGCATTGTCTGTAGGAGGCCCTGGCGCATGAATGTGTGCAGCGGGAACGACCTCGGACCACCAGGGGCCGAGAAAACCGCAGTCTCATGGGGCCGGACACTCAGGGTCAGGGAAAAATCCAATATATATCTGGTGATATCTCGGGCGCTATTAGAGATAGCGCAATAAGACAAAGGGAATTATCTGCAGGAGGCCCTGGCGCATGCATCTGTGCAGCGGGAACGACCTAGGACCACCAGGGGCCGAGAAAACCACCGTCTCATGGGGCCGGACACTCAGGGTAAGGGAAAAATCCAATATATATCTGGTGATATCTCGGGTGCTATTAGAGATAGCGCAATAAACGAAAGTGAATTATCTGCAGGAGGCCCTGGCGCATGAATCTGTGCAGCGGGAACGACCGCGGACCACCAGGGGCCGAGAAAACCACCGTCTCATGGGGCCGGACACTCAGGGACAGGGATTAATCCAATATATATGTGGTGATATCTCGGGTGCTATTACAGATAGCGCAATAAATCAAAGTGCATTGTCTGTAGGAGACCCTGGCGCATGAACCTGCGCAGCGGGAACGACCTCGGACCACCAGGGGCCGAGAAAACGACCGTCTCATGGGGCCGGACGCTCAGGGTGAGTGAAAAATCCAATATATATCTGGTGATATCTCGGGTGCTATTAGAGATAGCGCAATAAACCAAAGTGAATTATCTGCAGGAGGCCCTGGCGCATGAATCTGTGCAACGGGAACGACTCCGGACCACCAGGGGCCGAGAAAACCACAGTCTCATGGGGCCGGACACTCAGGGTCAGGGGAAAATCCAATATAGATCTGGTGATATCTCGGGCGCTATTAGAGATAGCGCAATAAGCCAAAGGGAATTATCTGCAGGAGGCCCTGGCGCATGAATCTGTGCAGCGGGAAGGATCTCGGACCATCAGGGGCCGAGACATCCACCGTCTCATGGGGTCGGACACTCAGGGTCAGGGAAAAATCCAATATATATCTGGTGATATCTCGGGTGCTATTACAGATAGCGCAATAAATCAAAGTGCATTGTCTGTAGGAGGCCCTGGCGCATGAATCTGTGCAGCGGGAACGACCTCGGACCACCAGGGGCCGAGAAAACCACAGTCTCATGGGGCCGGACACTCAGGGTCAGGGGAAAATCCAATATATATCTGGTGATATCTCTGGTGCTATTACAGATAGAGCAATAAATCAAAGTGCATTGTCTGTAGGAGGCCCTGGCGCATGAATGTGTGCAGCGGGAACGACCTCGGACCACCAGGGGCCGAGAAAACCGCAGTCTCATGGGGCCGGACATTCAGGGTCAGGGAAAGATCCAATATATATGTGGTGATATCTCGGGTGCTATTACAGATAGCGCAATAAATCAAAGTGCATTGTCTGTAGGAGACCCTGGCGCATGAACCTGTGCAGCGGGAACGACCTCGGACCACCAGGGGCCGAGAAAACGACCGTCTCATGGGGCCGGACGCTCAGGGTCAGTGAAAAATCCAATATATATCTGGTGATATCTCGGGTGCTATTAGAGATAGCGCAATAAACCAAAGTGAATTATCTGCAGGAGGCCCTGGCGCATGAATCTGTGCAACGGGAACGACCCCGGACCACCAGGGGCCGAGAAAACCACAGTCTCATGGGGCCGGACACTCAGGGTCAGGGGAAAATCCAATATAGATCTGGTGATATCTCGGGTGCTATTACAGATAGCGCAATAAACCAAAGTGAATTATCTGCAGGAGGCCCTTGCGCATGAATCTGTGCAACGGGAACGTCCTCGGACCACCAGGGGCCGAGAAAACCACAGTCTCATGGGGCCGGACACTCAGGGTCAGGGGAAAATCCAATATAGATCTGGTGATATCTCGGGTGCTATTACAGATAGCGCAATAAATCAAAGTGCATTGTCTGTAGGAGGCCCTGGCGCATGCATCTGTGCAGCGGGAACGACGTCGGACCACCAGGGGCCGAGAAAACCACAGTCTCATGGGGCCGGACACTCAGGGTCAGGGGAAAATCCAATATATATCTGGTGATATCTCGGGTGCTATAACAGATAGCGCAATAAATCAAAGTGCATTGTCTGTAGGAGGCCCCGGCGCATGAATCTGTGCAGCGGGAACGACCTCGGACCACCAGGGGCCGAGAAAACCACAGTCTCATGGGGCCGGACACTCAGGGTCAGGGGAAAATCCAATATATATCTGGTGATATCTCGGGTGCTATTACAGATAGAGCAATAAATCAAAGTGCATTGTCTGTAGGAGGCCCTGGCGCATGAATGTGTGCAGCGGGAACGACCTCGGACCACCAGGGGCCGAGAAAACCGCAGTCTCATGGGGCCGGACACTCAGGGTCAGGGAAAAATCCAATATATATCTGGTGATATCTCGGGCGCTATTAGAGATAGCGCAATAAGCCAAAGGGAATTATCTGCACGAGGCCCTGGCGCATGCATCTGTGCAGCGGGAACGACCTAGGACCACCAGGGGCCGAGAAAACCACCGTCTCATGGGGCCGGACACTCAGGGTAAGGGAAAAATCCAATATATATCTGGTGATATCTCGGGCGCTATTAGAGATAGCGCAATTAGCCAAAGGGAATTATCTGCAGGAGGCCAGGCGCATGAAGCTGTGCAGCGGGAAGGATCTCGGACCATCAGGGGCCGAGACATCCGCCGTCTCATGGGGCCGGACACTCAGGGTCAGGGAAAAATCCAATATATATCTGGTGATATCTCGGGTGCTATTACAGATAGCGCAATAAATCAATGTGCATTGTCTGTAGGAGGCCCTGGCGCATGAATCTGTGCAGCGGGAACGACCTCGGACCACCAGGGGCCGAGAAAACCGCAGTCTCATGGGGCCGGACATTCAGGGTCAGGGAAAAATCCAATATATATGTGGTGATATCTCGGGTGCTATTACAGATAGCGCAATAAATCAAAGTGCATTGTCTGTAGGAGACCCTGGCGCATGAACCTGTGCAGCGGGAACGACCTCGGACCACCAGGGGCCGAGAAAACGACCGTCTCATGGGGCCGGACGCTCAGGGTCAGTGAAAAATCCAATATATATCTGGTGATATCTCGGGTGCTATTAGAGATAGCGCAATAAACCAAAGTGAATTATCTGCAGGAGGCCCTGGCGCATGAATCTGTGCAACGGGAACGACCCCGGACCACCAGGGGCCGAGAAAACCACAGTCTCATGGGGCCGGACACTCAGGGTCAGGGGAAAATCCAATATAGATCTGGTGATATCTCGGGTGCTATTACAGATAGCGCAATAAACCAAAGTGAATTATCTGCAGGAGGCCCTTGCGCATGAATCTGTGCAACGGGAACGTCCTCGGACCACCAGGGGCCGAGAAAACCACAGTCTCATGGGGCCGGACACTCAGGGTCAGGGGAAAATCCAATATAGATCTGGTGATATCTCGGGTGCTATTACAGATAGCGCAATAAATCAAAGTGCATTGTCTGTAGGAGGCCCTGGCGCATGAATCTGTGCAGCGGGAACGACCTCGGACCACCAGGGGCCGAGAAAACCACAGTCTCATGGGGCCGGACACTCAGGGTCAGGGTAAAATCCAATATATATCTGGTGATATCTCGGGTGCTATAACAGATAGCGCAATAAATCAAAGTGCATTGTCTGTAGGAGGCCCTGGCGCATGAATCTGTGCAGCGGGAACGACCTCGGACCACCAGGGGCCGAGAAAACCACAGTCTCATGGGGCCGGACACTCAGGGTCAGGGGAAAATCCAATATATATCTGGTGATATCTCTGGTGCTATTACAGATAGAGCAATAAATCAAAGTGCATTGTCTGTAGGAGGCCCTGGCGCATGAATGTGTGCAGCGGGAACGACCTCGGACCACCAGGGGCCGAGAAAACCGCAGTCTCATGGGGCCGGACATTCAGGGTCAGGGAAAAATCCAATATATATGTGGTGATATCTCGGGTGCTATTACAGATAGCGCAATAAATCAAAGTGCATTGTCTGTAGGAGACCCTGGCGCATGAACCTGTGCAGCGGGAACGACCTCGGACCACCAGGGGCCGAGAAAACGACCGTCTCATGGGGCCGGACGCTCAGGGTCAGTGAAAAATCCAATATATATCTGGTGATATCTCGGGTGCTATTAGAGATAGCGCAATAAACCAAAGTGAATTATCTGCAGGAGGCCCTGGCGCATGAATCTGTGCAACGGGAACGACCCCGGACCACCAGGGGCCGAGAAAACCACAGTCTCATGGGGCCGGACACTCAGGGTCAGGGGAAAATCCAATATAGATCTGGTGATATCTCGGGTGCTATTACAGATAGAGCAATAAATCAAAGTGCATTGTCTGTAGGAGGCCCTGGCGCATGAATGTGTGCAGCGGGAACGACCTCGGACCACCAGGGGCCGAGAAAACCGCAGTCTCATGGGGCCGGACACTCAGGGTCAGGGAAAAATCCAATATATATCTGGTGATATCTCGGGCGCTATTAGAGATAGCGCAATAAGCCAAAGGGAATTATCTGCACGAGGCCCTGGCGCATGCATCTGTGCAGCGGGAACGACCTAGGACCACCAGGGGCCGAGAAAACCACCGTCTCATGGGGCCGGACACTCAGGGTAAGGGAAAAATCCAATATATATCTGGTGATATCTCGGGCGCTATTAGAGATAGCGCAATAAGCCAAAGGGAATTATCTGCAGGAGGCCCTGGCGCATGAATCTGTGCAGCGGGAAGGATCTCGGACCATCAGGGGCCGAGACATCCGCCGTCTCATGGGGCCGGACACTCAGGGTCAGGGAAAAATCCAATATATATCTGGTGATATCTCGGGTGCTATTACAGATAGCGCAATAAATCAAAGTGCATTGTCTGTAGGAGGCCCTGGCGCATGAATCTGTGCAGCGGGAACGACCTCGGACCACCAGGGGCCGAGAAAACCACAGTCTCATGGGGCCGGACACTCAGGGTCAGGGGAAAATCCAATATATATCTGGTGATATCTCGGGTGCTATTACAGATAGAGCAATAAATCAAAGTGCATTGTCTGTAGGAGGCCCTTGCGCATGAATCTGTGCAACGGGAACGTCCTCGGACCACCAGGGGCCGAGAAAACCACAGTCTCATGGGGCCGGAAACTCAGGGTCAGGGGAAAATCCAATATAGATCTGGTGATATCTCGGCTGCTATTACAGATAGCGCAATAAATCAAAGTGCATTACCTGTAGGAGGCCCTGGCGCATGAATCTGTGCAGCGGGAACGTCCTCGGACCTCCAGGGGCCGAGACAACGACCGTCTCATGGGGCCGGACACTCAGGGTCAGGGTAAAATCCAATATATATCTGGTGATATCTCGGGTGCTATAACAGATAGCGCAATAAATCAAAGTGCATTGTCTGTAGGAGGCCCTGGCGCATGAATCTGTGCAGCGGGAACGACCTCGGACCACCAGGGGCCGAGAAAAGCACAGTCTCATGGGGCCGGACACTCAGGGTCAGGGTAAAATCCAATATATATCTGGTGATATCTCGGGTGCTATTAGAGATAGCGCAATAAACCAAAGTGAATTATCTGCAGGAGGCCCTGGCGCATGAATCTGTGCAGCGGGAACGACCGCGGACCACCAGGGGCCGAGAAAACGACCGTCCCATGGGGCCGGACACTCAGGGTCAGTGAAAAGTCCAATATATATCTGCTGATATCTCGGGTGCTATTACAGATAGCGCAATAAATCAAAGTGCATTGTCTGTAGGAGGCCCTGGCGCATGAATCTGTGCAGCGGGAACGACCTCGGACCACCAGGGGCCGAGAAAACCACAGTCTCATGGGGCCGGACACTCAGGGTCAGGGGAAAATCCAATATATATCTGGTGATATCTCGGGTGCTATTACAGATAGAGCAATAAATCAAAGTGCATTGTCTGTAGGAGGCCCTGGCGCATGAATGTGTGCAGCGGGAACGACCTCGGACCACCAGGGGCCGAGAAAACCGCAGTCTCATGGGGCCGGACACTCAGGGTCAGGGAAAAATCCAATATATATCTGGTGATATCTCGGGCGCTATTAGAGATAGCGCAATAAGCCAAAGGGAATTATCTGCAGGAGGCCCTGGCGCATGCATCTGTGCAGCGGGAACGACCTAGGACCACCAGGGGCCGAGAAAACCACCGTCTCATGGGGCCGGACACTCAGGGTAAGGGAAAAATCCAATATATATCTGGTGATGTCTCGGGTGCTATTAGAGATAGCGCAATAAACGAAAGTGAATTATCTGCAGGAGGCCCTGGCGCATGAATCTGTGCAGCGGGAACGACCGCGGACCACCAGGGGCCGAGAAAACCACCGTCTCATGGGGCCGGACACTCAGGGTCAGGGAAAAATCCAATATATATCTGGTGATATCTCGGGTGCTATTAGAGATAGCGCAATAAACCGAAGTGAGTTATCTGCAGGAGGCCCTGGCGCATGAATCTGTGCAACGGGAACGACCTCGGACCACCAGGGGCCGAGAAAACCATAGTCTCATGGGGCCGGACACTCAGGGTCAGGGGAAAATCCAATATATATCTGGTGATATCTCGGGTGCTATTAGAGATAGCGCAATAAATCAAAGTGCATTGTCTGTAGGAGACCCTGGCGCATGAACCTGTGCAGCGGGAACGACCTCGGACCACCAGGGGCCGAGAAAACCACAGTCTCATGGGGCCGGACGCTCAGGGTCAGTGAAAAATCCAATATATATCTGGTGATATCTCGGGTGCTATTAGAGATAGCGCAATAAACCAAAGTGAATTATCTGCAGGAGGCCCTGGCGCATGAATCTGTGCAACGGGAACGACCCCGGACCACCAGGGGCCGAGAAAACCACAGTCTCATGGGGCCGGACACTCAGGGTCAGGGTAAAATCCAATATATATCTGGTGATATCTCGAGTGCTATAACAGATAGCGCAATAAATCAAAGTGCATTGTCTGTAGGAGGCCCTGGCGCATGAATCTGTGCAGCGGGAACGACCTCGGACCACCAGGGGCCGAGAAAAGCACAGTCTCATGGGGCCGGACACTCAGGGTCAGGGTAAAATCCAATATATATCTGGTGATATCTCGGGTGCTATTAGAGATAGCGCAATAAACCAAAGTGAATTATCTGCAGGAGGCCCTGGCGCATGAATCTGTGCAGCGGGAACGACCGCGGACCACCAGGGGCCGAGAAAACGACCGTCTCATGGGGCCGGACACTCAGGGTCAGTGAAAAGTCCAATATATATCTGCTGATATCTCGGGTGCTATTACAGATAGCGCAATAAATCAAAGTGCATTGTCTGTAGGAGGCCCTGGCGCATGAATCTGGGCAGCGGGAACGACCTCGGACCACCAGGGGCCGAGAAAACCACAGTCTCATGGGGCCGGACACTCAGGGTCAGGGGAAAATCCAATATATATCTGGTGATATCTCGGGTGCTATTACAGATAGAGCAATAAATCAAAGTGCATTGTCTGTAGGAGGCCCTGGCGCATGAATGTGTGCAGCGGGAACGACCTCGGACCACCAGGGGCCGAGAAAACCGCAGTCTCATGGGGCCGGACACTCAGGGTCAGGGAAAAATCCAATATATATCTGGTGATATCTCGGGTGCTATAACAGATAGCGCAATAAATCAAAGTGCATTGTCTGTAGGAGGCCCTGGCGCATGGATCTGTGCAGCGGGAACGACCTCGGACCACCAGGGGCCGAGAAAAGCACAGTCTCATGGGGCCGGACACTCAGGGACAGGGGAAAATCCAATATATATCTGGTGATATCTCGGGCGCTATTACAGATAGCGCAATAAATCAAAGTGCATTGTCTGCAGGAGGCCCTGGCGCATGCATCTGTGCAGCGGGAACGACCTAGGACCACCAGGGGCCGAGAAAACCACCGTCTCATGGGGCCGGACACTCAGGGTAAGGGAAAAATCCAATATATATCTGGTGATGCCTCGGGTGCTATTAGAGATAGCGCAATAAACGAAAGTGAATTATCTGCAGGAGGCCCTGGCGCATGAATCTGTGCAACGGGAACGACCTCGGACCACCAGGGGCCGAGAAAACCATAGTCTCATGGGGCCGGACACTCAGGGTCAGGGGAAAATCCAATATATATCTGGTGATATCTCGGGTGCTATTAGAGATAGCGCAATAAATCAAAGTGCATTGTCTGTAGGAGGCCCTGGCGCATGAATCTGTGCAGCGGGAACGACCTCGGAACACCAGGGACCGAGAAAACCACCGTCTCATGGGGCCGGACACTCAGGGTCAGGGTAAAATCCAATATATATCTGGTGATATCTCGGGTGCTATTAGAGATAGCGCAATAAACCAAAGTGAATTATATGCAGGAGGCCCTGGCGCATGAATCTGTGCAGCGGGAACGACCGCGGACCACCAGGGGCCGAGAAAAGCACAGTCTCATGGGGCCGGACACTCAGGGTCAGGGGAAAATCCAACATATATCTGGTGATATCTCGGGTGCTGTTAGAGATAGCGCAATAAATCCAAGTGCATTGTCTGTAGGAGGCCCTGGCGCATGAATCTGTGCAGCGGGAACGACCTCGGAACACCAGCTACCGAGAAAACCACCGTCTCATGGGGCCGGACACTCAGGGTCAGTGAAAAATCCAATATATATGTGGTGATATCTCGGGTGCTATTACAGATAGCGCAATAAATCAAAGTGCATTGCCTGTAGGAGACCCTGGCGCATGAACCTGTGCAGCGGGAACCACCTCGGACCACCAGGGGCCGAGAAAACCACAGTCTCATGGGGCCGGACGCTCAGGGTCAGTGAAAAATCCAATATATATCTGGTGATATCTCGGGTGCTATTAGAGATAGCGCAATAAACCAAAGTGAATTATCTGCAGGAGGCCCTGGCGCATGAATCTGTGCAACGGGAACGACCCCGGACCACCAGGGGCCGAGAAAACCACAGTCTCATGGGGCCGGACACTCAGGGTCAGGGGAAAATCCAATATAGATCTGGTGATATCTCGGGTGCTATTACAGATAGCGCAATAAACCAAAGTGAATTATCTGCAGGAGGCCCTTGCGCATGAATCTGTGCAACGGGAACGTCCTCGGACCACCAGGGGCCGAGAAAACCACAGTCTCATGGGGCCGGACACTCAGGGTCAGGGGAAAATCCAATATAGATCTGGTGATATCTCGGCTGCTATTACACATAGCGCAATAAATCAAAGTGCATTACCTGTAGGAGGCCCTGGCGCATGAATCTGTGCAGCGGGAACGTCCTCGGACCTCCAGGGGCCGAGACAACGACCGTCTCATGGGGCCGGACACTCAGGGTCAGGGTAAAATCCAATATATATCTGGTGATATCTCGGGTGCTATAACAGATAGCGCAATAAATCAAAGTGCATTGTCTGTAGGAGGCCCTGGCGCATGGATCTGTGCAGCGGGAACGACCTCGGACCACCAGGGGCCGAGAAAACCACAGTCTCATGGGGCCGGACACTCAGGGTCAGGGTAAAATCCAATATATATCTGGTGATATCTCGGGTGCTATTAGAGATAGCGCAATAAACCAAAGTGAATTATATGCAGGAGGCCCTGGCGCATGAATCTGTGCAGCGGGAACGACCTCGGACCACCAGGGTCCGAGAAAACGACCGTCTCATGGGGCCGGATACTCAGGGTCAGTGAAAAATCCAATATATATCTGCTGATATCTCGGGTGCTATTACAGATAGCGTAATAAATCAAAGTGCATTGTCTGTAGGAGGCCCTGGCGCATGAATCTGTGCAGCGGGAACGACCTCGGACCACCAGGGGCCGAGAAAACCACAGTCTCATGGGGCCGGACACTCAGGGACAGGGGAAAATCCAATATATATCTGGTGATATCTCGGGTGCTATTACAGATAGAGCAATAAATCAAAGTGCATTGTCTGTAGGAGGCCCTGGCGCATGAATGTGTGCAGCGGGAACGACCTCGGACCACCAGGGGCCGAGAAAACCGCAGTCTCATGGGGCCGGACACTCAGGGTCAGGGAAAAATAAAATATATATCTGGTGATATCTCGGGCGCTATTACAGATAGCGCAATAAATCAAAGTGCATTGTCTGCAGGAGGCCCTGGCGCATGCATCTGTGCAGCGGGGACGACCTAGGACCACCAGGGGCCGAGAAAACCACCGTCTCATGGGGCCGGACACTCAGGGTAAGGGAAAAATCCAATATATATCTGGTGATGTCTCGGGTGCTATTAGAGATAGCGCAATAAACGAAAGTGAATTATCTGCAGGAGGCCCTGGCGCATGAATCTGTGCAGCGGGAACGACCGCGGACCACGAGGGGCCGAGAAAACCACCGTCTCATGGGGCCGGACACTCAGGGTCAGGGAAAAATCCAATATATATCTGGTGATACCTCGGGTGCTATTAGAGATAGCGCAATAAACCAAAGTGAGTTATCTGCAGGAGGCCCTGGCGCATGAATCTGTGCAACGGGAACGACCTCGGACCACCAGGGGCCGAGAAAACCATAGTCTCATGGGGCCGGACACTCAGGGTCAGGGGAAAATCCAATATATATCTGGTGATATCTCGGGTGCTATTAGAGATAGCGCAATAAATCAAAGTGCATTGTCTGTAGGAGGCCCTGGCGCATGAATCTGTGCAGCGGGAACGACCTCGGAACACCAGGGACCGAGAAAACCACCGTCTCATGGGGCCGGACACTCAGGGTCAGTGAAAAATCCAATATATATGTGGTGATATCTCGGGTGCTATTACAGATAGCGCAATAAATCAAAGTGCATTGTCTGTAGGAGACCCTGGCGCATGAACCTGTGCAGCGGGAACGACCTCGGACCACCAGGGGCCGAGAAAACCACAGTCTCATGGGGCCGGACGCTCAGGGTCAGTGAAAAATCCAATATATATCTGGTGATATCTCGGGTGCTATTAGAGATAGCGCAATAAACCAAAGTGAATTATCTGCAGGAGGCCCTGGCTCATGAATCTGTGCAACGGGATCGACCCCGGACCACCAGGGGCCGAGAAAACCACAGTCTCATAGGGCCGGACACTCAGGGTCAGGGGAAAATCCAATATAGATCTGGTGATATCTCGGGTGCTATTACAGATAGCGCAATAAACCAAAGTGAATTATCTGCAGGAGGCCCTTGCGCATGAATCTGCGCAACGGGAACGTCCTCGGACCACCAGGGGCCGAGAAAACCATAGTCTCATGGGGCCGGACACTCAGGGTCAGGGGAAAATCCAATATAGATCTGGTGATATCTCGGGTGCTATTAGAGATAGCGCAATAAATCAAAGTGCATTGTCTGTAGGAGGCCCTGGCGCATGAATCTGTGCAGCGGGAACGACCTCGGAACACCAGGGACCGAGAAAACCACCGTCTCATGGGGCCGGACACTCAGGGTCAGTGAAAAATCCAATATATATGTGGTGATATCTCGGGTGCTATTACAGATAGCGCAATAAATCAAAGTGCATTGTCTGTAGGAGACCCTGGCGCATGAACCTGTGCAGCGGGAACGACCTCGGACCACCAGGGGCCGAGAAAACCACAGTCTCATGGGGCCGGACGCTCTGGGTCAGTGAAAAATCCAATATATATCTGGTGATATCTCGGGTGCTATTAGAGATAGCGCAATAAACCAAAGTGAATTATCTGCAGGAGGCCCTGGCGCATCAATCTGTGCAACGGGAACGACTCCGGACCACCAGGGGCCGAGAAAACCACAGTCTCATGGGGCCGGACACTCAGGGTCAGGGTAAAATCCAATATATATCTGGTGATATCTCAGGTTCTATAACAGATAGCGCAATAAATCAAAGTGCATTGTCTGTAGGAGGCCCTGGCGCATGAATCTGTGCAGCGGGAACGACCTCGGACCACCAGGGGCCGAGAAAAGCACAGTCTCATGGGGCCGGACACTCAGGGTCAGGGTAAAATCCAATATATATCTGGTGATATCTCGGGTGCTATTAGAGATAGCGCAATAAACCAAAGTGAATTATCTGCAGGAGGCCCTGGCGCATGAATCTGTGCAGCGGGAACGACCGCGGACCACCAGGGGCCGAGAAAACGACCGTCTCATGGGGCCGGACACTCAGGGTCAGTGAAAAATCCAATATATATCTGCTGATATCTCGGGTGCTATTAGAGATAGCGCAATAAACGAAAGTGAATTATCTGCAGGAGTCCCTGGCGCATGGATCTGTGCAACGGGAACGACCTCGGACCACCAGGGGCCGAGAAAACCACAGTCTCATGGGGTCGGACACTCAGGGTCAGGGGAAAATCCAATATAGATCTGGTGATATCTCGGGTGCTATTACAGATAGCGCAATAAACCAAAGTGAATTATCTGCAGGAGGCCCTGGCGCATGAATCTGTGCAACGGGAACGACCTCGGACCACCAGGGGCCGAGAAAACCACAGTCTCATGGGGCCGGACACTCAGGGTCAGGGGAAAATCCAATATAGATCTGGTGATATCTCGGGCGCTATTACAGATAGCACAATAAATCAAAGTGCATTACCTGTAGGAGGCCCTGGCGCATGAATCTGTGCAGCGGGGAGGTCCTCGGACCGCCAGGGGCCAAGACAACGACCGTCTCATGGGGCCGGACACTCAGGGTCAGTGAAAAATCCAATATATATCTGCTGATATCTCGGGTGCTATTACAGATAGCGCAATAAATCAAAGTGCATTGTCTGTAGGAGGCCCTGGCGCATGATTCTGTGCAGCGGGAACGACCTCGGACCACCAGGGGCCGAGAAAACCACAGTCTCATGGGGCCGGACACTCAGGGTCAGGGGAAAATCCAATATAGATCTGGTGATATCTCGGGCGCTATTACAGATAGCACAATAAATCAAAGTGCATTACCTGTAGGAGGCCCTGGCGCATGATTCTGTGCAGCGGGAACGACCTCGGACCACCAGGGGCCGAGAAAACGACCGCCTCATGGGGCCGGACCCTCAGGGTCAGTGAAAAATCCAATATATATCTGGTGATATCTCGGGTGCTATTAGAGACAGCGCAATAAACCAAAGTGAATTATCTGCAGGGGGCCCTGGCGCATGAATCTGTGCAGCGGGAACGACCGCGGACCACCAGGGGCCGAGAAAACGACCGTCTCATGGGGCCGGACACTCAGGGTCAGTGAAAAATCCAATATATATCTGCTGATATCTCGGGAGCTATTACAGATAGCGCAATAAATCAAAGTGCATTGTCTGTAGGAGGCCCTGGCGCATGAATCTGTGCAGCGGGAACGACCTCGGACCACCAGGGGCCGAGAAAACCACAGTCTCATGGAGCCGGACACTCAGGGTCAGGGGAAAATCCAATATATATCTGGTGATATCTCGGGTGCTATTAGAGATAGCGCAATAAACCAAAGTGAATTATCTGCAGGAGGCCCTGTCGCATGAATCTGTGCAGCGGGAACGACCTCGGACCACCAGGGGCCGAGAAAACGACCGTCTCATGGGGCCGGAAACTCAGGGTCAGTGAAAAATCCAATATATATCTGGTGATATCTCGGGTGCTATTACAGATAGCGCAATACATCAAAGTGCATTGTCTGTAGGAGGCCCTGGCGCATGAATCTGGCCAGCGGGAACGACCTCGGACCACCAGCGGCCGAGAGAACCACCGTCTCATGGGGCCGGACCCTCAGGGTCGGGGAAAAATCCAATATATATCTGGTGATATCTCGGGTGCTATTAGAGATAGCGCAATAAACCAAAGTGAATTGTCTGCAGGAGGCCCTGGCGCATGAATCTGTGCAGCGGGAACGATCTCGGACCATCAGGGGCCGAGACATCCACCGTCTCATGGGGCCGGACACTCAGGGTCAGGGAAAAATCCAATATATATCTGGTGATATCTCGGGTGCTATTACAGATAGCGCAATAAATCAAAGTGCATTGTCTGTAGGAGGCCCTGGCGCATGAATCTGTGCAGCGGGAACGACCCCGGACCACCAGGGGCCGAGAAAACCACAGTCTCATGGGGCCGGACACTCAGGGTCAGGGGAAAATCCAATATATATCTGGTGATATCTCGGGTGCTATTACAGATAGAGCAATAAATCAAAGTGCATTGTCTGTAGGAGGCCCTGGCGCATGAATTTGTGCAGCGGGAACGACCTCGGACCACCAGGGGCCGAGAAAACCGCAGTCTCATGGGGCCGGACACTCAGGGTCAGGGAAAAATCCAATATATATCTGGTGATATCTCGGGCGCTATTAGAGATAGCGCAATAAGCCAAAGGGAATTATCTGCAGGAGGCCCTGCCGCATGCATCTGTGCAGCGGGAACGACCTAGGACCACCAGGGGCCGAGAAAACCACCGTCTCATGGGGCCGGACACTCAGGGTAAGGGAAAAATCCAATATATATCTGGTGATGTCTCGGGTGCTATTAGAGATAGCGCAATAAACGAAAGTGAATTATCTGCAGGAGGCCCTGGCGCATGAATCTGTGCAGCGGGAACGACCGCGGACCACCAGGGGCCGAGAAAACCACCGTCTCATGGGGCCGGACACTCAGGGTCAGTGAAAAATCCAATATATATGTGGTGATATCTCGGGTGCTATTACAGATAGCGCAATAAATCAAAGTGCATTGCCTGTAGGAGACCCTGGCGCATGAACCTGTGCAGCGGGAACGACCTCGGACCACCAGGGGCCGAGAAAACCACAGTCTCATGAGGCCGGACGCTCAGGGTCAGTGAAAAATCCAATATATATCTGGTGATATCTCGGGTGCTATTAGAGATAGCGCAATAAACCAAAGTGAATTATCTGCAGGAGGCCCTGGCGCATGAATCTGTGCAACGGGAACGACCCCGGACCACCAGGGGCCGAGAAAACCACAGTCTCATGGGGCCGGACACTCAGGGTCAGGGGAAAATCCAATATAGATCTGGTGATATCTCGGGTGCTATTACAGATAGCGCAATAAACCAAAGTGAATTATCTGCAGGAGGCCCTTGCGCATGAATCTGTGCAACGGGAACGTCCTCGGACCACCAGGGGCCGAGAAAACCACAGTCTCATGGGGCCGGACACTCAGGGTCAGGGGAAAATCCAATATAGATCTGGTGATATCTCGGCTGCTACTACACATAGCGCAATAAATCAAAGTGCATTACCTGTAGGAGGCCCTGGCGCATGAATCTGTGCAGCGGGAACGTCCTCGGACCTCCAGGGGCCGAGACAACGACCGTCTCATGGGGCCGGACACTCAGGGTCAGGGTAAAATCCAATATATATCTGGTGATATCTCGGGTGCTATAACAGATAGCGCAATAAATCAAAGTGCATTGTCTGTAGGAGGCCCTGGCGCATGGATCTGTGCAGCGGGAACGACCTCGGACCACCAGGGGCCGAGAAAACCACAGTCTCATGGGGCCGGACACTCAGGGTCAGGGTAAAATCCAATATATATCTGGTGATATCTCGGGTGCTATTAGAGATAGCGCAATAAACCAAAGTGAATTATATGCAGGAGGCCCTGGCTCATGAATCTGTGCAGCGGGAACGACCGCGGACCACCAGGGGCCGAGAAACCGACCGTCTCATGGGGCCGGACACTCAGGGTCAGTGAAAAATCCAATATATATCTGCTGATATCTCGGGTGCTATTACAGATAGCGTAATAAATCAAAGTGCATTGTCTGTAGGAGGCCCTGGCGCATGAATCTGTGCAGCGGGAACGACCTCGGACCACCAGGGGCCGAGAAAACCACAGTCTCATGGGGCCGGACACTCAGGGACAGGGGAAAATCCAATATATATCTGGTGATATCTCGGGTGCTATTACAGATAGAGCAATAAATCAAAGTGCATTGTCTGTAGGAGGCCCTGGCGCATGAATGTGTGCAGCGGGAACGACCTCGGACCACCAGGGGCCGAGAAAACCGCAGTCTCATGGGGCCGGACACTCAGGGTAAGGGAAAAATCCAATATATATCTGGTGATGTCTCGGGTGCTATTAGAGATAGCGCAATAAACGAAAGTGAATTATCTGCAGGAGGCCCTGGCGCATGAATCTGTGCAGCGGGAACGACCGCGGACCACCAGGGGCCGAGAAAACCACCGTCTCATGGGGCCGGACACTCAGGGTCAGGGAAAAATCCAATATATATCTGGTGATACCTCGGGTGCTATTAGAGATAGCGCAATAAACCAAAGTGAGTTATCTGCAGGAGGCCCTGGCGCATGAATCTGTGCAACGGGAACGACCTCGGACCACCAGGGGCCGAGAAAACCATAGTCTCATGGGGCCGGACACTCAGGGTCAGGGGAAAATCCAATATATATCTGGTGATATCTCGGGTGCTATAAGAGATAGCGCAATAAATCAAAGTGCATTGTCTGTAGGAGGCCCTGGCGCATGAATCTGTGCAGCGGGAACGACCTCGGAACACCAGGGACCGAGAAAACCACCGTCTCATGGGGCCGGACACTCAGGGTCAGTGAAAAATCCAATATATATGTGGTGATATCTCGGGTGCTATTACAGATAGCGCAATAAATCAAAGTGCATTGTCTGTAGGAGACCCTGGCGCATGAACCTGTGCAGCGGGAACGACCTCGGACCACCAGGGGCCGAGAAAACCACAGTCTCATGGGGCCGGACGCTCAGGGTCAGTGAAAAATCCAATATATATCTGGTGATATCTCGGGTGCTATTAGAGATAGCGCAATAAACCAAAGTGAATTATCTGCAGGAGGCCCTGGCGCATGAATCTGTGCAACGGGATCGACCCCGGACCACCAGGGGCCGAGAAAACCACAGTCTCATGGGGCCGGACACTCAGGGTCAGGGGAAAATCCAATATAGATCTGGTGATATCTCGGGTGCTTTTACAGATAGCGCAATAAACCAAAGTGAATTATCTGCAGGAGGCCCTTGCGCATGAATCTGCGCAACGGGAACGTCCTCGGACCACCAGGGGCCGAGAAAACCATAGTCTCATGGGGCCGGACACTCAGGGTCAGGGGAAAATCCAATATAGATCTGGTGATATCTCGGGTGCTATTAGAGATAGCGCAATAAATCAAAGTGCATTGTCTGTAGGAGACCCTGGCGCATGAACCTGTGCAGCGGGAACGACCTCGGACCACCAGGGGCCGAGAAAACGACCGTCTCATGGGGCCGGACACTCAGGGTCAGGGTAAAATCCAATATATATGTGGTGATATCTCGGGTGCTATTACAGATAGCGCAATAAATCAAAGTGCATTGTCTGTAGGAGACCCTGGCGCATGAACCTGTGCAGCGGGAACGACCTCGGACCACCAGGGGCCGAGAAAACCACAGTCTCATGGGGCCGGACGCTCTGGGTCAGTGAAAAATCCAATATATATCTGGTGATATCTCGGGTGCTATTAGAGATAGCGCAATAAACCAAAGTGAATTATCTGCAGGAGGCCCTGGCGCATCAATCTGTGCAACGGGAACGACTCCGGACCACCAGGGGCCGAGAAAACCACAGTCTCATGGGGCCGGACACTCAGGGTCAGGGTAAAATCCAATATATATCTGGTGATATCTCGGGTTCTATAACAGATAGCGCAATAAATCAAAGTGCATTGTCTGTAGGAGGCCCTGGCGCATGAATCTGTGCAGCGGGAACGACCTCGGACCACCAGGGGCCGAGAAAAGCACAGTCTCATGGGGTCGGACACTCAGGGTCAGGGGAAAATCCAATATATATCTGGTGATATCTCGGGTGCTATTACAGATAGCGCAATAAACCAAAGTGAATTATCTGCAGGAGGCCCTGGCGCATGAATCTGTGCAACGGGAACGACCTCGGACCACCAGGGGCCGAGAAAACCACAGTCTCATGGGGCCGGACACTCAGGGTCAGGGGAAAATCCAATATAGATCTGGTGATATCTCGGGCGCTATTACAGATAGCACAATAAATCAAAGTGCATTACCTGTAGGAGGCCCTGGCGCATGAATCTGTGCAGCGGGGAGGTCCTCGGACCGCCTGGGGCCAAGACAACGACCGTCTCATGGGGCCGGACACTCAGGGTCAGTGAAAAATCCAATATATATCTGCTGATATCTCGGGTGCTATTACAGATAGCGCAATAAATCAAAGTGCATTGTCTGTAGGAGGCCCTGGCGCATGATTCTGTGCAGCGGGAACGACCTCGGACCACCAGGGGCCGAGAAAACCACAGTCTCATGGGGCCGGACACTCAGGGTCAGGGGAAAATCCAATATAGATCTGGTGATATCTCGGGCGCTATTACAGATAGCACAATAAATCAAAGTGCATTACCTGTAGGAGGCCCTGGCGCATGAATCTGTGCAGCGGGGAGGTCCTCGGACCGCCAGGGGCCAAGACAACGACCGTCTCATGGGGCCGGACACTCAGGGTCAGTGAAAAATCCAATATATATCTGCTGATATCTCGGGTGCTATTACAGATAGCGCAATAAATCAAAGTGCATTGTCTGTAGGAGGCCCTGGCGCATGATTCTGTGCAGCGGGAACGACCTCGGACCACCAGGGGCCGAGAAAACGACCGCCTCATGGGGCCGGACCCTCAGGGTCAGTGAAAAATCCAATATATATCTGGTGATATCTCGGGTGCTATTAGAGACAGCGCAATAAACCAAAGTGAATTATCTGCAGGGGGCCCTGGCGCATGAATCTGTGCAGCGGGAACGACCGCGGACCACCAGGGGCCGAGAAAACGACCGTCTCATGGGGCCGGACACTCAGGGTCAGTGAAAAATCCAATATATATCTGCTGATATCTCGGGAGCTATTACAGATAGCGCAATAAATCAAAGTGCATTGTCTGTAGGAGGCCCTGGCGCATGAATCTGTGCAGCGGGAACGACCTCGGACCACCAGGGGCCGAGAAAACCACAGTCTCATGGAGCCGGACACTCAGGGTCAGGGGAAAATCCAATATATATCTGGTGATATCTCGGGTGCTATTAGAGATAGCGCAATAAACCAAAGTGAATTATCTGCAGGAGTCCCTGGCGCATGAATCTGTGCAGCGGGAACGACCTCGGACCACCAGGGGCCGAGAAAACGACCGTCTCATGGGGCCGGAAGCTCAGGGTCAGTGAAAAATCCAATATATATCTGGTGATATCTCGGGTGCTATTACAGATAGCGCAATACATCAAAGTGCATTGTCTGTAGGAGGCCCTGGCGCATGAATCTGGCCAGCGGGAACGACCTCGGACCACCAGCGGCCGAGAGAACCACCGTCTCATGGGGCCGGACCCTCAGGGTCGGGGAAAAATCCAATATATATCTGGTGATATCTCGGGTGCTATTAGAGATAGCGCAATAAACCAAAGTGAATTGTCTGCAGGAGGCCCTGGCGCATGTATCTGTGCAGCGGGAACGATCTCGGACCATCGGGGGCCGAGACATCCACCGTCTCATGGGGCCGGACACTCAGGGTCAGGGAAAAATCCAATATATATCTGGTGATATCTCGGGTGCTATTACAGATAGCGCAATAAATCAAAGTGCATTGTCTGTAGGAGGCCCTGGCGCATGAATCTGTGCAGCGGGAACGACCCCGGACCACCAGGGGCCGAGAAAACCACAGTCTCATGGGGCCGGACACTCAGTGTCAGGGGAAAATCCAATATATATCTGGTGATATCTCGGGTGCTATTACAGATAGAGCAATAAATCAAAGTGCATTGTCTGTAGGAGGCCCTGGCGCATGAATTTGTGCAGCGGGAACGACCTCGGACCACCAGGGGCCGAGAAAACCGCAGTCTCATGGGGCCGGACACTCAGGGTCAGGGAAAAATCCAATATATATCTGGTGATATCTCGGGCGCTATTAGAGATAGCGCAATAAGCCAAAGGGAATTATCTGCAGGAGGCCCTGCCGCATGCATCTGTGCAGCGGGAACGACCTAGGACCACCAGGGGCCGAGAAAACCACCGTCTCATGGGGCCGGACACTCAGGGTAAGGGAAAAATCCAATATATATCTGGTGATGTCTCGGGTGCTATTAGAGATAGCGCAATAAACGAAAGTGAATTATCTGCAGGAGGCCCTGGCGCATGAATCTGTGCAGCGGGAACGACCGCGGACCACCAGGGGCCGAGAAAACCACCGTCTCATGGGGCCGGACACTCAGGGTCAGGGAAAAATCCAATATATATCTGGTGATATCTCGGGTGCTATTAGAGATAGCGCAATAAACCAAAGTGAGTTATCTGCAGGAGGCCCTGGCGCATGAATCTGTGCAACGGGAACGACCTCGGACCACCAGGGGCCGATAAAACCATAGTCTCATGGGGCCGGACACTCAGGGTCAGGGGAAAATCCAATATATATCTGGTGATATCTCGGGTGCTATTAGAGATAGCGCAATAAATCAAAGTGCATTGTCTGTAGGAGGCCCTGGCGCATGAATCTGTGCAGCGGGAACGACCTAGGACCACCAGGGGCCGAGAAAACCACCGTCTCATGGGGCCGGACACTCAGGGTAAGGGAAAAATCCAATATATATCTGGTGATGTCTCGGGTGCTATTAGAGATAGCGCAATAAACGAAAGTGAATTATCTGCAGGAGGCCCTGGCGCATGAATCTGTGCTGCGGGAACGACCTCGGATCACCAGGGGCCGAGAAAACTACCGTCTCATGGGGCCGGATACTCAGGGTCAGGGGAAAATCCAATATAGATCTGGTGATATCTCGGGTGCTATTACAGATAGCGCAATAAATCAAAGTGCATTGTCTGTAGGAGGCCCTGGCGCATAAATGTGGCCAGCGGGAACGACCTCGGACCACCAGTGGCCGAGAAAACCACAGTCTCATGGGGTCGGACACTCAGGGTCAGGGGAAAATCCAATATAGATCTGGTGATATCTCGGGTGCTATTACAGATAGCGCAATAAACCAAAGTGAATTATCTGCAGGAGGCCCTGGCGCATGAATCTGTGCAACGGGAACGACCTCGGACCACCAGGGGCCGAGAAAACCACAGTCTCATGGGGCCGGACACTCAGGGTCAGGGGAAAATCCAATATAGATCTGGTGATATCTCGGGCGCTATTACAGATAGCACAATAAATCAAAGTGCATTACCTGTAGGAGGCCCTGGCGCATGAATCTGTGCAGCGGGGACGTCCTCGGACCGCCAGGGGCCAAGACAACGACCGTCTCATGGGGCCGGACACTCAGGGTCAGGGTAAAATCCAATATATATCTGGTGATATGTCGGGTGCTATTACAGATAGCGCAATAAATCAAAGTGCATTGTCTGTAGGAGGTCCTGGCGTATGAATCTGTTCAGCGGGAACGACCTCGGACCACCAGGGGCCGAGAAAAGCACAGTCTCATGGGGCCGGACACTCAGGGTCAGGGTAAAATCCAATATATATCTGGTGATATCTCGGGTGCTATTAGAGATAGCGTAATAAATCAGAGTGCATTGTCTGTAGGAGGCCCTGGCGCATGAATCTGTGCAGCGGGAACGACCTCGGACCACCAGGGGCCGAGAAAACCACAGTCTCATGGGGCCGGACACTCAGGGTCAGGGGAAAATCCAATATATATCTGGTGATATCTCGGGTGCTATTAGAGATAGCGCAATAAACCAAAGTGAATTATCTGCAGGAGGCCCTGGCGCATGAATCTGTGCAGCGGGAACGACCTCGGACCACCAGGGGCCGAGAAAACGACCGTCTCATGGGGCCGGACACTCAGGGTCAGTGAAAAATCCAATATATATCTGCTGATATCTCGGGTGCTATTACAGATAGCGCAATAAATCAAAGTGCATTGTCTGTAGGAGGCCCTGGCGCATGAATCTGTGCAGCGGGAACGACCTCGGACCACCGGGGGCCGAAAAAACCACAGTCTCATGGGGCCGGACACTCAGGGTCAGGGTAAAATCCAATATATATCTGGTGATATCTCGGGTGCTATTACAGATAGCGCAATAAATCAAAGTGCATTGTCTGTAGGAGGCCCTGGCGCATGATTCTGTGCAGCGGGAACGACCTCGGACCACCAGGGGCCGAGAAAACGACCGCCTCATGGGGCCGGACCCTCAGGATCAGTGAAAAATCCAATATATATCTGGTGATATCTCGGGTGCTATTAGAGACAGCGCAATAAACCAAAGTGAATTTTCTGCAGGGGGCCCTGGCGCATGAATCTGTGCAACGGGAACGACCTCGGACCACCAGGGGCCGAGAAAACCACAGTCTCATGGGGCCGGACACTCAGGGTCAGGGGAAAATCCAATATATATCTGGTGATATCTCGGGTGCTATTAGAGATAGCGCAATAAATCAAAGTGCATTGTCTGTAGGAGACCCTGGCGCATGAACCTGTGCAGCGGGAACGACCTCGGACCACCAGGGGCCGAGAAAACCACAGTCTCATGGGGCCGGACGCTCAGGGTCAGTGAAAAATCCAATATATATCTGGTGATATCTCGGGCGCTATTAGAGATAGCGCAATAAGCCAAAGGGAATTATCTGCAGGTGGCCCTGGCGCATGCATCTGTGCAGCGGGAACGACCTAGGACCACCAGGGGCCGAGAAAACCACCGTCTCATGGGGCCGGACACTCAGGGTAAGGGAAAAATCCAATATATATCTGGTGATGTCTCGGGTGCTATTAGAGATAGCGCAATAAACGAAAGTGAATTATCTGCAGGAGGCCCTGGCGCATGAATCTGTGCAGCGGGAACGACCGCGGACCACCAGGGGCCGAGAAAAGCACAGTCTCATGGGGCCGGACACTCAGGGTCAGGGGAAAATCCAATATAGATCTGGTGATATCTCGGGTGCTATTACAGATAGCGCAATAAATCAAAGTGCATTGTCTGTAGGAGACCCTGGCGCATGAACCTGTGCAGCGGGAATGACCTCGGACCACCAGGGGCCGAGAAAACGACCGTCTCATGGGGCCGGACACTCAGGGTCAGGGTAAAATCCAATATATATCTGGTGATATGTCGGGTGCTATTACAGATAGCGCAATAAATCAAAGTGCATTGTCTGTAGGAGGTCCTGGCGCATGAATCTGTTCAGCGGGAACGACCTCGGACCACCAGGGGCCGAGAAAAGCACAGTCTCATGGGGCCGGACACTCAGGGTCAGGGTAAAATCCAATATATATCTGGTGATATCTCGGGTGCTATTAGAGATAGCGCAATAAACCAAAGTGAATTATCTGCAGGAGGCCCTGGCGCATGAATCTGTGCAGCGGCAACGACCTCGGACCACCAGGGGCCGAGAAAACGACCGTCTCATGGGGCCGGACACTCAGGGTCAGTGAAAAATCCAATATATATCTGCTGATATCTCGGGTGCTATTAGAGATAGCGTAATAAATCAGAGTGCATTGTCTGTAGGAGGCCCTGGCGCATGAATCTGTGCAGCGGGAACGACCTCGGACCACCAGGGTCCGACAAAACCACAGTCTCATGGGGCCGGACACTCAGGGTCAGGGGAAAATCCAATATATATCTGGTGATATCTCGGGTGCTATTACAGATAGCGCAATAAATCAAAGTGCATTGTCTGTAGGAGGCCCTGGCGCATGATTCTGTGCAGCGGGAACGACCTCGGACCACCAGGGGCCGAGAAAACGACCGCCTCATGGGGCCGGACCCTCAGGGTCAGTGAAAAATCCAATATATATCTGGTGATATCTCGGGTGCTATTAGAGACAGCGCAATAAACCAAAGTGAATTATCTGCAGGGGGCCCTGGCGCATGAATCTGTGCAACGGGAACGACCTCGGACCACCAGGGGCCGAGAAAACCACAGTCTCATGGGGCCGGACACTCAGGGTCAGGGGAAAATCCAATATATATCTGGTGATATCTCGGGTGCTATTGGAGATAGCGCAATAAACCAAAGAGAATTATCTGCAGGAGGCCCTGGCGCATGAATCTGTGCAACGGGAACGACCTCGGATCACCAGGGGCCGAGAAAACTACCGTCTCATGGGGCCGGATACTCAGGGTCAGGGGAAAATCCAATATAGATCTGGTGATATCTCGGGTGCTATTACAGATAGCGCAATAAATCAAAGTGCATTGTCTGTAGGAGACCCTGGCGCATGAACCTGTGCAGCGGGAACGACCTCGGACCACCAGGGGCCGAGAAAACGACCGTCTCATGGGGCCGGACGCTCAGGGTCAGTGAAAAATCCAATATATATCTGGTGATATGTCGGGTGCTATTACAGATAGCGCAATAAATCAAAGTGCATTGTCTGTAGGAGGTCCTGGCGCATGAATCTGTTCAGCGGGAACGACCTCGGACCACCAGGGGCCGAGAAAAGCTCAGTCTCATGGGGCCGGACACTCAGGGTCAGGGTAAAATCCAATATATATCTGGTGATATCTCGGGTGCTATTAGAGATAGCGCAATAAACCAAAGTGAATTATCTGCAGGAGGCCCTGGCGCATGAATCTGTCCAGCGGCAACGACCTCGGACCACCAGGGGCCGAGAAAACGACCGTCTCATGGGGCCGGACACTCAGGGTCAGTGAAAAATCCAATATATATCTGCTGATATCTCGGGTGCTATTAGAGATAGCGTAATAAATCAGAGTGCATTGTCTGTAGGAGGCCCTGGCGCATGAATCTGTGCAGCGGGAACGACCTCGGACCACCAGGGTCCGAGAAAACCACAGTCTCATGGGGCCGGACACTCAGGGTCAGGGGAAAATCCAATATATATCTGGTGATATCTCGGGTGCTATTAGAGATAGCGCAATAAACCAAAGTGAATTATCTGCAGGAGGCCCTGGCGCATGAATCTGTGCAGCGGGAACGACCTCGGACCACCAGGGGCCGAGAAAACGACCGTCTCATGGGGCCGGACACTCAGGGTCAGTGAAAAATCCAATATATATCTGCTGATATCTCGGGTGCTATTACAGATAGCGCAATAAATCAAAGTGCATTGTCTGTAGGAGGCCCTGGCGCATGAATCTGTGCAGCGGGAACGACCTCGGACCACCAGGGGCCGAAAAAACCACAGTCTCATGGGGCCGGACACGCAGGGTCAGGGTAAAATCCAATATATATCTGGTGATATCTCGGGTGCTATTACAGATAGCGCAATAAATCAAAGTGCATTGTCTGTAGGAGGCCCTGGCGCATGATTCTGTGCAGCGGGAACGACCTCGGACCACCAGGGGCCGAGAAAACGACCGCCTCATGGGGCCGGACCCTCAGGGTCAGTGAAAAATCCAATATATATCTGGTGATATCTCGGGTGCTATTAGAGACAGCGCAATAAACCAAAGTGAATTATCTGCAGGGGGCCCTGGCGCATGAATCTGTGCAACGGGAACGACCTCGGACCACCAGGGGCCGAGAAAACCACAGTCTCATGGGGCCGGACACTCAGGGTCAGGGGAAAATCCAATATATATCTGGTGATATCTCGGGTGCTATTGGAGATAGCGCAATAAACCATAGTGAATTATCTGCAGGAGGCCCTGGCGCATGAATGTGTGCAGCGGGATCGACCTCGGACCACCAGGGGCCGAGAAAACCGCAGTCTCATGGGGCTGGACACTCAGGGTCAGGGGAATATCCAATATATATCTGGTGATATCTCGGGTGCTATTAGAGATAGCGCAATAAATCAATGTGCATTGTCTGTAGGAGGCCCTGGCGCATGAATCTGTGCAGCGGGAACGACCTCGGAACACCAGGGACCGAGAAAACCACCGTCTCATGGGGCCGGACACTCAGGGTCAGTGAAAAATCCAATATATATGTGGTGATATCTCGGGTGCTATTAAAGATAGAGCAATAAATCAAAGTGCATTGTCTGTAGGAGGCCCTCGCGCATGAATCTGTGCAGCGGGAACAACCTCGGACCACCAGGGGCCGAGAAAACCACAGTCTCATGGGGCCGGACACTCAGGGTCAGGGGAAAATCCAATATATATCTGGTGATATCTCGGGTGCTATTAGAGATAGCGCAATAAACCAAAGTGAATTATCTGCAGGAGGCCCTGGCGCATGAATCTGTGCAGCGGGAACGACCTCGGATCACCAGGGGCCGAGAAAACTACCGTCTCATGGGGCCGGATACTCAGGGTCAGTGAATAATCCAATATATATCTGCTGATATCTCGGGTGCTATTACAGATAGCGCAATAAATCAAAGTGCATTGTCTGTAGGAGGCCCTGGCGCATGAATCTGTGCAGCGGGAACGACCTCGGACCACCAGGGGCCGAGAAAACAACAGTCTCATGGGGCCGGAAACTCAGGGTCAGGGGAAAATCCAATATATATCTGGTGATAACTCGGGTGCTATTAGAGATAGCGCAATAAACCAAAGTGAATTATCTGCAGGAGGCCCTGGCGCATGAATCTGTGCAGCGGGAACGACCTCGGAACACCAGGGACCGAGAAAACCACCGTCTCATGGGGCCGGACACTCAGGGTCAGGGGAAAATCCAATATATATCTGGTGATATCTCGGGTGCTATTAGAGATAGCGCAATAAACCAAAGAGAATTATCTGCAGGAGGCCCTGGCGCATGAATCTGTGCAGCGGGAACGACCTCGGATCACCAGGGGCCGAGAAAACTACCGTCTCATGGGGCCGGTCACTCAGGGTCAGTGAAAAATCCAATATATATCTGCTGATATCTCGGGTGCTATTAGAGATAGCGCAATAAACCAAAGTGAATTATCTGCAGGAGGCCCTGGCGCATGAATCTGTGCAGCGGGAACGACCTCGGACCACCAGGGGCCGAAAAAACCACAGTCTCATGGGGCCGGACACTCAGGGTCAGGGGAATATCCAATATATATCTGGTGATATCTCGGGTGCTATTAGAGATAGCGCAATAAATCAATGTGCATTGTCTGTAGGAGGCCCTGGCGCATGAATCTGTGCAGCGGGAACGACCTCGGAACACCAGGGACCGAGAAAACCACCGTCTCATGGGGCCGGACACTCAGGGTCAGTGAAAAATCCAATATATATGTGGTGATATCTCGGGTGCTATTACAGATAGAGCAATAAATCAAAGTGCATTGTCTGTAGGAGGCCCTCGCGCATGAATCTGTGCAGCGGGAACAACCTCGGACCACCAGGGGCCGAGAAAACCACAGTCTCATGGGGCCGGACACTCAGGGTCAGGGGAAAATCCAATATATATCTGGTGATATCTCGGGTGCTATTAGAGATAGCGCAATAAACCAAAGTGAATTATCTGCAGGAGGCCCTGGCGCATGAATCTGTGCAGCGGGAACGACCTCGGATCACCAGGGGCCGAGAAAACTACCGTCTCATGGGGCCGGATACTCAGGGTCAGGGGAAAATCCAATATAGATCTGGTGATATCTCGGGTTCTATTACAGATAGCGCAATAGATCAAAGTGCATTGTCTGTAGGAGGCCCTGGCGCATGAATCTGTGCAGCGGGAACGACCTCGGACCACCAGGGGCCGAGAAAACCACAGTCTCATGGGGCCGGACACTCAGGGTCAGGGAAAAATCCAATATATATCTGGTGATATCTCGGTCGCTATTAGAGATAGCGCAATAAACCAAAGTGAATTATCTGCAGGAGGCCCTGGCGCATGAATCTGTGCAGCGGGAACGACCTCGGACCACCAGGGGCCGAGAAAACCACCGTCTCATGGGGCCGGACACTCAGGGTCAGGGAAAAATCCAATATATATCTGGTGATATCTCGGGTGCTATTAGAGATAGCGCAATAAACCAAAGTGAGTTATCTGCAGGAGGCCCTGGCGCCTGAAGCTGTGCAGCGGGAACGACCTCGGACACCAGGGGCCGAGAAAACCACCGTCTCGATGGGGCCGGACACTCTGGGTCAGGGAAAAATCCAATATATATGTGGTGATATCTCGGGTGCTATTACAGATAACGCAATAAATCAAAGTGCATTGTCTGTAGGAGGCCCTGGCGCATGAATCTGTGCAGCGGGGACGTCCTCGGACCGCCAGGGGCCGAGACAACGACCGTCTCATGGGGCCGGACACTCAGGGTCAGGGTAAAATCCAATATATATCTGGTGATATGTCGGGTGCTATTACAGATAGCGCAATAAATCAAAGTGCATTGTCTGTAGGAGGTCCTGGCGCATGAATCTGTGCAGCGGGAACGACCTCGGACCACCAGGGGCCGAGAAAACCACAGTCTCATGGGGCCGGACACTCAGGGTCAGGGGAAAATCCAATATATATCTGGTGATATCTCGGGTGCTATCAGAGATAGCGCAATAAACCAACGTGAATTATCTGCAGGAGGCCCTGGCGCATGAATGTGTGCAGCGGGAACGACCTCGGACCACCAGGGGCCGAGAAATCGACCGTCTCATGGGGCCGGACACTCAGGGTCAGTGAAAAATCCAATATATATCTGGTGATATCTCGGGTGCTATTACAGATAGCGCAATAAATCAAAGTGCATTGTCTGTAGGAGGCCCTGGCGCATGAATCTGTGCAGCGGGAACGACCTCGGACCACCAGGGGCCGAGAAAACGACCGTCTCATGGGGCCGGACGCTCAGGGTCAGTGAAAAATCCAATATATATCTGCTGATATCTCGGGTGCTATTACAGATAGCGCAATAAATCAAAGTGCATTGTCTGTAGGAGGCCCTGGCGCATGAATCTGTGCAGCGGGAACGACCTCGGACCACCAGGGGCCGAGAAAACCACAGTCTCATGGGGCCGGACACTCAGGGTCAGGGAAAATCCAATATATATCTGGTGATATCTCGGGTGCTATTAGAGATAGCGCAATAAATCAAAGTGCATTGTCTGTAGGAGGCCCTGGCGCATGAATCTGTGCAGCGGGAACGACCTCGGAACACCAGGGACCGAGAAAACCACCGTCTCATGGGGCCGGACTCTCAGGGTCAGTGAAAAATCCAATATATATGTGGTGATATCTCGGGTGCTATTACAGATAGCGCAATAAATCAAAGTGCATTGTCTGTAGGAGACCCTGGCGCATGAACCTGTGCAGCGGGAACGACCTCGGACCACCAGGGGCCGAGAAAACGACCGTCTCATGGGGCCAGACGCTCAGGGTCAGTGAAAAATCCAATATATATCTGGTGATATCTCGAGTGCTATTAGAGATAGCGCAATAAACCAAAGTGAATTATCTGCAGGAGGCCCTGGCGCATGAATCTGTGCAACGGGAACGACCGCGGACCACCAGGGGCCGAGAAAACCACTGTCTCATGGGGCCGGACACTCAGGGTCAGGGGAAAATCCAATATATATCTGGTGATATCTCGGGTGCTATTAGATACAGCACAATAAACCAAAGTGAATTATCTGCAGGAGGCCCTGGCGCATGAATCTGGGCGGCGGGAACGACCTCGGACCACCAGGGGCCGAGAAAACCACAGTCTAATGGGGCCGGGCACTCAGGGTCAGGGGAAAATCCAATATATATCTGGTGATATCTCGGGTGCTATTAGAGATAGCGCAATAAATCAAAGTGCATTGTCTGTAGGAGGCCCTGGCGCATGAATCTGTGCAGCGGGAACGACCTCGGAACACAAGGGGCCGAGAAAACCACCGTCTCATGGGGCAGGACACTCAGGGTCAGTGAAAAATCCAATATATATCTGGTGATATCTCGGGTGCTATTACACATAGCGCAATAAATCAAAGTGCATTGTGTGTAGGAGACCCTGGCGCATGAACCTGTGCAGCGGGAACGACCTCGGACCACCAGGGGCCGAGAAAACGACCGTCTCATGGGGCCGGACGCTCAGGGTCAGTGAAAAATCCAATATATATCTGGTGATATCTCGGGTGCTATTACAGATAGCGCAATAAATCAAAGTGCATTGTCTGTAGGAGGCCCTGGCGCATGAATCTCTGAAGCGGCAACGACCTCTGACCACCAGGGGCCGAGAAAACCACAGTCTCATGGGGCCGGACACTCAGGGTCAGGGGAAAATCCAGTATATATCTGGTGATGTCACGGGTGCTATTAGAGATAGCGCAATAAACCAAAGTGAATTATCTGCAGGAGGCCCTGGCGCATGAATCTGTGCAGCGGGAACGACCTCGGACCACCAGGGGCCGAAAAAACCACAGTCTCATGGGGCCGGATACTCAGGGTCAGGGGAAAATCCAATAAAGATCTGGTGATATCTCGGGTGCTATTAGAGATAGCGCAATAAATCAAAGTGCATTGTCTGTAGGAGGCCCTGGCGCATGATTCTGTGCAGCGGGAACGACCTCGGACCACCAGGGGCCGAGAAAACGACCGCCTCATGGGGCCGGACCCTCAGGGTCAGTGAAAAATCCAATATATATCTGGTGATATCTCGGGTGCTATTAGAGACAGCGCAATAAACCAAAGTGAATTATCTGCAGGGGGCCCTGGCGCATGAATCTGTGCAACGGGAACGACCTCGGACCACCAGGGGCCGAGAAAACCACAGTCTCATGGGGCCGGACACTCAGGGTCAGGGGAAAATCCAATATATATCTGGTGATATCTCGGGTGCTATTGGAGATAGCGCAATAAACCATAGTGAATTATCTGCAGGAGGCCCTGGCGCATGAATGTGTGCAGCGGGATCGACCTCGGACCACCAGGGGCCGAGAAAACCGCAGTCTCATGGGGCTGGACACTCAGGGTCAGGGGAATATCCAATATATATCTGGTGATATCTCGGGTGCTATTAGAGATAGCGCAATAAATCAATGTGCATTGTCTGTAGGAGGCCCTGGCGCATGAATCTGTGCAGCGGGAACGACCTCGGAACACCAGGGACCGAGAAAACCACCGTCTCATGGGGCCGGACACTCAGGGTCAGTGAAAAATCCAATATATATGTGGTGATATCTCGGGTGCTATTAAAGATAGAGCAATAAATCAAAGTGCATTGTCTGTAGGAGGCCCTCGCGCATGAATCTGTGCAGCGGGAACAACCTCGGACCACCAGGGGCCGAGAAAACCACAGTCTCATGGGGCCGGACACTCAGGGTCAGGGGAAAATCCAATATATATCTGGTGATATCTCGGGTGCTATTAGAGATAGCGCAATAAACCAAAGTGAATTATCTGCAGGAGGCCCTGGCGCATGAATCTGTGCAGCGGGAACGACCTCGGATCACCAGGGGCCGAGAAAACTACCGTCTCATGGGGCCGGATACTCAGGGTCAGTGAATAATCCAATATATATCTGCTGATATCTCGGGTGCTATTACAGATAGCGCAATAAATCAAAGTGCATTGTCTGTAGGAGGCCCTGGCGCATGAATCTGTGCAGCGGGAACGACCTCGGACCACCAGGGGCCGAGAAAACAACAGTCTCATGGGGCCGGAAACTCAGGGTCAGGGGAAAATCCAATATATATCTGGTGATAACTCGGGTGCTATTAGAGATAGCGCAATAAACCAAAGTGAATTATCTGCAGGAGGCCCTGGCGCATGAATCTGTGCAGCGGGAACGACCTCGGAACACCAGGGACCGAGAAAACCACCGTCTCATGGGGCCGGACACTCAGGGTCAGGGGAAAATCCAATATATATCTGGTGATATCTCGGGTGCTATTAGAGATAGCGCAATAAACCAAAGAGAATTATCTGCAGGAGGCCCTGGCGCATGAATCTGTGCAGCGGGAACGACCTCGGATCACCAGGGGCCGAGAAAACTACCGTCTCATGGGGCCGGTCACTCAGGGTCAGTGAAAAATCCAATATATATCTGCTGATATCTCGGGTGCTATTAGAGATAGCGCAATAAACCAAAGTGAATTATCTGCAGGAGGCCCTGGCGCATGAATCTGTGCAGCGGGAACGACCTCGGACCACCAGGGGCCGAAAAAACCACAGTCTCATGGGGCCGGACACTCAGGGTCAGGGGAATATCCAATATATATCTGGTGATATCTCGGGTGCTATTAGAGATAGCGCAATAAATCAATGTGCATTGTCTGTAGGAGGCCCTGGCGCATGAATCTGTGCAGCGGGAACGACCTCGGAACACCAGGGACCGAGAAAACCACCGTCTCATGGGGCCGGACACTCAGGGTCAGTGAAAAATCCAATATATATGTGGTGATATCTCGGGTGCTATTACAGATAGAGCAATAAATCAAAGTGCATTGTCTGTAGGAGGCCCTCGCGCATGAATCTGTGCAGCGGGAACAACCTCGGACCACCAGGGGCCGAGAAAACCACAGTCTCATGGGGCCGGACACTCAGGGTCAGGGGAAAATCCAATATATATCTGGTGATATCTCGGGTGCTATTAGAGATAGCGCAATAAACCAAAGTGAATTATCTGCAGGAGGCCCTGGCGCATGAATCTGTGCAGCGGGAACGACCTCGGATCACCAGGGGCCGAGAAAACTACCGTCTCATGGGGCCGGATACTCAGGGTCAGGGGAAAATCCAATATAGATCTGGTGATATCTCGGGTTCTATTACAGATAGCGCAATAGATCAAAGTGCATTGTCTGTAGGAGGCCCTGGCGCATGAATCTGTGCAGCGGGAACGACCTCGGACCACCAGGGGCCGAGAAAACCACAGTCTCATGGGGCCGGACACTCAGGGTCAGGGAAAAATCCAATATATATCTGGTGATATCTCGGTCGCTATTAGAGATAGCGCAATAAACCAAAGTGAATTATCTGCAGGAGGCCCTGGCGCATGAATCTGTGCAGCGGGAACGACCTCGGACCACCAGGGGCCGAGAAAACCACCGTCTCATGGGGCCGGACACTCAGGGTCAGGGAAAAATCCAATATATATCTGGTGATATCTCGGGTGCTATTAGAGATAGCGCAATAAACCAAAGTGAGTTATCTGCAGGAGGCCCTGGCGCCTGAAGCTGTGCAGCGGGAACGACCTCGGACACCAGGGGCCGAGAAAACCACCGTCTCGATGGGGCCGGACACTCTGGGTCAGGGAAAAATCCAATATATATGTGGTGATATCTCGGGTGCTATTACAGATAACGCAATAAATCAAAGTGCATTGTCTGTAGGAGGCCCTGGCGCATGAATCTGTGCAGCGGGGACGTCCTCGGACCGCCAGGGGCCGAGACAACGACCGTCTCATGGGGCCGGACACTCAGGGTCAGGGTAAAATCCAATATATATCTGGTGATATGTCGGGTGCTATTACAGATAGCGCAATAAATCAAAGTGCATTGTCTGTAGGAGGTCCTGGCGCATGAATCTGTGCAGCGGGAACGACCTCGGACCACCAGGGGCCGAGAAAACCACAGTCTCATGGGGCCGGACACTCAGGGTCAGGGGAAAATCCAATATATATCTGGTGATATCTCGGGTGCTATCAGAGATAGCGCAATAAACCAACGTGAATTATCTGCAGGAGGCCCTGGCGCATGAATGTGTGCAGCGGGAACGACCTCGGACCACCAGGGGCCGAGAAATCGACCGTCTCATGGGGCCGGACACTCAGGGTCAGTGAAAAATCCAATATATATCTGGTGATATCTCGGGTGCTATTACAGATAGCGCAATAAATCAAAGTGCATTGTCTGTAGGAGGCCCTGGCGCATGAATCTGTGCAGCGGGAACGACCTCGGACCACCAGGGGCCGAGAAAACGACCGTCTCATGGGGCCGGACGCTCAGGGTCAGTGAAAAATCCAATATATATCTGCTGATATCTCGGGTGCTATTACAGATAGCGCAATAAATCAAAGTGCATTGTCTGTAGGAGGCCCTGGCGCATGAATCTGTGCAGCGGGAACGACCTCGGACCACCAGGGGCCGAGAAAACCACAGTCTCATGGGGCCGGACACTCAGGGTCAGGGAAAATCCAATATATATCTGGTGATATCTCGGGTGCTATTAGAGATAGCGCAATAAATCAAAGTGCATTGTCTGTAGGAGGCCCTGGCGCATGAATCTGTGCAGCGGGAACGACCTCGGAACACCAGGGACCGAGAAAACCACCGTCTCATGGGGCCGGACTCTCAGGGTCAGTGAAAAATCCAATATATATGTGGTGATATCTCGGGTGCTATTACAGATAGCGCAATAAATCAAAGTGCATTGTCTGTAGGAGACCCTGGCGCATGAACCTGTGCAGCGGGAACGACCTCGGACCACCAGGGGCCGAGAAAACGACCGTCTCATGGGGCCAGACGCTCAGGGTCAGTGAAAAATCCAATATATATCTGGTGATATCTCGAGTGCTATTAGAGATAGCGCAATAAACCAAAGTGAATTATCTGCAGGAGGCCCTGGCGCATGAATCTGTGCAACGGGAACGACCGCGGACCACCAGGGGCCGAGAAAACCACTGTCTCATGGGGCCGGACACTCAGGGTCAGGGGAAAATCCAATATATATCTGGTGATATCTCGGGTGCTATTAGATACAGCACAATAAACCAAAGTGAATTATCTGCAGGAGGCCCTGGCGCATGAATCTGGGCGGCGGGAACGACCTCGGACCACCAGGGGCCGAGAAAACCACAGTCTAATGGGGCCGGGCACTCAGGGTCAGGGGAAAATCCAATATATATCTGGTGATATCTCGGGTGCTATTAGAGATAGCGCAATAAATCAAAGTGCATTGTCTGTAGGAGGCCCTGGCGCATGAATCTGTGCAGCGGGAACGACCTCGGAACACAAGGGGCCGAGAAAACCACCGTCTCATGGGGCAGGACACTCAGGGTCAGTGAAAAATCCAATATATATCTGGTGATATCTCGGGTGCTATTACACATAGCGCAATAAATCAAAGTGCATTGTGTGTAGGAGACCCTGGCGCATGAACCTGTGCAGCGGGAACGACCTCGGACCACCAGGGGCCGAGAAAACGACCGTCTCATGGGGCCGGACGCTCAGGGTCAGTGAAAAATCCAATATATATCTGGTGATATCTCGGGTGCTATTACAGATAGCGCAATAAATCAAAGTGCATTGTCTGTAGGAGGCCCTGGCGCATGAATCTCTGAAGCGGCAACGACCTCTGACCACCAGGGGCCGAGAAAACCACAGTCTCATGGGGCCGGACACTCAGGGTCAGGGGAAAATCCAGTATATATCTGGTGATGTCACGGGTGCTATTAGAGATAGCGCAATAAACCAAAGTGAATTATCTGCAGGAGGCCCTGGCGCATGAATCTGTGCAGCGGGAACGACCTCGGACCACCAGGGGCCGAAAAAACCACAGTCTCATGGGGCCGGATACTCAGGGTCAGGGGAAAATCCAATAAAGATCTGGTGATATCTCGGGTGCTATTAGAGATAGCGCAATAAACCAAAGTGAATTATCTGTAGGAGGCCCTGGCGCATGCATCTGTCCAGCGGGAACGACCTCGGACCACCAGGGGCCGAGAAAACCACCGTCTCATGGGGCTGGACACTCAGGGTGAGAGTAATATCTAATATATATCTGGTGATATCTCGGGTGCTATTACAGATAGCGCAATAAATCAAAGTGCATTGTCTGTAGGAGGCCCTGGCGCATGAATCTGTGCAGCGGGAACGACCTCGGAACACAAGGGGCCGAGAAAACCACAGTCACATGGGGCCGGTCACTCAGGGTCAGGGGAAAATCCAATATATATCTGGTGATATCTCGGGTGCTATTAGATACAGCGCAATAAACCAAATTGAATTATCTGCAGGAGGCCCTGGCGCATGAATCTGGGCAGCGGGAACGACCTCGGACCACCAGGGGCCGAGAAAACCACAGTCTAGTGGGGCCGGACACTCAGGGTCAGGGGAAAATCCAATATATATATCAGGTGATATCTCGGGTGCTATTAGATACAGCGCAATAAACCAAAGTGTATTATCTGCAAGAGGCCCTGGCGCATGCATCTGTGCAGCGGGAACGACCTCGGACCACCAGGGGCCGAGAAAACTAAAGTCTCATGGGGCCGGACACTCAGGGTCTGGGGAAAATCCAATATATATCTGGTGATATCTCGGGTGCTATTACAGATAGCGCAATAAATCAAAGTGCATTGTCTGCAGGAGGCCCTTGCGAATGAATCTGTTCAGCGGGAACGACCTCGGATCACCAGGGGCCGAGAAAACCACCGACACATGGGGCCGGACACTCAGGGTCGAGGAAAAATCCAATATATATCTGGTGATATCTCGGGTGCTATTAGAGATAGCGCGATAAATCAAAGTGAATTATCTGCAGGAGGCCCTGGCGCATGCATCTGTGCAGCGGGAACGACCTCGGACCACCAGGGGCCGAGAAAATCACCGTCTCATGGGGACGGGCACTCAGGGTCTGGGGAAAATCCAATATGTATCTGCTGATATCTCGGGTGCTATTAGAGATAGCGTAACAAACCAAAGTGCATTGTCTGTAGGAGGCCCTGGCGCATGAATCTGTGCAGCGGGAACGACCTCTGACCACAAGAGGCCGAGAAAACCACCGTCTCATGGGGCCGGACACTCAGGGTCGAGGAAAAATCCAATATATATCTGGTGATATCTCGGGTGCTATTACAGATAGCGCGATAAATCAAAGTGCATTGTCTGTAGGAGGCACTGGCGAATGAGTCTGTGCAGCAGGAACGACCTCGAACCACCAGGGGCCGAGAAAATTACAGATATTCGGAATCCGTCACCCAAGGTCATGTGAAAATCCAGCATATATCTGGTGATATTTCGGGTGCTATTATAGATAGCGCAATAAACCAAAGTGAATTATCTGCAGTAGGCCCTGGCGCATGCATCTGTGCAGCGGGAACGACCTCGGACAACCAGGGGCCGAGAAAGCCACAGACTCATGGGGCTGGACACTCAGGGTTAGGGAAAAATCCAATATATATCTGGTGATATCTCGGGTGCTATTACAGATAGTACAATAAATCAAAGTGCACTGTCTGTAGGAGGCCCTGGCGCATGAATCTGTGCAGCGGGAACGACCTCGGACCACCAGGGGCCGAGAAAACCACCGTCTCATGGCGACGGACACTCAGGGTCTGGCGAAAATCCACTATATATCTGGTGATATCTCGGGTGCTATTAGAGATAGCGCAATAAACCAAACTGCATTGTCTGTAGGAGGCCCTGGCGCATGAATCTGTGCAGCGGGAGCGACCTCTGACCACAAGGGGCCGAGAAAACCACCGTCTCATGGGGCCGGACACTCAGGGTCGAGGAAAAATCCAATATATATCTGGTGATATCTCGGGTGCTAATAGAGATAGCGCAATAAACCAAAGTGAATTATCTGCAGGAGGCCCTGGCGCATGAATCTGTGCAGCGGGACCGACCTCGGAAAACCAGGGGCCGAGAAAACGACCGTCTCATGGGGCCGGACACTCAGGGTCAGTGAAAAATCCAATATATATCTGGTGATATCTCGGGTGCTATTACAGATAGCGCAATAAATCAAAGTGCATTGTCTGTAGGAGGCCCTGGCGCATGAATCTGTGCAGCGGGAGCGACCTCTGACCACAAGGGGCCGAGAGAACCACAGTCTCATGGGGCCGGACACTCAGGGTCAGGGGAAAATCCAGTATAAATCTGGAGATATCTCGGGTGCTATTAGAGATAGCGCAATAAACCAAAGTGAATTATCTGCAGGAGGACCTGGCGCATGAATCTGTGCAGCGGGAACGACCTCGGACCACCAGGGGCCGAAAAAACCACAGTCTCATGGGGCCGGACACTCATGGTCAGGGTAAAATCCAATATATATCTGGTGATATCTCGGGTGCTATTACAGATAGCGCAATAAATCAAAGTGCATAGTCTGTAGGAGGCCCCGGCGCATGAATCTGTGCAGCGGGAACGACCTCGGACGACCAGGGGCCTTGAAAACCACAGTCTCATGGGGCCGGACACTCAGGGTCAGGGGAAAATCCAATTTATATCTGGTGATATCTCGGGTGCTATTACAGATAGCGCAATAAATCAAAGTGCATTGTCTGCAGGAGGCCCTGACGCATGAACCTGTGCAGCGGGAACGACCTCGGACCACCAGGGGCCGATAAAACCACCGTCTCATGGGGCCGGACACTCAGCGTCAGGGGAAAATCCAATATATATCTGGTGATATCTCGGGTGCTATTACAGATAGCGCAATAAACCAAGGTGAATTATCTGCAGGAGGCCCTGGCGCATGAATCTGTGCAGCGGGAACGACCTCGGGCCACCAGGGGCTGAGAAAACGACCGTCTCATGGGGCCGGACACTCAGGGTCAGTGTAAAATCCAGTATATATCTGGTGATATCTCGGGTGCTATTAGAGATAGCGCAATAAACCAAAGTGAATTATTTGCAGGAGGCGCTGGCGCATGAATCTGTGCAGCGGGAACGTCCTCGGACCTCCAGGGGCCGAGACAACCACAGTCTCATGGGGCCGGACACTCAGGGTCAGGGGAAAATCCAATATATATCTGGTGATATCTCGGGTGCTATTACAGATAGCGCAATAAATCAAAGTGCATTGTCTGTAGGAGGCCCTGGCGCATGAATCTGTGCAGCGGGAACGACCTCGGACCATCAGGGGCCGAAAAAACCACAGTCTCATGGGGCCGGACACTCATAGTCAGGGTAAAATCCAATATATATCTGGTGATATCTCGGGTGCTATTACAGATAGCGCAATAAATCAAAGTGCATTGTCTGCAGGAGGCCCTTGCGAATGAATCTGTTCAGCGGGAACGACCTCGGATCACCAGGGGCCGAGAAAACCACCGTCTCATGGGGCCGGACACTCAGGGTCAGTGAAAAATCCAGTATATATCTGGTGATATCTCGGGTGCTATTAGAGATAGCGCAATAAACCAAAGTGAATTATTTGCAGGAGGCGCTGGCGCATGAATCTGTGCAGCGGGAACGTCCTCGGACCTCCAGGGGCCGAGACAACCACAGTCTCATGGGGCCGGACACTCAGGGTCAGGGGAAAATCCAATATATATCTGGTGATATCTCGGGTGCTATTACAGATAGCGCAATAAATCAAAGTGCATTGTCTGTAGGAGGCCCTGGCGCATGAATCTGTGCAGCGGGAACGACCTCGGACCATCAGGGGCCGAAAAAACCACAGTCTCATGGGGCCGGACACTCATAGTCAGGGTAAAATCCAATATATATCTGGTGATATCTCGGGTGCTATTACAGATAGCGCAATAAATCAAAGTGCATTGTCTGCAGGAGGCCCTTGCGAATGAATCTGTTCAGCGGGAACGACCTCGGATCACCAGGGGCCGAGAAAACCACCGACACATGGGGCCGGACACTCAGGGTCGAGGAAAAATCCAATATATATCTGGTGATATCTCGGGTGCAATTAGAGATAGCGCGATAAATCAAAGTGAATTATCTGCAGGAGGCCCTGGCGCATGAATCTGTGCAGCGGGAGCGACCTCTGACCACAAGGGGCCGAGAAAACCACCGTCTCATGGGGACGGGCACTCAGGGTCTGGGGAAAATCCAATATGTATCTGCTGATATCTCGGGTGCTATTAGAGATAGCGTAACAAACCAAAGTGCATTGTCTGTAGGAGGCCCTGGCGCATGAATCTGTGCAGCGGGAACGACCTCTGACCACAAGAGGCCGAGAAAACCACCGTCTCATGGGGCCGGACACTCAGGGTCGAGGAAAAATCCAATATATATCTGGTGATATCTCGGGTGCTATTACAGATAGCGCGATAAATCAAAGTGCATTGTCTGTAGGAGGCACTGGCGAATGAGTCTGTGCAGCAGGAACGACCTCGAACCACCAGGGGCCGAGAAAATTACAGATATTCGGAATCCGTCACCCAAGGTCATGTGAAAATCCAGCATATATCTGGTGATATTTCGGGTGCTATTATAGATAGCGCAATAAACCAAAGTGAATTATCTGCAGTAGGCCCTGGCGCATGCATCTGTGCAGCGGGAACGACCTCGGACAACCAGGGGCCGAGAAAGCCACAGACTCATGGGGCTGGACACTCAGGGTTAGGGAAAAATCCAATATATATCTGGTGATATCTCGGGTGCTATTACAGATAGTACAATAAATCAAAGTGCACTGTCTGTAGGAGGCCCTGGCGCATGAATCTGTGCAGCGGGAACGACCTCGGACCACCAGGGGCCGAGAAAACCACCGTCTCATGGGGACGGACACTCAGGGTCTGGCGAAAATCCACTATATATCTGGTGATATCTCGGGTGCTATTAGAGATAGCGCAATAAACCAAACTGCATTGTCTGTAGGAGGCCCTGGCGCATGAATCTGTGCAGCGGGAGCGACCTCTGACCACAAGGGGCCGAGAAAACCACCGTCTCATGGGGCCGGACACTCAGGGTCGAGGAAAAATCCAATATATATCTGGTGATATCTCGGGTGCTAATAGAGATAGCGCAATAAACCAAAGTGAATTATCTGCAGGAGGCCCTGGCGCATGAATCTGTGCAGCGGGAACGACCTCGGGCCACCAGGGGCTGAGAAAACGACCGTCTCATGGGGCCGGACACTCAGGGTCAGGAGAAAATCCAATATATATCTGGTGATATCTCGGGTGCTATTAGAGATAGCGCAATAAACCAAAGTGAATTATCTGCAGGAGGCCCTGGCGCATGAATCTGTGCAGCGGGAGCGACCTCTGACCACAAGGGGCCGAGAAAACCACCGTCTCATGGGGCCGGACACTCATGGTCAGGGTAAAATCCAATATATATCTGGTGATATCTCGGGTGCTATTACAGATAGCGCAATAAATCAAAGTGCATTGTCTGTAGGAGGCCCTGGCGCATGAATCTGTGCAGCGGGAACGACCTCTGACCACAAGAGGCCGAGAAAACCACCGTCTCAAGGGGCCGGACACTCAGGGTCGAGGAAAAATCCAATATATATCTGGTGATATCTCGGGTGCTATTACAGATAGCGCGATAAATCAAAGTGCATTGTCTGTAGGAGGCACAGGCGAATGAGTCTGTGCAGCAGGAACGACCTCGAACCACCAGGGGCCGAGAAAATTACAGATATTCGGAATCCGTCACCCAAGGTCAGGTGAAAATCCAGCATATATCTGGTGATATTTCGGGTGCTATTATAGATAGCGCAATAAACCAAAGTGAATTATCTGCAGGAGGCCCTGGCGCATGAATCTGTGCAGCGGGAACGTCCTCGGACCTCCAGGGGCCGAGACAACCACCGTCTCATGGGGCCGGGCACTCAGGGTCAGGGTAAAATCCAATATATATCTGGTGATATCTCGGGTGCTATTACAGATAGCGCAATAAATCAATGTGCATTGTCTGTAGGAGGCCCTGGCGCATGAATCTGTGCAGCGGGAACGACCTCGGACCACCAGGGTCCGAGAAAACCACAGTCTCATGGGGCCGGACACTCAGGGTCAGAGAAAAATCCATTATATATCTGGTGATATATCGGGTGCCATTAGAGATAGCTCGATAAATCAAAGTGCATTGTCTGCAGGAGGCCCTGACGCATGAATCTGTGCAGCGGGAACGACCTCGGACCACCAGGGGCCGAGAAAACCACAGTCTCATGGGGCCGAGAACTCAGGGTCAGGCAAAAATCCAATATATATCTGGTGATATCTCGGGTGCTATTACACATAGCGCATTAAACCAACGCGCATTGTCTGTAGGAGGCCATGGCGCATGAATCTGTGCAGCGGGAACGACCTCAGACCACCAGGGGCCGATAAAACCACCGTCTCATGGGGCCGGACACTCAGGGTCAGGGGAAAATCCAATATATATCTGGTGATATCTCGGGTGCTATTACAGATAGCGCAATAAATCAAAGTGCATTGTCTGTAGGAGGCCCTGGCGCATGAATCTGTGCAGCGGGAACGACCTCGGACCACCAGGGGCCGAGAAGACCGCAGTCTCATGGGGACGGACTCTCAGGGTCAGGGAAAAATCCAATATATATCTGGTGATATCTCGGGCGCTATTAGAGATAGCGCAAAAAACCAAAGTGAATTATCTGCAGGAGGCCCTGGCGCATGAATCTGTGCAGCGGGAACGACCTCGGGCCACCAGGGGCTGAGAAAACGACTGTCTCATGGGGCCGGACATTCAGGGTCAGGGGAAAATCCAATATAGATCTGGTGATATCTCGGGTGCAATTAGAGATAGCGCGATAAATCAAGGTGAATTATCTGCAGGAGGCCCTGGCGCATGCATCTGTGGCAGCGGGAACGACCTCGGATCACCAGGGGCCGAGAAAACCACCGTCTCATGGGGCCGGGCACTCAGGGTCTGGGGAAAATCCAATATATATCTGGTGATATCTCGGGTGCTATTAGAGATAGCGTAATAAACCAAAGTGCATTGTCTGTAGGAGGCCCTGGCGCATGAATCTGTGCAGCGGGAACGACCTCGGACCACCAGGGTCCGAAAAAACCACAGTCTCATGGGGCCGGACTCTCACGGTCAGGGTAAAATCCAATATATATCTGGTGATATCTCGGGTGCTATTAGAGATAGCGCAATAAATCAAAGTGCATTGTCTGTAGGATGCCCTGGCGCATGAATCTGTGCAGCGGGAACGACCTCGGAACACCAGGGGCCGAGAAAACCACCGTCTCATGGGGCAGGACACTCAGGGTCAGTGAAAAATCCAATATATATCTGCTGATATCTCGGGTGCTGTTACAGATAGCGCAATAAATCAAAGTGCATTGTCTGTAGGAGACCCTGGCGCATGAACCTGTGCAGCGGGAACGTTCTCGGACCTCCAGGGACCGAGAAAACCACAGTCTCATGGGGCCGGACACTCAAGGTCAGGGGAAAATCCAATATATATGTGGTGATATCTCGGGTGCTATTACAGATAGCGCAATAAATCAAAGTGCATTGTCTGTAGGAGACCCTGGCGCATGAACCTGTCCAGCGGGAACGACCTCGGACCACCAGGGGCCGAAAAAACCACAGTCTCATGGGGCCGGACTCTCACGGTCAGGGTAAAATCTAATATATATCTGGTGATATCTCGGGTGCTATTACAGATAGCGCAATAAATCAAAGTGCATTGTCTGTAGCAGGCCCTGGCGCATGAATCTGTGCAGTGGGAACGACCTCGGACCACCAGGGGCCGAGAAAACGACCGTCTCATGGGGCCGGACACTCAGGGTCAGGGGAAAATCCAATATAGATCTGGTGATATCTCGGGTGCTATTAGAGATAGCGCGATAAATCAAGGTGAATTATCTGCAGGAGGCCCTGGCGCATGCATCTGTGGCAGCGGGAACGACCTCGGATCACCAGGGGCCGAGAAAACCACCGTCTCATGGGGCCGGGCACTCAGGGTCTGGGGAAAATCCAATATATATCTGGTGATATCTCGGGTGCTATTAGAGATAGCGTAATAAACCAAAGTGCATTGTCTGTAGGAGGCCCTGGCGCATGAATCTGTGCAGCGGGAACGACCTCGGACCACCAGGGTCCGAAAAAACCACAGTCTCATGGGGCCGGACTCTCACGGTCAGGGTAAAATCCAATATATATCTGGTGATATCTCGGGTGCTATTAGAGATAGCGCAATAAATCAAAGTGCATTGTCTGTAGGATGCCCTGGCGCATGAATCTGTGCAGCGGGAACGACCTCGGAACACCAGGGGCCGAGAAAACCACCGTCTCATGGGGCAGGACACTCAGGGTCAGTGAAAAATCCAATATATATCTGCTGATATCTCGGGTGCTGTTACAGATAGCGCAATAAATCAAAGTGCATTGTCTGTAGGAGACCCTGGCGCATGAACCTGTGCAGCGGGAACGTTCTCGGACCTCCAGGGACCGAGAAAACCACAGTCTCATGGGGCCGGACACTCAAGGTCAGGGGAAAATCCAATATATATGTGGTGATATCTCGGGTGCTATTACAGATAGCGCAATAAATCAAAGTGCATTGTCTGTAGGAGACCCTGGCGCATGAACCTGTCCAGCGGGAACGACCTCGGACCACCAGGGGCCGAGAAAACCACCGTCTCATGGGGCCGGACACTCTGGCTCAGCGAAAAATCCAATATATATCTGGTGATATCTCGGGTGCTATTACAGATAGCGCAATAAATCAAAGTGCATTGTCTGTAGGAGGCCCTGGCGCATGACTCTGTGCAGCGGGAACGACCTCGGACCACCAGGGGCCGAGAAAACTACAGTCTCATGCGGCCGGACACTCAGGGTCTGGGGAAAATCCAATATATATCTGGTGATATCTCGGGTCCTATTACAGATAGCGAAATAAATCAAAGTGCATTGTCTGTAGGAGGCCCTGGCGCATGAATCTGTGCAGCGGGAACGACCTCGGACCACCAGGGGCCGAGGATACCGCAGTCTCATGGGGCCGGACACTCAGGGTCAGGGAAAAATCCAATATATATCTGGTGATATCTTGGGTGCTATTAGATATAGCGCAATAAACCAAAGTGAATTATCTGCAGGAGGCCCTGGCGCATGAATCTGTGCAACGGGAACGACCTCGGACCACCAGGGGCCGAGAAAACCACCGTCTCATGGGGCTGGACACTCAGGGTGAGGGTAATATCCAATATATATCTGGTGATATCTCGGGTGCTATTACAGATAGCGCAATAAATCAAAGTGCATTGTCTGTAGGAGGCCCTGGCGCATGAACCTGTGCAGCGGCAACGACCTCGGACCGCCAGGGGCCGAGAAAACCACAGTCTCATGGGGCCGGACACTCTGGGTCAGGGGAAAATCCAATATATATCTGGTGATATCTCGGGTGCTATTACAGATAGCGCGATAAATCAAAGTGCATTGTCTGTAGGAGGCACTGGCGAATGAGTCTGTGCAGCAGGAACGACCTCGAACCACCAGGGGCCGAGAAAATTACAGATATTCGGAATCCGTCACCCAAGGTCATGTGAAAATCCAGCATATATCTGGTGATATTTCGGGTGCTATTATAGATAGCGCAATAAACCAAAGTGAATTATCTGCAGTAGGCCCTGGCGCATGCATCTGTGCAGCGGGAACGACCTCGGACAACCAGGGGCCGAGAAAGCCACAGACTCATGGGGCTGGACACTCAGGGTTAGGGAAAAATCCAATATATATCTGGTGATATCTCGGGTGCTATTACAGATAGTACGATAAATCAAAGTGCACTGTCTGTAGGAGGCCCTGGCGCATGAATCTGTGCAGCGGGAACGACCTCGGACCACCAGGGGCCGAGAAAACCACCGTCTCATGGGGCCGGACACTCAGGGTCGGCGAAAAATCCAATATATATCTGGTGATATCTCGGGTGCTATTAGAGATAGCGCAATAAACCAAAGTGAATTGTCTGCAAGAGGCCCTGGCGCATGATTCTGTGCAGCGGGAACGACCTCGGACCACCAGGGGCCGAGAAAACCACCGACACATGGGGCCGCACTACCAAGGTCATGTAAAAACCCAGGATGTATCTGATGATATCTCGGGTGCTATTAGAGAGAGCGCAATAAACAAAAGTGCATTGTCTGTAGGTGGCACTGGCGAGTGAATCTGTGCAGCGGGAACGACCTCGGATAACCAGGGCCCGAGAAAACCACCGTCTCATGGGGCCGGCCGCTCAGGGTCGGGGAAAAATCCAATATACATCTGGTGATATCTCGGGTGCTATTAGAGATAGCGCAATAAACCAAAGTGAATTATCTGCAGGACGCCCTGGCGCATGAATCTGTGCAGCGGGAACGACCTCGGACCACCAGGGGCCGAGAAAACCAAAGTCTCATGGGGCCGGACACTCAGGGTCGGCGAAAAATCCAATATATATCTGGTGATATCTCGGGTGCTATTAGAGATAGCGCAATAAACCAAAGTGAATTATCTGCAGGAGTCCCTGGCGCATGAATCTGTGCAGCGGGAACGACCTCGGACCACCAGGGGCCGAGAAAACCACAGTCTCATGGAGCCGGACACTCAGGGTCAGGGGAAAATCCAATATATATCTGGTGATATCTCGGGTGCTATTACAGATAGCGCAATAAATCAAAGTGAATTATCTGCAGGAGGCCCTGGCGCATGAATCTGTGCAGCGGGAACGACCTCGGACCACCAGGGGCCGAGAAAACCACAGTCACATGGGGCCGGTCACTCAGGGTCAGGGGAAAATCCAATATATATCTGGTGATATCTCGGGTGCTATTAGATACAGCGCAATAAACCAAATTGAATTATCTGCAGGAGGCCCTGGCGCATGAATCTGGGCAGCGGGAACGACCTCGGACCACCAGGGGCCGAGAAAACCACAGTCTAGTGGGGCCGGACACTCAGGGTCAGGGGAAAATCCAATATATATATCAGGTGATATCTCGGGTGCTATTAGATACAGCGCAATAAACCAAAGTGTATTATCTGCAAGAGGCCCTGGCGCATGCATCTGTGCAGCGGGAACGACCTCGGACCACCAGGGGCCGAGAAAACTAAAGTCTCATGGGGCCGGACACTCAGGGTCTGGGGAAAATCCATTATATATCTGGTGATATGTCGGGAGCTATTACAGATAGCGCAATAAATCAAAGTTCATTGTCTGGAGGAGGCCCTGGCGCATGAATCTGTGCAGCGGGAACGACCTCGGTCCACCAGGGGCCGAGAAAACCACCGTCTCATGGGGCTGGACACTCAGGGTGAGGGTAATATCCAATATATATCTGGTGATATCTCGGGTGCTATTACAGATAGCGCAATAAATCAAAGTGCATTGTCTGTAGGAGGCCCTGGCGAATGAATCTGTTCAGCGGGAACGACCTCGGATCACCAGGGGCCGAGAAAACCACCGACACATGGGGCCGGACACTCAGGGTCGAGGAAAAATCCAATATATATCTGGTGATATCTCGGGTGCTATTAGAGATAGCGCGATAAATCAAAGTGAATTATCTGCAGGAGGCCCTGGCGCATGCATCTGTGCAGCGGGAACGACCTCGGACCACCAGGGGCCGAGAAAATCACCGTCTCATGGGGACGGGCACTCAGGGTCTGGGGAAAATCCAATATGTATCTGCTGATATCTCGGGTGCTATTAGAGATAGCGTAACAAACCAAAGTGCATTGTCTGTAGGAGGCCCTGGCGCATGAATCTGTGCAGCGGGAACGACCTCTGACCACAAGAGGCCGAGAAAACCACCGTCTCATGGGGCCGGACACTCAGGGTCGAGGAAAAATCCAATATATATCTGGTGATATCTCGGGTGCTATTACAGATAGCGCGATAAATCAAAGTGCATTGTCTGTAGGAGGCACTGGCGAATGAGTCTGTGCAGCAGGAACGACCTCGAACCACCAGGGGCCGAGAAAACCAAAGTCTCATGGGGCCGGACACTCAGGGTCGAGGAAAAATCCAATATATATCTGGTGATATCTCGGGTGCTAATAGAGATAGCGCAATAAACCAAAGTGAATTATCTGCAGGAGGCCCTGGCGCATGAATCTGTGCAGCGGGAACGACCTCGGAAAACCAGGGGCCGAGAAAACGACCGTCTCATGGGGCCGGACACTCAGGGTCAGTGAAAAATCCAATATATATCTGGTGATATCTCGGGTGCTATTACAGATAGCGCAATAAATCAAAGTGCATTGTCTGTAGGAGGCCCTGGCGCATGAATCTGTGCAGCGGGAGCGACCTCTGACCACAAGGGGCCGAGAAAACCACAGTCTCATGGGGCCGGACACTCAGGGTCAGGGGAAAATCCAGTATATATCTGGTGATATCTCGGGTGCTATTAGAGATAGCGCAATAAACCAAAGTGAATTATCTGCAGGAGGCCCTGGCGCATGAATCTGTGCAGCGGGAACGACCTCGGACCACCAGGGGCCGAAAAAACCACAGTCTCATGGGGCCGGACACTCATGGTCAGGGTAAAATCCAATATATATCTGGTGATATCTCGGGTGCTATTACAGATAGCGCAATAAATCAAAGTGCATAGTCTGTAGGAGGCCCCGGCGCATGAATCTGTGCAGCGGGAACGACCTCGGACGACCAGGGGCCTTGAAAACCACAGTCTCATGGTTCCGGACACTCAGGGTCAGGGGAAAATCCAATTTATATCTGGTGATATCTCGGGTGCTATTAGAGATAGCGCAATAAATCAAAGTGCAATGTCTGTAGGAGGCCCTGGCGCATGAATCTGTGCAGCGGGAACGACCTCGGGCCACCAGGGGCCCAGAAAACCACAGTCTCATGTGGCCGGACACTCAGGGTCAGGGAAAAATCCATTATATATCTGGTGATATATCGGGTGCCATTAGAGATAGCTCGATAAATCAAAGTGCATTGTCTGCAGGAGGCCCTGACGCATGAACCTGTGCAGCGGGAACGACCTCGGACCACCAGGGGCCGATAAAACCACCGTCTCATGGGGCCGGACACTCAGGGTCAGGGGAAAATCCAATATATATCTGGTGATATCTCGGGTGCTATTACAGATAGCGCAATAAACCAAGGTGAATTATCTGCAGGAGGCCCTGGCGCATGAATCTGTGCAGCGGGAACGACCTCGGGCCACCAGGGGCTGAGAAAACGACCGTCTCATGGGGCCGGACACTCAGGGTCAGTGAAAAATCCAGTATATATCTGGTGATATCTCGGGTGCTATTAGAGATAGCGCAATAAACCAAAGTGAATTATCTGCAGGAGGCGCTGGCGCATGAATCTGTGCAGCGGGAACGTCCTCGGACCTCCAGGGGCCGAGACAACCACAGTCTCATGGGGCCGGACACTCAGGGTCAGGGGAAAATCCAATATATATCTGGTGATATCTCGGGTGCTATTACAGATAGCGCAATAAACCAAAGTGAATTATCTGCAGGAGGCCTTTGCGCATGAATCTGTGCAGCGGGAACGACCTCGGGCCACCAGGGGCTGAGAAAATTACAGATATTCGGAATCCGTCACCCAAGGTCATGTGAAAATCCAGCATATATCTGGTGATATTTCGGGTGCTATTATAGATAGCGCAATAAATCAAAGTGCATTGTCTGTAGGAGGCCCTGGCGCATGAATCTGTGCAGCGGGAACGACCTCGGACCACCAGGGGCCGAGAAGACCGCAGTCTCATGGGGACGGACTCTCAGGGTCAGGGAAAAATCCAATATATATCTGGTGATATCTCGGGCGCTATTAGAGATAGCGCAAAAAACCAAAGTGAATTATCTGCAGGAGGCCCTGGCGCATGAATCTGTGCAGCGGGAACGACCTCGGGCCACCAGGGGCTGAGAAAACGACCGTCTCATGGGGCCGGACATTCAGGGTCAGTGAAAAATCCAATATATATCTGGTGATATCTCGGCTGCTATTACAGATAGCGGAATAAATCAAAGTGCATTGTCTGTAGGAGGCCCTGGCGCATGAATCTGTGCAGCGGGAACGACCTCGGACCACCAGGGGCCGAGAAAACCACAGTCTCATGGGGCCGGACACTCAGGGTCAGGGGAAAATCCAGTATATATCTGGTGATATCTCGGGTGCTATTAGAGATAGCGCAATAAGCCAAAGTGAATTATCTGCAGGAGGCCCTGGCGCATGAATCTCTGCAGCGGGAACGTCCTCGGACCTCCAGGGGCCGAGACAACCACCGTCTCAAGGGGCCGGACACTCAGGGTCAGGGTAAAATCCAATATGTATCTGGTGATATCTCGGGTGCTATTACAGATAGCGCAATAAATCAAAGTGCATTATCTGTAGGTGGCCCTGTCGCATGAATCTGTGCAGCGGGAACGACCTCGGACCACCAGGGGCCGAAAAAACCACAGTCTCATGGGGCCGGACTCTCACGGTCAGGGTAAAATCCAATATATATCTGGTGATATCTCGGGTGCTATTACAGATAGCGCAATAAATCAAAGTGCATTGTCTGTAGCAGGCCCTGGCGCATGAATCTGTGCAGTGGGAACGACCTCGCACCACCAGGGGCCGAGAAAACGACCGTCTCATGGGGCTGGACACTCAGGGTGAGGGTAATATCCAATATATATCTGGTGATATCTCGGGTGCTATTGCAGATAGCGCAATAAATCAAAGTGCATTGTCTGTAGGAGGCCCTGGCGCATGAACCTGTGCAGCGGCAACGACCTCGGACCACCAGGGGCCGAGAAAACCACAGTCTCATGGGGCCGGACACTCTGGGTCAGGGGAAAATCCAATATATATCTGGTGATATCTCGGGTGCTATTACAGATAGCGCAATAAATCAAAGTGCATTGTCTGCAGGAGGTCCTTGCGAATGAATCTGTTCAGCGGGAACGACCTCGGATCACCAGGGGCCGAGAAAACCACAGTCACATGGGGCCGGACACTCAGGGTCGAGGAAAAATCCAATATATATCTGGTGATATCTCGGGTGCTATTAGAGATAGCGCGATAAATCAGAGTGAATTATCTGCAGGAGGCCCTGGCGCATGCATCTGTGCAGCGGGAACGACCTCGGACCACCAGGGGCCGAGAAAATCACCGTCTCATGGGGACGGGCACTCAGGGTCTGGGGAAAATCCAATATGTATCTGCTGATATCTCGGGTGCTATTAGAGATAGCGTAACAAACCAAAGTGCATTGTCTGTAGGAGGCCCTGGCGCATGAATCTGTGCAGCGGGAACGACCTCTGACCACAAGAGGCCGAGAAAACCACCGTCTCATGGGGCCGGACACTCAGGGTCGAGGAAAAATCCAATATATATCTGGTGATATCTCGGGTGCTATTACAGATAGCGCGATAAATCAAAGTGCATTGTCTGTAGGAGGCACTGGCGAATGAGTCTGTGCAGCAGGAACGACCTCGAACCACCAGGGGCCGAGAAAATTACAGATATTCGGAATCCGTCACCCAAGGTCATGTGAAAATCCAGCATATATCTGTTGATATTTCGGGTGCTATTATAGATAGCGCAATAAACCAAAGTGAATTATCTGCAGTAGGCCCTGGCGCATGCATCTGTGCAGCGGGAACGACCTCGGACAACCAGGGGCCGAGAAAGCCACAGACTCATGGGGCTGGACACTCACGGTTAGGGAAAAATCCAATATATATCTGGTGATATCTCGGGTGCTATTACAGATAGTACAATAAATCAAAGTGCACTGTCTGTAGGAGGCCCTGCCGCATGCATCTGTGCAGCGGGAACGACCTCGGAACACCAGGGGCCGAGAAAACCACCGTCTCATGGGGCAGGACACTCAGGGTCAGGGGAAAATCCAATATATATCTGGTGATATCTCGGGTGCTATTACAGATACCGCAATAAATCAAAGTGAATTATCTGCAGGAGGCCCTGGCGCATGAATCTGTGCAGCGGGAACGACCTCGGACCACCAGGGGCCGAGAAAACCACAGTCTCATGGAGCCGGACACTCAGGGTCAGGGGAAAATCCAATATATATCTGGTGATATCTCGGGTGCTATTACAGATAGCGCAATAAACCAAAGTGAATTATCTGCAGGAGGCCCTGGCGCATGAATCTGTGCAGCGGGAACGACCTCGGACCACCAGGGGCCGAGAAAACCACAGTCTCATGGAGCCGGACACTCAGGGTCAGGGGAAAATCCAATATATATCTGGTGATATCTCGGGTGCTATTACAGATAGCGCAATAAATCAAAGTGAATTATCTGCAGGAGGCCCTGGCGCATGAATCTGTGCAGCGGGAACGACCTCGGACCACCAGGGGCCGAGAAAACCACAGTCACATGGGGCCGGTCACTCAGGGTCAGGGGAAAATCCAATATATATCTGGTGATATCTCGGGTGCTATTAGATACAGCGCAATAAACCTAATTGAATTATCTGCAGGAGGCCCTGGCGCATGAATCTGGGCAGCGGGAACGACCTCGGACCACCAGGGGCCGAGAAAACCACAGTCTAGTGGGGCCGGACACTCAGGGTCAGGGGAAAATCCAATATATATATCTGGTGATATCTCGGGTGCTATTAGATACAGCGCAATAAACCTAATTGAATTATCTGCAGGAGGCCCTGGCGCATGAATCTGGGCAGCGGGAACGACCTCGGACCACCAGGGGCCGAAAAATCCACAGTCTCATGGGGCCGGACACTCAGGATCAGGGAAAAATCCGATATATATCTGGTGATATCTTGGGTGGTATTAGAGATAGCGTAATAAACCAAAGTGAATTATCTGCAGGAGGCCCTGGCGCAAGAATCTGTGCAGCGGGAACGACCTCGGACCACCAGGGGCCGAGACAACAACCGTCTCATGGGGCCGGACACTCAGGGTCAGGGAAAAATCCAATATATATCTGGTGATATCTCGGGTTATATTACAGATAGCACAATAAATCAAAGTGCATTGTCTGTAGGAGGCCCTGGCGCATGAATCTGTGCAGAGGGAACGATTTCGGACCACCAGGGGCCGAGACAACAACCGTCTCATGGGGCCGGACACTCAGGGTCAGGGAAAAATCCAATATATATCTGGTGATATCTCGGGTTATATTACAGATAGCACAATAAATCAAAGTGCATTGTCTGTAGGAGGCCCTGGCGCATGAATCTGTGCAGAGGGAACGACCTCGGACCACCAGGGGCCGAGAAAACCACCGTCTCATGGCGCCGGACACTCAGGGTCAGGGGAAAATCCAATATATATCTGGTGATATCTCGGGTGCTATTACAGATAGCGCAATAAACCAAAGTGAATTATCTGCAGGAGGCCCTGGCGCATGAATCTGTGCAGCGGGAACGACCTCGGACCACCAGGGGCCGAGAAAACCACAGTCTCATGGAGCCGGACACTCAGGGTCAGGGGAAAATCCAATATATATCTGGTGATATCTCGGGTGCTATTACAGATAGCGCAATAAATCAAAGTGAATTATCTGCAGGAGGCCCTGGCGCATGAACCTGTGCAGCGGCAACGACCTCGGACCACCAGGGGCCGAGAAAACCACAGTCTCATGGGGCCGGACACTCTGGGTCAGGGGAAAATCCAATATATATCTGGTGATATCACGGGTGCTATTACAGATAGCGCAATAAATCAAAGTGCATTGTCTGCAGGAGGTCCTTGCGAATGAATCTGTTCAGCGGGAACGACCTCGGATCACCAGGGGCCGAGAAAACCACAGTCACATGGGGCCGGACACTCAGGGTCGAGGAAAAATCCAATATATATCTGGTGATATCTCGGGTGCTATTAGAGATAGCGCGATAAATCAGAGTGAATTATCTGCAGGAGGCCCTGGCGCATGCATCTGTGCAGCGGGAACGACCTCGGACCACCAGGGGCCGAGAAAATCACCGTCTCATGGGGACGGGCACTCAGGGTCTGGGGAAAATCCAATATGTATCTGCTGATATCTCGGGTGCTATTAGAGATAGCGTAACAAACCAAAGTGCATTGTCTGTAGGAGGCCCTGGCGCATGAATCTGTGCAGCGGGAACGACCTCTGACCACAAGAGGCCGAGAAAACCACCGTCTCATGGGGCCGGACACTCAGGGTCGAGGAAAAATCCAATATATATCTGGTGATATCTCGGGTGCTATTACAGATAGCGCGATAAATCAAAGTGCATTGTCTGTAGGAGGCACTGGCGAATGAGTCTGTGCAGCAGGAACGACCTCGAACCACCAGGGGCCGAGAAAATTACAGATATTCGGAATCCGTCACCCAAGGTCATGTGAAAATCCAGCATATATCTGTTGATATTTCGGGTGCTATTATAGATAGCGCAATAAACCAAAGTGAATTATCTGCAGGAGGCCCTGGCGCATGAATCTGTGCAGCGGGAACGACCTCGGACCACCAGGGGCCGAGAAAACCACAGTCTCATGGAGCCGGACACTCAGGGTCAGGGGAAAATCCAATATATATCTGGTGATATCTCGGGTGCTATTACAGATAGCGCAATAAATCAAAGTGAATTATCTGCAGGAGGCCCTGGCGCATGAATCTGTGCAGCGGGAACGACCTCGGACCACCAGGGGCCGAGAAAACCACAGTCACATGGGGCCGGTCACTCAGAGTCAGGGGAAAATCCAATATATATCTGGTGATATCTCGGGTGCTATTAGATACAGCGCAGTAAACCTAATTGAATTATCTGCAGGAGGCCCTGGCGCATGAATCTGGGCAGCGGGAACGACCTCGGACCACCAGGGGCCGAGAAAACCACAGTCTAGTGGGGCCGGACACTCAGGGTCAGGGGAAAATCCAATATATATATCAAGTGATATCTCGGTTGCTATTAGATACAGCGCAATAAACCAAAGTGTATTATCTGCAAGAGGCCCTGGCGCATGCATCTGTGCAGCGGGAACGACCTCGGACCACCAGGGGCCGAGAAAACTAAAGTCTCATGGGGCCGGACACTCAGGGTCTGGGGAAAATCCATTATATATCTGGTGATATGTCGGGAGCTATTACAGATAGCGCAATAAATCAAAGTTCATTGTCTGGACGAGGCCCTGGCGCATGAATCTGTGCAGCGGGAACGACCTCGGTCCACCAGGGGCCGAGAAAACCACCGTCTCATGGGGCTGGACACTCAGGGTCAGGGAAAAATCCAATATATATCTGGTGATATCTCGGGTTATATTACAGATAGCACAATAAATCAAAGTGCATTGTCTGGACGAGGCCCTGGCGCATGAATCTGTGCAGCGGGAACGACCTCGGTCCACCAGGGGCCGAGAAAACCACCGTCTCATGGGGCTGGACACTCAGGGTGAGGGTAATATCCAATATATATCTGGTGATATCTCGGGTGCTATTGCAGATAGCGCAATAAATCAAAGTGCATTGTCTGTAGGAGGCCCTGGCGCATGAACCTGTGCAGCGGCAACGACCTCGGACCACCAGGGGCCGAGAAAACCACAGTCTCATGGGGCCGGACACTCTGGGTCAGGGGAAAATCCAATATATATCTGGTGATATCACGGGTGCTATTACAGATAGCGCAATAAATCAAAGTGCATTGTCTGCAGGAGGTCCTTGCGAATGAATCTGTTCAGCGGGAACGACCTCGGATCACCAGGGGCCGAGAAAACCACAGTCACATGGGGCCGGACACTCAGGGTCGAGGAAAAATCCAATATATATCTGGTGATATCTCGGGTGCTATTAGAGATAGCGCGATAAATCAGAGTGAATTATCTGCAGGAGGCCCTGGCGCATGCATCTGTGCAGCGGGAACGACCTCGGACCACCAGGGGCCGAGAAAATCACCGTCTCATGGGGACGGGCACTCAGGGTCTGGGGAAAATCCAATATGTATCTGCTGATATCTCGGGTGCTATTAGAGATAGCGTAACAAACCAAAGTGCATTGTCTGTAGGAGGCCCTGGCGCATGAATCTGTGCAGCGGGAACGACCTCTGACCACAAGAGGCCGAGAAAACCACCGTCTCATGGGGCCGGACACTCAGGGTCGAGGAAAAATCCAATATATATCTGGTGATATCTCGGGTGCTATTACAGATAGCGCGATAAATCAAAGTGCATTGTCTGTAGGAGGCACTGGCGAATGAGTCTGTGCAGCAGGAACGACCTCGAACCACCAGGGGCCGAGAAAATTACAGATATTCGGAATCCGTCACCCAAGGTCATGTGAAAATCCAGCATATATCTGTTGATATTTCGGGTGCTATTATAGATAGCGCAATAAACCAAAGTGAATTATCTGCAGTAGGCCCTGGCGCATGCATCTGTGCAGCGGGAACGACCTCGGACAACCAGGGGCCGAGAAAGCCACAGACTCATGGGGCTGGACACTCACGGTTAGGGAAAAATCCAATATATATCTGGTGATATCTCGGGTGCTATTACAGATAGTACAATAAATCAAAGTGCACTGTCTGTAGGAGGCCCTGGCGCATGAATCTCTGCAGCAGGAACGACCTCGGACCACCAGGGGCCGAGAAAACCACCGTCTCATGGGGACGGACACTCAGGGTCTGGCGAAAATCCAATATATATCTGGTGATATCTCGGGTGCTATTACAGATAGCGCAATAAACCAAAGTGAATTATCTGCAGGAGGCCCTGGCGCATGAATCTGTGCAGCGGGAACGACCTCGGACCACCAGGGGCCGAGAAAACCACAGTCTCATGGAGCCGGACACTCAGGGTCAGGGGAAAATCCAATATATATCTGGTGATATCTCGGGTGCTATTATAGATAGCGCAATAAACCAAAGTGAATTATCTGCAGTAGGCCCTGGCGCATGCATCTGTGCAGCGGGAACGACCTCGGACAACCAGGGGCCGAGAAAGCCACAGACTCATGGGGCTGGACACTCACGGTTAGGGAAAAATCCAATATATATCTGGTGATATCTCGGGTGCTATTACAGATAGTACAATAAATCAAAGTGCACTGTCTGTAGGAGGCCCTGGCGCATGAATCTCTGCAGCAGGAACGACCTCGGACCACCAGGGGCCGAGAAAACCACCGTCTCATGGGGACGGACACTCAGGGTCTGGCGAAAATCCAATATATATCTGGTGATATCTCGGGTGCTATTACAGATAGCGCAATAAACCAAAGTGAATTATCTGCAGGAGGCCCTGGCGCATGAATCTGTGCAGCGGGAACGACCTCGGACCACCGGGGGCCGAGAAAACCACAGTCTCATGGAGCCGGACACTCAGGGTCAGGGGAAAATCCAATATATATCTGGTGATATCTCGGGTGCTATTAGATACAGCGCAATAAACCAAATTGAATTATCTGCAGGAGGCCCTGGCGCATGAATCTGGGCAGCGGGAACGACCTCGGACCACCAGGGGCCGAGAAAACCACAGTCTAGTGGGGCCGGACACTCAGGGCCAGGGGAAAATCCAATATATATATCAGGTGATATCACGGGTGCTATTAGATACAGCGCAATAAACCAAAGTGTATTATCTGCAAGAGGCCCTGGCGCATGCATCTGTGCAGCGGGAACGACCTCGGACCACCAGGGGCCGAGAAAACTAAAGTCTCATGGGGCCGGGCACTCAGGGTCTGGGGAAAATCCATTGTATATCTGGTGATATGTCGGGAGCTATTACAGATAGCGCAATAAATCAAAGTTGATTGTCTGGAGGAGGCCCTGGCGCATGAACCTGTGCAGCGGCAACGACCTCGGACCGCCAGGGGCCGAGAAAACCACAGTCTCATGGGGCCGGACACTCTGGGTCAGGGGAAAATCCAATATACATCTGGTGATATCTCGGGTGCTATTACAGATAGCGCAATAAATCAAAGTGAATTGTCTGTAGGAGGCCCTGGCGCATGAATCTGTGCAGCGGGATCTACCTCGGACCACGAGGGACCGAGAAAACCATCGACACATGGGGCCGGACACTCAGAGTCAGGGGAAAATCCAATATAAATCTGGTGATATCTCTGGTGCTCTTACAGATAGCGCACTAAACCAAAGTGAATCATCTGCAGCGGGCCCTGGAGCATGAATCTGTGCAGCGGGAACGAACTCGGATCACCAGGGGCCGAGAAAATTACAGATATTCGGAATCCGTCACCCAAGGTCATGTAAAAATCCAGCATATATCTGGTGATATCTCGGGTGCTATTAGAGATAGCGCAATAAACCAAAGTGAATTGTCTGAAGGAGGCCCTGGCGCATGCATCTGTGCAGCGGGAACGACCTCGGACCACCAGGGGCCGAGAAAACCACCGACTCACGGGGCCGGACACTCAGGGTCAGGGGAAAATCCAATATATATCTGGTGATATCTCGGGTGCTATTAGAGATAGCGCAATAAACCAAAGTGCACTGTATGTAGGAGGCCCTGGCGCATGAATCTGGGCAGCGGGAACGACCTCGGACCACCAGGGGCCGAGAAAATCACCGTCTCATGGAGCCGGACACTCAGGGTCAGGGGAAAATCCCATATATATCTGGTGATATCTCGGGTGCTATTACAGATAGCCCAACAAATCAAAGTGCATTGTCTGTAGGAGGCCCTGCCGCATGAATCTGTGCAGCGGGAACGACCGCGGACCACCAGGGGCCGGGAAAACCACAGTCTAATGGGGCCGGACACTCAGGGTCAGGGGAAAATTCAATATATATCTGGTGATATCTCGGGTGCTATTAGAGATAGCGCAATAAATCAAAGTGCATTGTCTGTAGGAGGCACTGGCGAATGAATCTGTGCCGCAGGAACGACCTCGGACCACCAGTGGCCGAGAAAATTACAGATATTCGGAATCCGTCACCCAAGGTCATGTAAAAATCCAGCATATATCTGGTGATATCTCGGGTGCTATTACAGATAGCGCAATAAACCAAAGTGCATTGTCTGTAGGAGGTCCTGGCGCATGAATCTGTGCAGCGGGAACGACCTCGCACCACCAGGGGCCGAGGAAACCACCGTCTCATGGGGCCGGACACTCAGGGTCATGGAAAAATCCAATATATATATCTGGTGATATCTCGGGTGCTGTTACAGATAGCGCAATAAATCAAAGTCCATTGTCTGTAGGAGGCCCTGGCGCATGAATCTGTGCAGCGGGAACGACCTCGGACAACCAGGGGCCGAGAAAACCGCAGTCTCACGGCTCCGAACACTCAGGGTCAGGGGAAAATCCAATATATATCTGGTGATATCTCGGGTGCTATTAGAGATAGCGCAATAAACCAAAGTGAATTATCTGCAGGAGGCCCTGGCGCATGAATCTGTACAGCGGGAACGACCTCGGACCACCAGGGGCCGAGAAAACCACCGTCTCATGGGGCCGGACATTCAGGTTCAGGGAAAAATCCAATATATATCTGGTGATATCTCGGGTGCTATTACAGATAGCGCAATAAATCAAAGTGCATTGTCTGTAGGAGGCCCTGGGGCATGAATTTGGCCAGCGGGATCGACCTCGGACCACCAGGGGCCGAGAAAACCACCGCCTCAGGGGGCCGGACACTCAGGGTCAGGGGAAAAGCCAATATATATCTGGTGATATCTCGGGTGCTATTAGAGATAGCGCAATAAACCAAATTGAATTATCTGCAGGAGGCCCTGGCGCATGCATCTGTGCAGCGGGAACGACGTCGGACCACCAGGGGCCGAGAAAACAACCGTCTCATGGGGCCGGACACTGAGGGTCAGGGGAAAATCCAATATATATCTGGTGATATCTCGGGTACTATTACAGATAGCGCAATAAATCAAAGTCCATTGTCTGTAGGAGGCCCTGGCGCATGAATCTGTGCAGCGGGAACGACCTCGGACCACCAGGGGCCGAGAAAACCGCAGTCTCACGGGGCCGGACACTCAGGGTCAGGGGAAAATCCAATACATATCTGGTGATATCTCGGGTGCTATTAGAGATAGCGCAATAAACCATAGTGAATTATCTGCAGGAGGCCCTGGCGCATGAATCTGTGCATCGCGAACGACCTCGGACCACCAGGTGCCGTCAAAACCACCGTCTCATGGGGCCGGACACTCAGGGTCATTGAAAAATCCAATATATATCTGGTGATATCTCGGGTGCTATTACAGATAGCGCAATGAATCAAACTGCATTGTCTGTAAGAGAGCCCGCCGCATGAATCTGTGCAGCCGGAACAACCTCGCACCACCAGGGGCCGAGAAAACCGCAGTCTCATGGGGCCGGACAGTCAGGGCCAGGGGAAAATCCAATATATATCTAGTGATATCTCGGGTGCTATTAGAGATAGCGCAATAAACCAAAGTGAATTATCTGAAAGAGGCCCTGGCGCATGAATCTGTGCAGCGGGAACGACCTCGGACCACCAGGGGCCGAGAAAACCACAGTCACATGGGGCCGGTCACTCAGAGTCAGGGGAAAATCCAATATATATCTGGTGATATCTCGGGTGCTATTAGATACAGCGCAATAAACCTAATTGAATTATCTGCAGGAGGCCCTGGCGCATGAATCTGGGCAGCGGGAACGACCTCGGACCACCAGGGGCCGAGAAAACCACAGTCTAGTGGGGCCGGACACTCAGGGTCAGGGGAAAATCCAATATATATATCAAGTGATATCTCGGGTGCTATTAGATACAGCGCAATAAACCAAAGTGTATTATCTGCAAGAGGCCCTGGCGCATGCATCTGTGCAGCGGGAACGACCTCGGACCACCAGGGGCCGAGAAAACTAAAGTCTCATGGGGCCGGACACTCAGGGTCTGGGGAAAATCCATTATATATCTGGTGATATGTCGGGAGCTATTACAGATAGCGCAATAAATCAAAGTTCATTGTCTGGACGAGGCCCTGGCGCATGAATCTGTGCAGCGGGAACGACCTCGGTCCACCAGGGGCCGAGAAAACCACCGTCTCATGGGGCTGGACACTCAGGGTCAGGGAAAAATCCAATATATATCTGGTGATATCTCGGGTTATATTACAGATAGCACAATAAACCAAAGTGCATTGTCTGGACGAGGCCCTGGCGCATGAATCTGTGCAGCGGGAACGACCTCGGTCCACCAGGGGCCGAGAAAACCACCGTCTCATGGGGCTGGGCACTCAGGGTGAGGGTAATATCCAATATATATCTGGTGATATCTCGGGTGCTATTACAGATAGCGCAATAAATCAAAGTGCATTGTCTGTAGGAGGCCCTGGCGCATGAACCTGTGCAGCGGCAACGACCTCGGACCACCAGGGGCCGAGAAAACCACAGTCTCATGGGGCCGGACACTCTGGGTCAGGGGAAAATCCAATATATATCTGGTGATATCTCGGGTGCTATTACAGATAGCGCAATAAATCAAAGTGCATTGTCTGTAGGAGGCACTGGCGAATGAATCTGTGCCGCAGGAACGACCTCGGACCACCAGTGGCCGAGAAAATTACAGATATTCGGAATCCGTCACCCAAGGTCATGTAAAAATCCAGCATATATCTGGTGATATCTCGGGTGCTATTACAGATAGCGCAATAAACCAAAGTGCATTGTCTGTAGGAGGCCCTGGCGCATGAAGCTGTGCAGCGGGAACGACCTCGCACCACCAGGGGCCGAGGAAACCACCGTCTCATGGGGCCGGACACTCAGGGTCATGGAAAAATCCAATATATATATCTGGTGATATCTCGGGTGCTATTACAGATAGCGCAATAAATCAAAGTCCATTGTCTGTAGGAGGCCCTGGCGCATGAATCTGTGCAGCGGGAACGACCTCGGACAACCAGGGGCCGAGAAAACCGCAGTCTCACGGCTCCGAACACTCAGGGTCAGGGGAAAATCCAATATATATCTGGTGATATCTCGGGTGCTATTAGAGATAGCGCAATAAACCAAAGTGAATTATCTGCAGGAGGCCCTGGCGCATGAATCTGTACAGCGGGAACGACCTCGGACCACCAGGGGCCGAGAAAACCACCGTCTCATGGGGCCGGACATTCAGGTTCAGGGAAAAATCCAATATATATCTGGTGATATCTCGGGTGCTATTACAGATAGCGCAATAAATCAAAGTGCATTGTCTGTAGGAGGCCCTGGGGCATGAATTTGGCCAGCGGGATCGACCTCGGACCACCAGGGGCCGAGAAAACCACCGCCTCAGGGGGCCGGACACTCAGGGTCAGGGGAAAAGCCAATATATATCTGGTGATATCTCGGGTGCTATTAGAGATAGCGCAATAAACCAAATTGAATTATCTGCAGGAGGCCCTGGCGCATGCATCTGTGCAGCGGGAACGACGTCGGACCACCAGGGGCCGAGAAAACAACCGTCTCATGGGGCCGGACACTGAGGGTCAGGGGAAAATCCAATATATATCTGGTGATATCTCGGGTACTATTACAGATAGCGCAATAAATCAAAGTCCATTGTCTGTAGGAGGCCCTGGCGCATGAATCTGTGCAGCGGGAACGACCTCGGACCACCAGGGGCCGAGAAAACCGCAGTCTCACGGGGCCGGACACTCAGGGTCAGGGGAAAATCCAATACATATCTGGTGATATCTCGGGTGCTATTAGAGATAGCGCAATAAACCATAGTGAATTATCTGCAGGAGGCCCTGGCGCATGAATCTGTGCATCGCGAACGACCTCGGACCACCAGGTGCCGTGAAAACCACCGTCTAATGGGGCCGGACACTCAGGGTCATTGAAAAATCCAATATATATCTGGTGATATCTCGGGTGCTATTACAGATAGCGCAATGAATCAAACTGCATTGTCTGTAAGAGAGCCCGCCGCATGAATCTGTGCAGCCGGAACAACCTCGCACCACCAGGGGCCGAGAAAACCGCAGTCTCATGGGGCCGGACAGTCAGGGCCAGGGGAAAATCCAATATATATCTAGTGATATCTCGGGTGCTATTAGAGATAGCGCAATAAACCAAAGTGAATTATCTGAAAGAGGCCCTGGCGCATGAATCTGTGCAGCGGGAACGACCTCGGACCACCAGGGGCCGAGACAACCACCGTCTCATGGGGCCGGACACTCAGGGTCAGGGAAAAATCCAATATATATCTGGTGGTATCTCGGGTGCTATTACAGATAGCGCCATAAATCAAAGTGCATTGTCTGTAAGCTGCCCTGGCGCATGAATCTGGGCAGCGGGAACGACCTCGGACAACCAGGGCCCGAGAAAACCAGCGTCACATGGGGCCGGACACTCAGGGTCAGGGGAAAATCCAATATAAATCTGGTGATATCTCGGCTGCTATTACAGATAGCGCAATAAATCAAAGTGGATTGTCTGCAGGAAGCCCTGGCGCATGATTCTGTGCAGCGGGAACGACCTGGGACCACCAGGGGCCGAGGAAATCACCGTCCCGTGGGGCCGGACACTCAGGGTCGGGGAAAAATCCAATATATATCTGGTGATATCTCGCGTGCTAGTAGAGATAGCGCAATAAACCAAAGTGCATTGTCTGCAGGAGGCCCTGGCGCATGAATCTGTGCGGCGGGAACGACCTCTGAACACCAGGGGCCGAGAAAACCACCGTCACATGGGGCCGGACACTCAGGGTCAGGGGAAAATCCAATGTGTATCTGGTGATTTCTCGGGTGCTATTAGAGATAGCGCAATAAACCAAAGTGAATTATCTGCAGGAGGCCCTGGCGCATGCATCTGTGCAGCGGGAACGACGTCGGACCACCAGGGGCCGAGAAAACAACCGTCTCATTGGGCCGGACACTGAGGGTCAGGGGAAAATCCAATATATATCTGGTGATATCTCGGGTGCTATTAGAGATAGCGCAATAAACCAAAGTGAATTATCTGCAGGAGGCCCTGGCGCATGAATCTGTACAGCAGGAACGACCTCGGACCACCAGGGGCCGAGAAAACCACCGTCTCATGGGGCCGGACATTCAGGTTCAGGGAAAAATACAATATATATCTGGAGATATCTCGGGTGCTATTACAGATAGCGCAATAAATCAAAGTGCATTGTCTGTAAGAGGCCCTGGGGCATGAATCTGGCCAGCGGGAACGACCTCGGACCACCAGGGGCCGAGAAATCCACCGTCTCAGGGGGCCGGACACTCAGGGTCAGGGGAAAAGCCAATATATATCTGGTGATATCTCGGGTGCTATTAGAGATAGCGCAATAAACCAAAGTGAATTATCTGCAGGAGGCACTGGCGCATGCATCTGTGCAGCGGGAGCGACCTCAGAGCACAAGGGGCAGAGAAAACCACCGTCTCATGGGGCCGGAAACTCAGGGTCAGGGAAAAATCCGATATATATCTGGTGATATCTCGGGTGCTATTACAGATAGCCCAATAAATCAAAGTGCATTGTCTGTAAGCTGCCCTGGCGCATGAATATGGGCAGCGGGAACGACCTCGGATCACCAGGGGCCGAGAAAACCACCGTCTCATGGGGCCGGACACTCAGGGTCAGGGAAAAATCCAATATATATCTGGTGATATCTTGGGTGCTATTACAGATAGCCCAATAAATCAAAGTGCATTGTCTGTAAGCTTCCCTGGCGCATGAATATGGGCAGCGGGAACGACCTCGGACCACCAGGGGCCGAGAAAACCACCGTCACATGGGGCCGGACACTCAGGGTCAGGGGAAAATCCAATATATATCTGGTGATATCTCGGGTACTATTACAGATAGCGCAATAAATCAGAGTCCATTGTCTGTAGGAGGCCCTGGCGCATGAATCTGTGCAGCGGGAACGACCTCGGACCACCAGGGGCCGAGAAAACCGCAGTCTCACGGGGCCGGACACTCAGGGTCAGTGGAAAATCCAATACATATCTGGTGATATCTCGGGTGCTATTAGAGATAGCGCAATAAACCATAGTGAATTATCTGCAGGAGGCCCTGGCGCATGAATCTGTGCATCGCGAACGACCTCGGACCACTAGGGGCCGAGAAAAACACCGTCTCATGGGGCCGGACATTCAGTGTCAGGGAAAAATCCAATATATATGTGGTGATATCTCGGGTGCTATTACAGATAGCGCAATAAATCAAAGTGCTTTGTCTGTAGGAGGCCCTGGCGCATGAATCTGGCAAGCGGGAACGACCTCGGACAACCAGGGGCCGAGAAAACCACCGTCCCATGGGGCCGGACACACAGGGTCAGGGGAAAAGCCAATAAATATCTGGTGATATCTCGGGTGCTATTAGAGATAGCGCAATAAACCATAGTGAATTATCTGCAGGAGGCCCTGGCGCATGAACCTGTGCAGCGGGAACGACCTTGGACCACCAGGGTCCGAGAAAACCACCGTCTCATGGGGCCGGACACTCAGGGTCGGCGAAAAATCCAATATATATCTGGTGATATCTCGGGTGCTATTAGAGATAGCGCAATAAACCAAAGTGAATTGTCTGCAAGAGGCCCTGGCGCATGATTCTGTGCAGCGGGAACGACCTCGGACCACCAGGGGCCGAGAAAACCACCGACACATGGGGCCGCACTCCCAAGGTCATGTAAAAACCCAGGATGTATCTGATGATATCTCGGGTGCTATTAGAGAGAGCGCAATAAACAAAAGTGCATTGTCTGTAGGTGGCACTGGCGAGTGAATCTGTGCAGCGGGAACGACCTCGGACCACCAGGGGCCGAGAAAACCAAAGTCTCATGGGGCCGGACACTCAGGGTCGGCGAAAAATCCAATATATATCTGGTGATATCTCGGGTGCTATTAGAGATAGCGCAATAAACCAAAGTGAATTATCTGCAGGAGTCCCTGGCGCATGCATCTGTGCAGCGGGAACTACCTCGGACCACCAGGGGTCGAGAAAACCACCGTCTCATGGGGCCGGACACTCAGGGTCAGGGAAAAGTCAAATATATATCTGGTGATATCTCGGGTGCTATTAGAGATAGCGCAATAAACCAAAGTGAATTATCTGCAGGAGGCCCTGGCGCATGAATCTGTGTAGCGGGAACGACCTCCGACCACCAGGGGGCGAGAAAACCACCGTCTCATGGGGCCGGACTGTGGGGGTCAGGGAAAAATCCACTATATATCTGGTGATATCTCTGGGGCTATTAGATATAGCGCGATAAATCAAATTGCATTGTCTGCAGGAAGCCCTGGCGCATGATTCTGTGCAGCGGGAACGACCTCGGACCACCAGGAGCCGAGAAAATTACAGATATTCGGAATCCGTCACCCAAGGTCATGTAATAATCCAGCATATATCTGGTGATATCTCGGGTGCTATTAGAGATAGCCCAATAAACCAAAGTGAATTATCTGCAGGAGGCCCTGGCGCATGAATCTGTTCAGCGGGAACGACCTCGGATCACCAGGGTCCGAGAAAACCACCGTCTCATGGGGCCGGACACTCAGGGTCGGCGAAAAATCCAATATATATCGGGTGATATCTCCGGTGCTATTATCGATAGCGCAATAAACCAAAGTGAATTATCTGCAGGAGGCCAGGGCGCATGAATCTGTGCAGCGGGAACGACCTCGGACCACCAGGGGGCGAGAAAACCACCGTCTCATAGGGCCGGACTGTCGGGGTCAGGGAAAAATCCAATATATATCTGGTGATATCTCGGGTGCTATTACAGATAGCGCAATAAATCAAAGTGCATTGTCTGTAGGAGGCCCAGGCGAATGAATCTGTGCAGCGGGAACGACCTCGGACCACCAGAGGCCGAGAAAACCACCGTCTCATGGGTCCGGACACTCAGGGTCAGGGGAAAATCCAATATATATCTGGTGATATCTCGGGTGCTATTAGAGATAGCGCAATAAACCAAAGTGAATTATCTGCAGGAGGCCCTGGTGCATGCATCTGTGCAGCGGGAACGACCTCGGACCACCAGGGGCCGAGAAAACCACCGTCTCATTGGTCCGGACACTCAGGGTCAGGGGAAAATCCAATATATATCTGGTTATATCTCTGTTGCTATTACAGATAGCGCAATGAACCAAAGTGCATTGTCTGTAGGAGGCCCTTGCGAATGAATCTGTGCCGCAGGAACGACCTCGGACCACCAGGGGCCGAGAAAACCACCGTCTCATGGGTCCGGATACTCTGGGTCAGGGGAAAATCCAATATATATCTGGTCATATCTCGGGTGCTATTACAAATAGCGCAATAAATCAAAGTGCATTGTCTGTAGGAGGCCCAGGCGAATGAATCTGTGCAGCGGGAACGACCTCGGATGAGCAGGGGCCGAGAAAACCACCATCTCATGGGTCCGGACACTCAGGGTCAGGGGAAAATCCAATATATATCTGGTGATATCTCGGGTGCTATTAGAGATAGCGCAATAAACCAAAGTGAATTATCTGCAGGAGGCCCTGGTGCATGCATCTGTGCAGCGGGAACGACCTCGGACCACCAGGGGCCGAGAGAACCACCGTCTCATAGGTCCGGACACTCAGGGTCAGGGGAAAATCCAATATATATCTGGTGATATCTCGGGTGCTATTACAGATAGCGCAATAAACCAAAGTGCATTGTCTGTAGGAGGCCCTGGCGCATGAATCTGTGCAGCGGGAACGACCTCGGACCACCAGGGGCCGAGAAAACCACCGTCTCATGGGGCCGGACACTCAGGGTCATGTAAGAATCCAGCATATATCTGGTGATATCTCGGGTGCTATTAGAGATAGCGCAATAAACCAAAGTGCATTGTCTGTAGAAGGCCCTGGCGCATGAATCTGTGCGGCGCGAACGACCTCTGACCACCAGGGGCCGAGAAAACCACCGTCTCATGGGGCCGGACACACAGGGTCAGGGGAAAAGCCAATAAATATCTGGTGATATCTCGGGTGCTATTAGAGATTGCGCAATAAACCGAAGTGAATTATCTGCAGGAGGCCCTGGCGCATGCATCTGTGCAGCGGGAACGACGTCGGACCACCAGGGGCCGAGAAAACAACCGTCTCATGGGGCCGGACACTCAGGGTCAGGGAAAAATCCAATATATATCTGGTGATATCTTGGTTGCTATTAGAGATAGCGCAATAAACCAAAGTGAATTATCTGCAGGAGGCCCTGGCGCATGCATGTGTGCAGCGGGAACGACCTCCGACCACCAGGGGCCGACACAACCACCGTCTCATGGGACCGGACACTCAGGGTCAGGGAAAAATCCGATATATATGTGGTGATATCTCGGGTGCTATTACAGATAGCCCAATAAATCAATGTGTATTTTCTGTAGGAGGCCCTGGCGCATGAATCTGTGCAGCGGCAACGACCTCGGACCACCAGGGGCCGAGAAAACCACCGTCTCATGGGGCCGGACACTCAGGGTCAGGGAAAAATAAAATATATATCTGGTGGTATCTTGGGTGCTATTACAGATAGCGCAATAAATGAAAGTGCATTGTCTGTAAGCTGCCCTGGCGCATGAATCTGGGCAGCGGGAACGACCTCGGACCACCAGGGGCCGAGAAAATCACCGTCTCGTGGGGCCGGACTGTCAGGGTCAGGGAAAAATCCAATATATATCTGGTGATATCTCGGGTGCTATTACAGATAGCGCAATAAACCAAAGTGCATTGCCTGTAGGAGGCCCTGGCGCATGAACCTGTGCAGCGGGAACGACCTCGGACCACCAGGGTCCGAGAAAACCACCGTCTCATGGGGCCGGACACTCAGGGTCGGCGAAAAATCCAATATATATCTGGTGATATCTCGGGTGCTATTAGAGATAGCGCAATAAACCAAAGTGAATTGTCTGCAAGAGGCCCTGGCGCATGATTCTGTGCAGCGGGAACGACCTCGGACCACCAGGGGCCGAGAAAACCACCGACACATGGGGCCGCACTCCCAAGGTCATGTAAAAACCCAGGATGTATCTGATGATATCTCGGGTGCTATTAGAGATAGCGCAATAAACAAAAGTGCATTGTCTGTAGGTGGCACTGGCGAGTGAATCTGTGCAGCGGGAACGATCTCGGATAACCAGGGCCCGAGAAAACCACCGTCTCATGGGGCCGGCCGCTCAGGGTCGGGGAAAAATCCAATATACATCTGGTGATATCTCGGGTGCTATTAGAGATAGCGTAATAAACCAAAGTGAATTATCTGCAGGACGCCCTGGCGCATGAATCTGTGCAGCGGGAACGACCTCGGACCACCAGGGGCCGAGAAAACCAAAGTCTCATGGGGCCGGACACTCAGGGTCGGCGAAAAATCCAATATATATCTGGTGATATCTCGGGTGCTATTAGAGATAGCGCAATAAACCAAAGTGAATTATCTGCAGGAGTCCCTGGCGCATGCATCTGTGCAGCGGGAACTACCTCGGACCACCAGGGGTCGAGAAAACCACCGTCTCATGGGGCCGGACACTCAGGGTCAGGGAAAAGTCAAATATATATCTGGTGATATCTCGGGTGCTATTAGAGATAGCGCAATAAACCAAAGTGAATTATCTGCAGGAGGCCCTGGCGCATGAATCTGTGTAGCGGGAACGACCTCCGACCACCAGGGGGCGAGAAAACCACCGTCTCATGGGGCCGGACTGTGGGGGTCAGGGAAAAATCCATTATATATCTGGTGATATCTCGGGGGCTATTAGATATAGCGCGATAAATCAAATTGCATTGTCTGCAGGAAGCCCTGGCGCATGATTCTGTGCAGCGGGAACGACCTCGGACCACCAGGAGCCGAGAAAATTACAGATATTCGGAATCCGTCACCCAAGGTCATGTAATAATCCAGCATATATCTGGTGATATCTCGGGTGCTATTAGAGATAGCCCAATAAACCAAAGTGAATTATCTGCAGGAGGCCCTGGCGCATGAATCTGTTCAGCGGGAACGACCTCGGATCACCAGGGTCCGAGAAAACCACCGTCTCATGGGGCCGGACACTCAGGGTCGGCGAAAAATCCAATATATATCGGGTGATATCTCCGGTGCTATTATCGATAGCGCAATAAACCAAAGTGAATTATCTGCAGGAGGCCAGGGCGCATGAATCTGTGCAGCGGGAACGACCTCGGACCACCAGGGGGCGAGAAAACCACCGTCTCATAGGGCCGGACTGTCGGGGTCAGGGAAAAATCCAATATATATCTGGTGATATCTCGGGTGCTATTACAGATAGCGCAATAAATCAAAGTGCATTGTCTGTAGGAGGCCCAGGCGAATGAATCTGTGCAGCGGGAACGACCTCGGACCACCAGAGGCCGGGAAAACCACAGTCTCATGGGGCTGGACACTCAGGGTCAGGGGAAAATTCAATATATATCTGGTGATAGCTCGGGTGCTATTAGAGATAGCGCAATAAATCAAAGTGCATTGTCTGTAGGAGGCCCTTGCGAATGAATCTGTGCCGCAGGAACGACCTCGGACCACCAGTGGCCGAGAAAACCACCGTCTCATGGGTCCGGACACTCGGGGTCAGGGGAAAACCCAATATATATCTGGTGATATCTCGGGTTCTATTACAGATAGCGCAATAAACCAAAGTGCATTGTCTGTAGGAGGCCCTGGCGCATGAATCTGGGCAGCGGGAACGACCTCGGACCACCAGGGGCCGAGAAAACCAACGTCTCATGGGGCCGGACACTCAGGGTCAGGGAAAAATCCAATATATATCTGGTGATATCTCGGGTGCTATTACAGATAGCGCAATAAACCAAAGTGCATTGTCTGTAGGAGGCCCTGGCGCATGAATCTGGGCAGCGGGAACGACCTCGGACCACCAGGGGCCGTGAAAACCACCGTCTCATTGGTCCGGACACTCAGGGTCAGGGGAAAATCCAATATATATCTGGTCATATCTCTGGTGCTATTACAGATAGCGCAATGAACCAAAGTGCATTGTCTGTAGGAGGCCCTTGCGAATGAATCTGTGCCGCAGGAACGATCTCGGACCACCAGTGGCCGAGAAAATTACAGATATTCGGAATCCGTCAACCAAGGTCATGTAAAAATCCAGCAAATATCTGGTGATATCTCGGGTGATATTAGAGATAGCGCAATAAACCAAAGTGCATTGTCTGTAGGAGGCCCTGGCGCATGAATCTGGGCAGCGGGAACGACCTCGGACCGCCAGGTGCCGAGAAAACCACCGACTCACGGGGCCGGACACTCAGGGTCAGGGGAAAATCCAATATATATCTGGTGATATCTCGGGTGCTATTAGAGATAGCGCAATAAACCAAAGTGAATTATCTGCAGGAGGCCCTGGCGCATGCATCTGTGCAGCGGGAACGACCTCGGGCCGCCAGGGGCCAAGAAAACCACCGTCTCATGGGGCTGGACACTCAGGGTCAGGGAAAAATCCATTATATATCTGGTGATATCTCGGGTGCTATTAGAGATAGCGCAATAAATCAAAGTGCATTGTCTGTAGGAGGCCCTGGCGCATGAATCTGGCCAGCGGGAACGACCACGGACCACCAGGGGCCGAGAAAACCACCGTCTCATGGGGCAGGACACTCAGGGACAGGGAAAAATCCAATATATATCTGGTGATATCTTGGGTGCTATTACAGGTAGCGCAATAAATCACAGTGCATTGTCTGTAGGAGGCCCTGGGGCATGAATCTGGCCCGCGGGAACGACCTCGGACCACCAGGGGCCGAGACAACCACCGTCTCATGGGGCCGGACACTCAGGGTCAGGGAAAAATTCAATATATATCTGGTGATATCTCGGGTGCTATTACAGATATGCGCAATAAACCAAAGTGAATTATCTGCAGGAGGCCCTGGCGCATGCATCTGTGCAGCGGGAACGCCCTCGGACCACCAGGGGCCAAGAAAACCACCGTCTCATGGCGCCGGACACTCAGGGTCAGGGAAAAATCCAATATATATCTGGTGATATCTCGGGTGCTATTAGAGATAGCGCACTAAATCAAAGTGCATTGTCTGTAGGAGGCCCAGGCGCATGAATCTGGCCAGCGGGAACGATCTCGGACCACCAGGGGCCGAGAAAACCACAGTCTCATGGGGCCGGACACTCAGGGTCAGGGGAAAATCCAATATATATCTGGTGATATCTTGGGTGCTATTACAGGTAGCGCAATAAATCAAAGTGCATTGTCTGTAGGAGGCCCTGGCGCAGGAATCTGAGCAGCGGGAACGACCTCGCACCACCAGGGGCCGAGGAAACCACCGTCTCATGGGGCCGGACACTCAGGGTCATGGAAAAATCCAATATATATCTGGTGATATCTCGGGTGCTATTACAGAAAGCGCAATAAATCACAGTGCATTGTCTGTAGGAGGCCCTGGGGCATGAATCTGGCCCGCGGGAACGACCTCGGACCACCAGGGGCCGAGAAAACCACCGTCGCAGGGGGCCGGACACTCAGGGTCAGGGGAAAATCCAATATATATCTGGTGATATCTCGGGTGCTATTTGAGATAGCGCAATAAATCAAAGTGCATTGTCTGTAGGAGGCCCAGGCGCATGAATCTGGCCAGCGGGAACGACCTCGGACCACCAGGGGCCGAGACAACCACCGTCTCATGGGGCCGGACACTCAGGGTCAGGGAAAAATTCAATATATATCTGGTGATATCTCGGGTGCTATTACCGATAGCCCAATAAATCAATGTGCATTTTCTGTAGGAGGCCCTGGCGCATGAATTTGTGCAGCGGGAACGACCTCGGACCACCAGGGGCCGAGACAACCACAGTCTCATGGGGCCGGACACTCAGGGTCAGGGGAAAATTCAATATATATCTGGTGATATCTCGGGTGCTATTAGAGATAGCGCATTAAACCAAAGTGAATTATCTGCAGGAGGCCCTGGCGCATGAATCTGTGCAGCGGGAACGACCTCGGACCACCAGGGGCCGAGAAAACCACCGACTCACGGGGCCGGACACTCAGGGTCAGGGGAAAATCCAATATATATCTGGTGATATCTCGGGTGCTATTACAGATATGCGCAATAAACCAAAGTGAATTATCTGCAGGAGGCCCAGGCGAATGAATCTGTGCAGCGGGAACGACCTCGGACCACCAGGGGCCGAGAAAACCACCGTCTCATGGGTCCGGACACTCAGGGTCAGGGGAAAATCCAATATATATCTGGTGATATCTCGGGTGCTATTACAGATAGCGCTATAAACCAAAGTGCATTGTCTGTAGGAGGCCCTTGCGAATGAATCTGTACCGCAGGAACGATCTCGGACCACCAGTGGCCGAGAAAATTACAGATATTCGGAATCCGTCACCCAAGGTCAGCGGAAAATCCAATATATATCTGGTGATATCTCGGGTGCTATTAGAGATGGCGCAATAAACCAAAGTGCATTGTCTGTAGGAGGCCCTGGCGCATGAATCTGGGCAGCGGGAACGACCTCGGACCACGAGGGGCCAAGAAAACCACCGACTCACGGGGCCGGACTCTCAGGGTCAGGGGATAATCCAATATATATCTGGTGATATCTCGTGTGCTATTAGAGATAGCGCAATAAACCAAAGTGCATTGTCTGTAGGAGGCCCAGGCGCATGAATCTGGCCAGCGGGAACGACCTCGGAGCACCAGGGGCCGAGAAAACCACCGTCTCATGGGTCCGGACACTCAGGGTCAGGGGAAAATCCAATATATATCTGGTGATATCTCGGGTGCTATTACAGATAGCGCAATAAATCAAAGTGCATTGTCTATAGGAGGCCCAGGCGAATGAATCTGTGCAGCGGGAACGACCTCGGGCCACCAGAGGCCGAGAAAACCACCGTCTCATGGGTCCGGACACTCAGGGTCATGGGAAAATCCAATATACATCTGGTGATATCTCGGGTGCTATTAGAGATAGCGCAATAAATCAAAGTGCATTGTCTGTAGGAGGCCCAGGCGAATGAATCTGGCCAGCAGGAACGACCTCCGACCTCCAGGGGCCGCGAAAACCACCGTCTCATGGGGCCGGACACTCAGGGTCAGGGGAAAATCCAATATATATCTGGTGATATCTCGGGTGCTATTACAGATAGCCCAATAAATCAAAGTGCATTGTCTGTAGGAGGCCCTGCCGCATGAATCTGTGCAGCGGGAACGACCTCGGACCACCAGAGGCCGGGAAAACCAAAGTCTCATGGGGCCGGACACTCAGGGTCAGGGAAAAATCCAATATATATCTGGTGATATCTAGGGTGCTGTTAGAGATAGCGCAATAAACCAAAGTGAATTGTCTGCAGGAGGCCCTGGCGCATGATTCTGTGCAGCGGGAACGACCTCGGACCACCAGGGTCCGAGAAAACCACCGTCTCATGGGGCCGGACACTCAGGGTCGGCGAAAAATCCAATATATATCTGGTGATATCTCGGGTGCTATTAGAGATAGCGCAATAAACCAAAGTGAATTATCTGCAGGAGTCCCTGGCGCATGCACCTGTGCAGCGGGAACTACCTCGGACCACCAGGGGTCGAGAAAACCACCGTCTCATGGGGCCGGACACTCAGGGTCAGGGAAAAGTCAAATATATATCTGGTGATATCTCGGGTGCTATTAGAGATAGCGCAATAAACCAAAGTGAATTATCTGCAGGAGGCAATGGCGCATGAATCTGTGTAGCGGGAACGACCTCCGACCACCAGGGGGCGAGAAAACCACCGTCTCATGGGGCCGGACTGTGGGGGTCAGGGAAAAATCCATTATATATCTGGTGATATCTCGGGGGCTATTAGAGATAGCGCGATAAATCAAAGTGCATTGTCTGCAGGAAGCCCTGGCGCATGATTCTGTGCAGCGGGAACGACCTCGGACCACCAGGAGCCGAGAAAATTACAGATATTCGGAATCCGTCACCCAAGGTCATGTAATAATCCTGCATATATCTGGTGATATCTCGGGTGCTATTAGAGATAGCCCAATAAACCAAAGTGAATTATCTGCAGGAGGCCCTGGCGCATGAATCTGTTCAGCGGGAACGACCTCGGATCACCAGGGTCCGAGAAAACCACCGTCTCATGGGGCCGGACACTCAGGGTCGGCGAAAAATCCAATATATATCGGGTGATATCTCCGGTGCTATTATCGATAGCGCAATAAACCAAAGTGAATTATCTGCAGGAGGCCAGGGCGCATGAATCTGTGCAGCGGGAACGACCTCGGACCACCAGGGGGCGAGAAAACCACCGTCTCATAGGGCCGGACTGTCGGGGTCAGGGAAAAATCCATTATATATCTGGTGATATCTCGGGGGCTATTAGAGATAGCGCGATAAATCAAAGTGCATTGTCTGTAGGAGGCACTGGCGAATGAATCTGTGGAGCAGGAACTACCTCGGACCACCAGGGGCCGAGAAAATTACAGTTATTCGGAATCCGTCACCCATGGTCATGTAAAAATCCAGCATATATCTGGTGATATCTCGGGTGCTATTACAGATAGCGCAATAAACCAAAGTGAATTGTCTGCAGGAAACCCTGGCGCATGAATCTTTTCAGCGGGATCGAACTCGGACCACGAGGGAACGAGAAAACCATCGACACATGGGACCGGACACTCAGGGTCAGGGAAAAATCCAATATATATCTGGAGATATCTCGGGTGCTATTAGAGATAGCGCAATAAACCAAAGTGAATTATCTGCAGGAGGCCCTTGCGCATGAATCTGTGCCGCGGGAACGACGTGGGACCACCAGGGGCCGAGAAAACCACCGACACATGAGGCCGGACACCCAAGGTCATGTAAAAATCCAGAATATATCTGGTGATATCTCGGGTGCTATTATAGATAGCGCAATAAATCAAAGTGCATTGTCTGCAGGAGGCCCTGTCGCATGAATCTGTGCAGCGGGATCTACCTCAGACCACCAGGGACCCAGAAAATCACCGACACATGGGGCCGGACTGTCAAGGTCAGGGTAAAATCCAATATATATCTGGTGATATCTCGGGTGCTATTAGAGGTAGCCTAATAAATCAAAGTGCATTGTCCGTATGAGACCCTTGCGCATGAATCTGGCCAGCGGGAACGACCACGGACCACCAGGGGCCGAGAAAACCACCGACTCATGGGGCCGGATACTAAGGGGAAGGGAAAAATCCAATATATATCTGGTGATATCTCGGGTGCTATTAGAGATAGCGCAATAAATCAATGTGCATTGTCTGTAGGAGGCCCTGGCGCATGAATCTGGCCAGCGGGAACGACCACGGACCACCAGGGGCCGAGAAAACCACCGTCTCATGGGGCAGGACACTCAGGGACAGGGAAAAATCCAATATATATCTGGTGATATCTTGGGTGCTATTACAGGTAGCGCAATAAATCAAAGTGCATTGTCTGTAGGAGGCCCTGGCGCAGGAATCTGAGCAGCGGGAACGACCTCGCACCACCAGGGGCCGAGGAAACCACCGTCTCATGGGGCCGGACACTCAGGGTCATGGAAAAATCCAATATATATCTGGTGATATCTCGGGTGCTATTACAGAAAGCGCAATAAATCACAGTGCATTGTCTGTAGGAGGCCCTGGGGCATGAATCTGGCCCGCGGGAACGACCTCGGACCACCAGGGGCCGAGAAAACCACCGTCGCAGGGGGCCGGACACTCAGGGTCAGGGGAAAATCCAATATATATCTGGTGATATCTCGGGTGCTATTTGAGATAGCGCAATAAATCAAAGTGCATTGTCTGTAGGAGGCCCAGGCGCATGAATCTGGCCAGCGGGAACGACCTCGGACCACCAGGGGCCGAGACAACCACCGTCTCATGGGGCCGGACACTCAGGGTCAGGGAAAAATTCAATATATATCTGGTGATATCTCGGGTGCTATTACCGATAGCCCAATAAATCAATGTGCATTTTCTGTAGGAGGCCCTGGCGCATGAATTTGTGCAGCGGGAACGACCTCGGACCACCAGGGGCCGAGACAACCACAGTCTCATGGGGCCGGACACTCAGGGTCAGGGGAAAATTCAATATATATCTGGTGATATCTCGGGTGCTATTAGAGATAGCGCATTAAACCAAAGTGAATTATCTGCAGGAGGCCCTGGCGCATGAATCTGTGCAGCGGGAACGACCTCGGACCACCAGGGGCCGAGAAAACCACCGACTCACGGGGCCGGACACTCAGGGTCAGGGGAAAATCCAATATATATCTGGTGATATCTCGGGTGCTATTACAGATATGCGCAATAAACCAAAGTGAATTATCTGCAGGAGGCCCAGGCGAATGAATCTGTGCAGCGGGAACGACCTCGGACCACCAGGGGCCGAGAAAACCACCGTCTCATGGGTCCGGACACTCAGGGTCAGGGGAAAATCCAATATATATCTGGTGATATCTCGGGTGCTATTACAGATAGCGCTATAAACCAAAGTGCATTGTCTGTAGGAGGCCCTTGCGAATGAATCTGTACCGCAGGAACGATCTCGGACCACCAGTGGCCGAGAAAATTACAGATATTCGGAATCCGTCACCCAAGGTCAGCGGAAAATCCAATATATATCTGGTGATATCTCGGGTGCTATTAGAGATGGCGCAATAAACCAAAGTGCATTGTCTGTAGGAGGCCCTGGCGCATGAATCTGGGCAGCGGGAACGACCTCGGACCACGAGGGGCCAAGAAAACCACCGACTCACGGGGCCGGACTCTCAGGGTCAGGGGATAATCCAATATATATCTGGTGATATCTCGTGTGCTATTAGAGATAGCGCAATAAACCAAAGTGCATTGTCTGTAGGAGGCCCAGGCGCATGAATCTGGCCAGCGGGAACGACCTCGGAGCACCAGGGGCCGAGAAAACCACCGTCTCATGGGTCCGGACACTCAGGGTCAGGGGAAAATCCAATATATATCTGGTGATATCTCGGGTGCTATTACAGATAGCGCAATAAATCAAAGTGCATTGTCTATAGGAGGCCCTGCCGCATGAATCTGTGCAGCGGGAACGACCTCGGACCACCAGGGGCCGGGAAAACCACAGTCTCATGGGGCCGGACACTCAGGGTCAGGGGAAAATTCAATATATATCTGGTGATATCTCGGGTGCTATTAGAGATAGCGCAATAAATCAAAGTGCATTGCCTGTAGGAGGCTCTGGCGAATGAATCTGTGCCGCAGGAACGACCTCGGACCACCAGTGGCCGAGAAAATTACAGATATTCGGAATCCGTCACCCAAGGTCATGTAAAAATCCAGCATATATCTGGTGATATCTCGGGTGCTATTACAGATAACGCAATAAACCAAAGTGCATTGTCTGTAGGAGGCCCTGGCGCATGAATCTGGGCAGCGGGAACGACCTCGGACCACCAGGGGCCGAGAAAACCACCGTCTCATGGGTCCGGACACTCAGGGTCAGGGGAAAATCCAATATATATCTGGTGATATCTCGGGTGCTATTACAGATAGCGCAATAAACCAAAGTGCACTGTCTGTAGGAGGCCCTGGCGCATGAATCTGAGCAGCGGGAACGACCTCGGACCACCAGGGGCCGAGAAAACCACCGTCTCATGGGTCCGGACACTCAGGGTCAGGGGAAAATCCAATATATATCTGGTGATATCTCGGGTGCTATTACAGATAGCGCAATAAATCAAAGTGCATTGTCTATAGGAGGCCCAGGCGAATGAATCTGTGCAGCGGGAACGACCTCGGGCCACCAGAGGCCGAGAAAACCACCGTCTCATGGGTCCGGACACTCAGGGTCATGGGAAAATCCAATATACATCTGGTGATATCTCGGGTGCTATTAGAGATAGCGCAATAAATCAAAGTGCATTGTCTGTAGGAGGCCCAGGCGAATGAATCTGGCCAGCAGGAACGACCTCCGACCTCCAGGGGCCGCGAAAACCACCGTCTCATGGGGCCGGACACTCAGGGTCAGGGGAAAATCCAATATATATCTGGTGATATCTCGGGTGCTATTACAGATAGCCCAATAAATCAAAGTGCATTGTCTGTAGGAGGCCCTGCCGCATGAATCTGTGCAGCGGGAACGACCTCGGACCACCAGAGGCCGGGAAAACCAAAGTCTCATGGGGCCGGACACTCAGGGTCAGGGAAAAATCCAATATATATCTGGTGATATCTAGGGTGCTGTTAGAGATAGCGCAATAAACCAAAGTGAATTGTCTGCAGGAGGCCCTGGCGCATGATTCTGTGCAGCGGGAACGACCTCGGACCACCAGGGTCCGAGAAAACCACCGTCTCATGGGGCCGGACACTGAGGGTCGGCGAAAAATCCAATATATATCTGGTGATATCTCGGGTGCTATTAGAGATAGCGCAATAAACCAAAGTGAATTATCTGCAGGAGTCCCTGGCGCATGCATCTGTGCAGCGGGAACTACCTCGGACCACCAGGGGTCGAGAAAACCACCGTCTCATGGGGCCGGACACTCAGGGTCAGGGAAAAGTCAAATATATATCTGGTGATATCTCGGGTGCTATTAGAGATAGCGCAATAAACCAAAGTGAATTATCTGCAGGAGGCAATGGCGCATGAATCTGTGTAGCGGGAACGACCTCCGACCACCAGGGGGCGAGAAAACCACCGTCTCATGGGGCCGGACTGTGGGGGTCAGGGAAAAATCCATTATATATCTGGTGATATCTCGGGGGCTATTAGAGATAGCGCGATAAATCAAAGTGCATTGTCTGCAGGAAGCCCTGGCGCATGATTCTGTGCAGCGGGAACGACCTCGGACCACCAGGAGCCGAGAAAATTACAGATATTCGGAATCCGTCACCCAAGGTCATGTAATAATCCTGCATATATCTGGTGATATCTCGGGTGCTATTAGAGATAGCCCAATAAACCAAAGTGAATTATCTGCAGGAGGCCCTGGCGCATGAATCTGTTCAGCGGGAACGACCTCGGATCACCAGGGTCCGAGAAAACCACCGTCTCATGGGGCCGGACACTCAGGGTCGGCGAAAAATCCAATATATATCGGGTGATATCTCCGGTGCTATTATCGATAGCGCAATAAACCAAAGTGAATTATCTGCAGGAGGCCAGGGCGCATGAATCTGTGCAGCGGGAACGACCTCGGACCACCAGGGGGCGAGAAAACCACCGTCTCATAGGGCCGGACTGTCGGGGTCAGGGAAAAATCCATTATATATCTGGTGATATCTCGGGGGCTATTAGAGATAGCGCGATAAATCAAAGTGCATTGTCTGTAGGAGGCACTGGCGAATGAATCTGTGGAGCAGGAACTACCTCGGACCACCAGGGGCCGAGAAAATTACAGTTATTCGGAATCCGTCACCCATGGTCATGTAAAAATCCAGCATATATCTGGTGATATCTCGGGTGCTATTACAGATAGCGCAATAAACCAAAGTGAATTGTCTGCAGGATACCCTGGCGCATGAATCTTTTCAGCGGGATCGAACTCGGACCACGAGGGAACGAGAAAACCATCGACACATGGGACCGGACACTCAGGGTCAGGGAAAAATCCAATATATATCTGGAGATATCTCGGGTGCTATTAGAGATAGCGCAATAAACCAAAGTGAATTATCTGCAGGAGGCCCTTGCGCATGAATCTGTGCCGCGGGAACGACGTGGGACCACCAGGGGCCGAGAAAACCACCGACACATGAGGCCGGACACCCAAGGTAATGTAAAAATCCAGAATATATCTGGTTATATCTCGGGTGCTATTACAGATAGCGCAATAAATCAAAGTGCATTGTCTGTAGGAGGCCCCGGCGCATGAATCTTTGCAGCGGGATCGACCTCGGACCACCAGGGGCCGAGAAAACCACCGACACATGGGGCCGGACACTCAGGGTCAGGGAAAAATCCATTATATATCTGGTGATATCTCGGGTGCTATTACAGATAGCGCGATAAATCACAGTGAATTATCTGCACGAGGCCCTTGCGCATGAATCAGTGCAGCGGGAACGACGTCGGACCACCAGGGGCCGAGAAAACCACCGACACATGAGGCCGAACACCCAAGGTCATGTAAAAATCCAGAATATATCTGGTGATATCTCGGGTGCTATTATAGATAGCGCAATAAATCAAAGTGCATTGTCTGCAGGAGGCCCTGTCGCATGAATCTGTGCAGCGGGATCTACCTCAGACCACCAGGGACCCAGAAAATCACCGACACATGGGGCCGGACTGTCAAGGTCAGGGTAAAATCCAATATATATCTGGTGATATCTCGGGTGCTATTAGAGGTAGCCTAATAAATCAAAGTGCATTGTCCGTATGAGACCCTTGCGCATGAATCTGTGCAGCGGGTACGACCTCGGACCACCAGGGACCGAGAAAACCACCGACTCATGGGGCCGGATACTAAGGGGAAGGGAAAAATCCAATATATATCTGGTGATATCTCGGGTGCTATTAAAGATAGCGCAATAAATTAAAGTGCATTGCCTGTAGGAGGCACTGTCGAATGAATCTGTGCAGCAGGAACGACCTCGGACCACCAGGGGCCGAGAAAATTACAGATATTCGGAATCCGTCACCCAAGGTCATGTGATAATCCAGCATATATCTGGTGATATCTCGGGTGCTATTAGAGATAGCGCAATAAACCAAAGTGCATTGTCTGTAGGAGGCCCTGGCGCATGAATCTGGGCAGCGGGAACTACATCGGACCACCAGGGGCCGAGAAAACCACCGACTCACGGGGCCGGACACTCAGGGTCAGGGGAAAATCCAATATATATCTGGTGATATCTCGGGTGCTATTAGAGATAGCGCAATAAACCAAAGTGAATTATCTGCAGCAGGCCCTGGCGAATGGATCTGTGCAGCGGGAACGACCTCGGATCACCAGGGTCCGAGAAAACCACCGTCTCATGGGGCCGGACACTCAGGGTCGGGGAAAAATCCAATATATATCTGGTGATATCTCGGGTGCTATTACAGATATGCGCAATAAATCAAAGTGCATTATCTGTAGGAGGCCCAGGCGAATGAATCTGTGCAGCGGGAACGACCTCGGACCACCAGGGACCGAGAAAATCACCGTCTCATGGAGCCGGACACTCAGGGTCAGGGAAAAATCCAATATATATCTGGTGATATCTCGGGTGCTATTACAGATATGCGCAATAAATCAAAGTGCATTATCTGTAGGAGGCCCAGGCGAATGAATCTGTGCAGCGGGAACGGCCTCGGACCACCAGGGGCCGAGAAAACCACAGTCTCATGGCGCCGGACACTCAGGGTCAGGGAAAAATCGAATATATATCTGGTGATATCTCGCGTGCTATTTGAGATAGCGCAATAAATCAAAGTGCATTGTCTGTAGGAGGCCCAGGCGCATGAATCTGGCCAGCGGGAACGATCTCGGACCACCAGGGGCCGAGAAAACCACAGTCTCATGGGGCCGGACACTCAGGGTCAGGGGAAAATCCAATATATATCTGGTGATATCTCGGGTGCTATTACAGATAGCGCAATAAATAAAAGTGCATTGTCTGTAGGAGACCCAGGCGAATGAATCTGTGCCGCAGGAACGACCTCGGACCACCAGGGGCCCAGAAAACCACCGACTCACGGGGCCGGACACTCAGGGTCAGGGGAAAATCCAATATATATCTGGTGATATCTCGGGTGCTATTACAGATAGCGCAATAAATCAAAGTGCATTGTCTGTAGGAGGCCCAGGCGAATGAATCTGGCCAGCAGGAACGACCTCCGACCACCAGAGGCCGGGAAAACCACAGTCTCATGGGGCCGGACACTCAGGGTCAGGGGAAAATTCAATATATATCTGGTGATAGCTCGGGTGCTATTAGAGATAGCGCAATAAATCAAAGTGCATTGTCTGTAGGAGGCACTGGCGAATGAATCTGTGCCGCAGGAACGACCTCGGACCACCAGTGGCCGAGAAAATTACAGATATTCGGAATCCGTCACCCAAGGTCATGTAAAAATCCAGCATATATCTGGTGATATCTCGGGTGCTATTACAGATAGCGCAATAAACCAAAGTGCATTGTCTGTAGGAGGCCCTGGCGCATGAATCTGGGCAGCGGGAACGACGTCGGACCACCAGGGGACGAGAAAATCACCGTCTCATGGAGCCGGACACTCAGGGTCAGGGAAAAATCCAATATATATCTGGTGATATCTCGGGTGCTATTACAGATAGCGCAATAAACCAAAGTGCACTGCCTGTAGGAGGCCCTGGCGCATGAATCTGGGCAGCGGGAACGACCTCGGACCACCAGGGGCCGAGAAAACCACCGTCTCATGGGTCCGGACACTCAGGGTCAGGGGAAAATCCAATATATATCTGGTGATATCTCGGGTGCTATTACAGATAGCGCAATAAATCAAAGTGCATTGTCTGTAGGAGGCCCAGGCGAATGAATCTGTGCAGCGGGAACGACCTCGGACCACCAGAGGCCGAGAAAACCACCGTCTCATGGGTCCGGACACTCAGGGTCAGGGGAAAATCCAATATATATATGGTGATATCTCGGGTGCTATTAGAGATAGCGCAATAAACCAAAGTGAATTATCTGCAGGAGGCCCTGGTGCATGCATCTGTGCAGCGGGAACGACCTCGGACCACCAGGGGCCGAGAAAACCACCGTCTCATTGGTCCGGACACTCAGGGTCAGGGGAAAATCCAATATATATCTGGTTATATCTCTGTTGCTATTACAGATAGCGCAATGAACCAAAGTGCATTGTCTGTAGGAGGCCCTTGCGAATGAATCTGTGCCGCAGGAACGACCTCGGACCACCAGTGGCCGAGAAAGCCACCGTCTCATGGGTCCGGACACTCAGGGTCAGGGGAAAACCCAATATATATCTGGTGATATCTCGGGTTCTATTACAGATAGCGCAATAAACCAAAGTGCATTGTCTGTAGGAGGCCCTGGCGCATGAATCTGGGCAGCGGGAACGACCTCGGACCACCAGGGGCCGAGAAAACCACCGTCTCATGGGTCCGGATACTCTGGGTCAGGGGAAAATCCAATATATATCTGGTGATATCTCGGGTGCTATTACAAATAGCGCAATAAATCAAAGTGCATTGTCTGTAGGAGGCCCAGGCGAATGAATCTGTGCAGCAGGAACGACCTCGGACCACCAGAGGCCGAGAAAACCACCGTCTCATGGGTCCGGACACTCAGGGTCAGGGGAAAATCCAATATATATCTGGTGATATCTCGGGTGCTATTAGAGATAGCGCAATAAACCAAAGTGAATTATCTGCAGGAGGCCCTGGTGCATGCATCTGTGCAGCGGGAACGACCTCGGACCACCAGTGGCCGAGAAAATTACAGATATTCGGAATCCGTCACCCAAGGTCATGTAAAAATCCAGCAAATATCTGGTGATATCTTGGGTGCTATTAGAGATAGCGCAAAAAACCAAAGTGCATTGTCTGTAGGAGGCCCTAGCGCATGAATCTGGGCAGCGGGAACGACCTCGGACCACCAGGGGCCGAGAAAATCACCGTCTCATGGAGCCGGACACTCAGGGTCAGGGAGAAATCCAATATATATCTGGTGATATCTCGGGTGCTATTACAGATAGCGCAATAAACCAAAGTGCATTGTCTGTAGGAGGCCCTTGCGAATGAATCTGTACCGCAGGAACGACCTCGGACCACCAGTGGCTGAGAAAATTACAGATATTCGGAATCCGTCACCAAAGGTCATGTAAAAATCCAGCAAATATCTGGTGATATCTCGGGTGCTATTAGAGATAGCGCAATAAACCAAAGTGCATTGTCTGTAGGAGGCCCTGGCGCATGAATCTGGGCAGCGGGAACAACCTAGGACCACCAGGGGCCGAGAAAACCACCGACTCACGGGGCCGGACACTCAGGGTCAGGGGAAAATCCAATATATATCTGGTGATATCTCGTGTGCTATTAGAGATAGCGCAGTAAACCAAAGTGAATTATCTGCAGGAGGCCCTGGCGCATGCATCTGTGCAGCGGGAACGCCCTCGGACCACCAGGGGCCAAGAAAACCACCGTCTCATGGCGCCGGACACTCAGGGTCAGGGAAAAATCCAATATATATCTGGTGATATCTCTGGTGCTATTAGAGATAGCGCACTAAATCAAAGTGGATTGTCTGTAGGAGGCCCAGGCGCATGAATCTGGCCAGCGGGAACGACCTCGGACCACCAGGGGCCGAGAAAACCACAGTCTCATGGGGCCGGACACTCAGGGTCAAGGGAAAATCCAATATATATCTGGTGATATCTCGGGTGCTATTACGGATAGCCCAATAAGTCAAAGTGCATTGTCTGTAGGAGGCCCCGGCGAATGAATCTGTGCAGCGGGAACGACCTCGGACCACCAGGGGCCGAGAAAACCACCGTCTCATGGCGCCGGACACTCAGGGTCAGGGAAAAATCCAATATATATCTGGTGATATCTCGGGTGCTATTAGAGATAGCGCAATAAACCAAAGTGAATTATCTGCAGGAGGCCCTGGCGCATGCATCTGTGCAGCGGGAACGACCTCGGGCCACCAGGGGCCAAGAAAACCACCGTCTCATGGGGCCGGACACTCAGGGTCAGGGAAAAATCCATTATATATCTGGTGATATCTCGGGTGCTATTACAGATAGCGCAATAAATCAAAGTGCAATGTCTGTAGGAGGCACTGGCGAATGAATCTGTGCCGCAGGAACGATCTCGGACCACCAGTGGCCGAGAAAATTACAGATATTCGGAATCCGTCAACCAAGGTCATGTAAAAATCCAGCAAATATCTGGTGATATCTCGGGTGATATTAGAGATAGCGCAATAAACCAAAGTGCATTGTCTGTAGGAGGTCCTGGCGCATGAATCTGGGCAGCGGGAACGACCTCGGACCGCCAGGTGCCGAGAAAACCACCGACTCACGGGGCCGGACACTCAGGGTCAGGGGAAAATCCAATATATATCTGCTGATATCTCGGGTGCTATTAGAGATAGCGCAATAAACCAAAGTGAATTATCTGCAGGAGGCCCTGGCGCATGCATCTGTGCAGCGGGAACGACCTCGGGCCACCAGGGGCCAAGAAAACCACCGTCTCATGGGGCCGGACACTCAGGGTCAGGGAAAAATCCATTATATATCTGGTGATATCTCGGGTGCTATTAGAGATAGCGCAATAAATCAAAGTGCATTGTCTGTAGGAGGCCCTGGCGCATGAATCTGGCCAGCGGGAACGACCACGGACCACCAGGGGCCGAGAAAACCACCGTCTCATGGGGCAGGACACTCAGGGACAGGGAAAAATCCAATATATATCTGGTGATATCTTGGGTGCTATTACAGGTAGCGCAATAAATCAAAGTGCATTGTCTGTAGGAGGCCCTGGCGCAGGAATCTGAGCAGCGGGAACGACCTCGCACCACCAGGGGCCGAGGAAACCACCGTCTCATGGGGCCGGACACTCAGGGTCATGGAAAAATCCAATATATATCTGGTGATATCTCGGGTGCTATTACAGATAGCGCAATAAATCACAGTGCATTGTCTGTAGGAGGCCCTGGGGCATGAATCTGGCCCGCGGGAACGACCTCGGACCACCAGGGGCCGAGAAAACCACCGTCGCAGTGGGCCGGACACTCAGGGTCAGGGGAAAATCCAATATATATCTGGTGATATCTCGGGTGCTATTTGAGATAGCGCAATAAATCAAAGAGCATTGTCTGTAGGAGGCCCAGGCGCATGAATTTGTGCACCGGGAACGACCTCGGTCCACCAGGGGCCGAGACAACCACAGTCTCATGGGGCCGGACACTCAGGGTCAGGGGAAAATTCAATATATATCTGGTGATATCTCGGGTGCTATTAGAGATAGCGCATTAAACCAAAGTGAATTATCTGCAGGAGGCCCTGGCGCATGAATCTGTGCAGCGGGAACGACCTCGGACCACCAGGGGCCGAGAAAACCACCGACTCACGGGGCCGGACACTCAGGGTCAGGGGAAAATCCAATATATATCTGGTGATATCTCGGGTGCTATTACAGATAGCGCGATAAATCACAGTGAATTATCTGCAGGAGGCCCTTGCGCATGAATCTGTGCCGCGGGAACGACGTGGGACCACCAGGGGCCGAGAAAACCACCGACACATGAGGCCGGACACCCAAGGTAATGTAAAAATCCAGAATATATCTGGTTATATCTCGGGTGCTATTACAGATAGCGCAATAAATCAAAGTGCATTGTCTGTAGGAGGCCCCGGCGCATGAATCTTTGCAGCGGGATCGACCTCGGACCACCAGGGGCCGAGAAAACCACCGACACATGGGGCCGGACACTCAGGGTCAGGGAAAAATCCATTATATATCTGGTGATATCTCGGGTGCTATTACAGATAGCGCGATAAATCACAGTGAATTATCTGCACGAGGCCCTTGCGCATGAATCAGTGCAGCGGGAACGACGTCGGACCACCAGGGGCCGAGAAAACCACCGACACATGAGGCCGAACACCCAAGGTCATGTAAAAATCCAGAATATATCTGGTGATATCTCGGGTGCTATTATAGATAGCGCAATAAATCAAAGTGCATTGTCTGCAGGAGGCCCTGTCGCATGAATCTGTGCAGCGGGATCTACCTCAGACCACCAGGGACCCAGAAAATCACCGACACATGGGGCCGGACTGTCAAGGTCAGGGTAAAATCCAATATATATCTGGTGATATCTCGGGTGCTATTAGAGGTAGCCTAATAAATCAAAGTGCATTGTCCGTATGAGACCCTTGCGCATGAATCTGTGCAGCGGGTACGACCTCGGACCACCAGGGACCGAGAAAACCACCGACTCATGGGGCCGGATACTAAGGGGAAGGGAAAAATCCAATATATATCTGGTGATATCTCGGGTGCTATTAAAGATAGCGCAATAAATTAAAGTGCATTGCCTGTAGGAGGCACTGTCGAATGAATCTGTGCAGCAGGAACGACCTCGGACCACCAGGGGCCGAGAAAATTACAGATATTCGGAATCCGTCACCCAAGGTCATGTGATAATCCAGCATATATCTGGTGATATCTCGGGTGCTATTAGAGATAGCGCAATAAACCAAAGTGCATTGTCTGTAGGAGGCCCTGGCGCATGAATCTGGGCAGCGGGAACTACATCGGACCACCAGGGGCCGAGAAAACCACCGACTCACGGGGCCGGACACTCAGGGTCAGGGGAAAATCCAATATATATCTGGTGATATCTCGGGTGCTATTAGAGATAGCGCAATAAACCAAAGTGAATTATCTGCAGCAGGCCCTGGCGAATGGATCTGTGCAGCGGGAACGACCTCGGATCACCAGGGTCCGAGAAAACCACCGTCTCATGGGGCCGGACACTCAGGGTCGGGGAAAAATCCAATATATATCTGGTGATATCTCGGGTGCTATTACAGATATGCGCAATAAATCAAAGTGCATTATCTGTAGGAGGCCCAGGCGAATGAATCTGTGCAGCGGGAACGACCTCGGACCACCAGGGACCGAGAAAATCACCGTCTCATGGAGCCGGACACTCAGGGTCAGGGAAAAATCCAATATATATCTGGTGATATCTCGGGTGCTATTACAGATATGCGCAATAAATCAAAGTGCATTATCTGTAGGAGGCCCAGGCGAATGAATCTGTGCAGCGGGAACGGCCTCGGACCACCAGGGGCCGAGAAAACCACAGTCTCATGGCGCCGGACACTCAGGGTCAGGGAAAAATCGAATATATATCTGGTGATATCTCGCGTGCTATTTGAGATAGCGCAATAAATCAAAGTGCATTGTCTGTAGGAGGCCCAGGCGCATGAATCTGGCCAGCGGGAACGATCTCGGACCACCAGGGGCCGAGAAAACCACAGTCTCATGGGGCCGGACACTCAGGGTCAGGGGAAAATCCAATATATATCTGGTGATATCTCGGGTGCTATTACAGATAGCGCAATAAATAAAAGTGCATTGTCTGTAGGAGACCCAGGCGAATGAATCTGTGCCGCAGGAACGACCTCGGACCACCAGGGGCCCAGAAAACCACCGACTCACGGGGCCGGACACTCAGGGTCAGGGGAAAATCCAATATATATCTGGTGATATCTCGGGTGCTATTACAGATAGCGCAATAAATCAAAGTGCATTGTCTGTAGGAGGCCCAGGCGAATGAATCTGGCCAGCAGGAACGACCTCCGACCACCAGAGGCCGGGAAAACCACAGTCTCATGGGGCCGGACACTCAGGGTCAGGGGAAAATTCAATATATATCTGGTGATAGCTCGGGTGCTATTAGAGATAGCGCAATAAATCAAAGTGCATTGTCTGTAGGAGGCACTGGCGAATGAATCTGTGCCGCAGGAACGACCTCGGACCACCAGTGGCCGAGAAAATTACAGATATTCGGAATCCGTCACCCAAGGTCATGTAAAAATCCAGCATATATCTGGTGATATCTCGGGTGCTATTACAGATAGCGCAATAAACCAAAGTGCATTGTCTGTAGGAGGCCCTGGCGCATGAATCTGGGCAGCGGGAACGACGTCGGACCACCAGGGGACGAGAAAATCACCGTCTCATGGAGCCGGACACTCAGGGTCAGGGAAAAATCCAATATATATCTGGTGATATCTCGGGTGCTATTACAGATAGCGCAATAAACCAAAGTGCACTGCCTGTAGGAGGCCCTGGCGCATGAATCTGGGCAGCGGGAACGACCTCGGACCACCAGGGGCCGAGAAAACCACCGTCTCATGGGTCCGGACACTCAGGGTCAGGGGAAAATCCAATATATATCTGGTGATATCTCGGGTGCTATTACAGATAGCGCAATAAATCAAAGTGCATTGTCTGTAGGAGGCCCAGGCGAATGAATCTGTGCAGCGGGAACGACCTCGGACCACCAGAGGCCGAGAAAACCACCGTCTCATGGGTCCGGACACTCAGGGTCAGGGGAAAATCCAATATATATATGGTGATATCTCGGGTGCTATTAGAGATAGCGCAATAAACCAAAGTGAATTATCTGCAGGAGGCCCTGGTGCATGCATCTGTGCAGCGGGAACGACCTCGGACCACCAGGGGCCGAGAAAACCACCGTCTCATTGGTCCGGACACTCAGGGTCAGGGGAAAATCCAATATATATCTGGTTATATCTCTGTTGCTATTACAGATAGCGCAATGAACCAAAGTGCATTGTCTGTAGGAGGCCCTTGCGAATGAATCTGTGCCGCAGGAACGACCTCGGACCACCAGTGGCCGAGAAAGCCACCGTCTCATGGGTCCGGACACTCAGGGTCAGGGGAAAACCCAATATATATCTGGTGATATCTCGGGTTCTATTACAGATAGCGCAATAAACCAAAGTGCATTGTCTGTAGGAGGCCCTGGCGCATGAATCTGGGCAGCGGGAACGACCTCGGACCACCAGGGGCCGAGAAAACCACCGTCTCATGGGTCCGGATACTCTGGGTCAGGGGAAAATCCAATATATATCTGGTGATATCTCGGGTGCTATTACAAATAGCGCAATAAATCAAAGTGCATTGTCTGTAGGAGGCCCAGGCGAATGAATCTGTGCAGCAGGAACGACCTCGGACCACCAGAGGCCGAGAAAACCACCGTCTCATGGGTCCGGACACTCAGGGTCAGGGGAAAATCCAATATATATCTGGTGATATCTCGGGTGCTATTAGAGATAGCGCAATAAACCAAAGTGAATTATCTGCAGGAGGCCCTGGTGCATGCATCTGTGCAGCGGGAACGACCTCGGACCACCAGTGGCCGAGAAAATTACAGATATTCGGAATCCGTCACCCAAGGTCATGTAAAAATCCAGCAAATATCTGGTGATATCTTGGGTGCTATTAGAGATAGCGCAAAAAACCAAAGTGCATTGTCTGTAGGAGGCCCTAGCGCATGAATCTGGGCAGCGGGAACGACCTCGGACCACCAGGGGCCGAGAAAATCACCGTCTCATGGAGCCGGACACTCAGGGTCAGGGAGAAATCCAATATATATCTGGTGATATCTCGGGTGCTATTACAGATAGCGCAATAAACCAAAGTGCATTGTCTGTAGGAGGCCCTTGCGAATGAATCTGTACCGCAGGAACGACCTCGGACCACCAGTGGCTGAGAAAATTACAGATATTCGGAATCCGTCACCAAAGGTCATGTAAAAATCCAGCAAATATCTGGTGATATCTCGGGTGCTATTAGAGATAGCGCAATAAACCAAAGTGCATTGTCTGTAGGAGGCCCTGGCGCATGAATCTGGGCAGCGGGAACAACCTAGGACCACCAGGGGCCGAGAAAACCACCGACTCACGGGGCCGGACACTCAGGGTCAGGGGAAAATCCAATATATATCTGGTGATATCTCGTGTGCTATTAGAGATAGCGCAGTAAACCAAAGTGAATTATCTGCAGGAGGCCCTGGCGCATGCATCTGTGCAGCGGGAACGCCCTCGGACCACCAGGGGCCAAGAAAACCACCGTCTCATGGCGCCGGACACTCAGGGTCAGGGAAAAATCCAATATATATCTGGTGATATCTCTGGTGCTATTAGAGATAGCGCACTAAATCAAAGTGGATTGTCTGTAGGAGGCCCAGGCGCATGAATCTGGCCAGCGGGAACGACCTCGGACCACCAGGGGCCGAGAAAACCACAGTCTCATGGGGCCGGACACTCAGGGTCAAGGGAAAATCCAATATATATCTGGTGATATCTCGGGTGCTATTACAGATAGCGCAATAAATCAAAGTGCAATGTCTGTAGGAGGCACTGGCGAATGAATCTGTGCCGCAGGAACGATCTCGGACCACCAGTGGCCGAGAAAATTACAGATATTCGGAATCCGTCAACCAAGGTCATGTAAAAATCCAGCAAATATCTGGTGATATCTCGGGTGATATTAGAGATAGCGCAATAAACCAAAGTGCATTGTCTGTAGGAGGTCCTGGCGCATGAATCTGGGCAGCGGGAACGACCTCGGACCGCCAGGTGCCGAGAAAACCACCGACTCACGGGGCCGGACACTCAGGGTCAGGGGAAAATCCAATATATATCTGCTGATATCTCGGGTGCTATTAGAGATAGCGCAATAAACCAAAGTGAATTATCTGCAGGAGGCCCTGGCGCATGCATCTGTGCAGCGGGAACGACCTCGGGCCACCAGGGGCCAAGAAAACCACCGTCTCATGGGGCCGGACACTCAGGGTCAGGGAAAAATCCATTATATATCTGGTGATATCTCGGGTGCTATTAGAGATAGCGCAATAAATCAAAGTGCATTGTCTGTAGGAGGCCCTGGCGCATGAATCTGGCCAGCGGGAACGACCACGGACCACCAGGGGCCGAGAAAACCACCGTCTCATGGGGCAGGACACTCAGGGACAGGGAAAAATCCAATATATATCTGGTGATATCTTGGGTGCTATTACAGGTAGCGCAATAAATCAAAGTGCATTGTCTGTAGGAGGCCCTGGCGCAGGAATCTGAGCAGCGGGAACGACCTCGCACCACCAGGGGCCGAGGAAACCACCGTCTCATGGGGCCGGACACTCAGGGTCATGGAAAAATCCAATATATATCTGGTGATATCTCGGGTGCTATTACAGATAGCGCAATAAATCACAGTGCATTGTCTGTAGGAGGCCCTGGGGCATGAATCTGGCCCGCGGGAACGACCTCGGACCACCAGGGGCCGAGAAAACCACCGTCGCAGTGGGCCGGACACTCAGGGTCAGGGGAAAATCCAATATATATCTGGTGATATCTCGGGTGCTATTTGAGATAGCGCAATAAATCAAAGAGCATTGTCTGTAGGAGGCCCAGGCGCATGAATTTGTGCACCGGGAACGACCTCGGTCCACCAGGGGCCGAGACAACCACAGTCTCATGGGGCCGGACACTCAGGGTCAGGGGAAAATTCAATATATATCTGGTGATATCTCGGGTGCTATTAGAGATAGCGCATTAAACCAAAGTGAATTATCTGCAGGAGGCCCTGGCGCATGAATCTGTGCAGCGGGAACGACCTCGGACCACCAGGGGCCGAGAAAACCACCGACTCACGGGGCCGGACACTCAGGGTCAGGGGAAAATCCAATATATATCTGGTGATATCTCGGGTGCTATTACAGATATGCGCAATAAACCAAAGTGAATTATCTGCAGGAGGCCCTGGCGCATGCATCTGTGCAGCGGGAACGCCCTCGGACCACCAGGGGCCAAGAAAACCACCGTCTCATGGCGCCGGACACTCAGGGTCAGGGAAAAATCCAATATATATCTGGTGATATCTCGGGTGCTATTAGAAATAGCGCACTAAATCAAAGAGCATTGTCTGTAGGAGGCCCAGGCGAATGAATCTGTGCAGCGGGAACGACCTCGGACCACCAGGGGCCGAGAAAACCACCGTCTCATGGCGCCGGACACTCAGGGTCAGGGAAAAATCCAATATATATCTGGTGATATCTCGGGTGCTATTACAGATAGCGCAATAAACCAAAGTGCATTGTCTGTAGGAGGCCCTTGCGAATGAATCTGTGCCGCAGGAACGACCTCGGACCACCAGGGGCCCAGAAAACCACCGTCTCATGGGTCCGGACACTCAGGGTCAGGGGAAAATCCAATATATATCTGGTTATATCTCTGGTGCTATTACAGATAGCGCAATAAACCAAAGTGCATTGTCTGTAGGAGGCCCTTTCGAATGAATCTGTGCCGCAGGAACGACCTCGGACCACCAGTGGCCGAGAAAATTACAGATATTCGGAATCCGTCACCCAAGGTCATGTAAAAATCCAGCAAATATCTGGTGATATCTTGGGTGCTATTAGAGATAGCGCAAAAAACCAAAGTGCATTGTCTGTAGGAGGCCCTAGCGCATGAATCTGGGCAGCGGGAACGACCTCGGACCACCAGGGGCCGAGAAAATCACCGTCTCATGGAGCCGGACACTCAGGGTCAGGGAGAAATCCAATATATATCTGGTGATATCTCGGGTGCTATTACAGATAGCGCAATAAACCAAAGTGCATTGTCTGTAGGAGGCCCTTGCGAATGAATCTGTACCGCAGGAACGACCTCGGACCACCAGTGGCTGAGAAAATTACAGATATTCGGAATCCGTCACCAAAGGTCATGTAAAAATCCAGCAAATATCTGGTGATATCTCGGGTGCTATTACAGATAGCGCAATAAACCAAAGTGCATTGTCTGTAGGAGGCCCTGGCGCATGAATCTGGGCAGCGGGAACGACCTCGGACCACCAGGGGCCGAGACAACCACAGTCTCATGGGGCCGGACACTCAGGGTCAGGGGAAAATTCAATATATATCTGGTGATATCTCGGGTGCTATTAGAGATAGCGCATTAAACCAAAGTGAATTATCTGCAGGAGGCCCTGGCGCATGAATCTGTGCAGCGGGAACGACCTCGGACCACCAGGGGCCGAGAAAACCACCGACTCACGGGGCCGGACACTCAGGGTCAGGGGAAAATCCAATATATATCTGGTGATATCTCGGGTGCTATTACAGATATGCGCAATAAACCAAAGTGAATTATCTGCAGGAGGCCCTGGCGCATGCATCTGTGCAGCGGGAACGCCCTCGGACCACCAGGGGCCAAGAAAACCACCGTCTCATGGCGCCGGACACTCAGGGTCAGGGAAAAATCCAATATATATCTGGTGATATCTCGGGTGCAATTAGAGATAGCGCACTAAATCAAAGTGCATTGTCTGTAGGAGGCCCAGGCGCATGAATCTGGCCAGCGGGAACGACCTAGGACCACGAGGGGCCGAGAAAACCACAGTCTCATGGGGCCGGACACTCAGGGTCAGGGGAAAATCCAATATATATCTGGTGATATCTCGGGTGCTATTAGAGATGGCGCAATAAACCAAAGTGCATTGTCTGTAGGAGGCCCTGGCGCATGAATCTGGGCAGCGGGAACGACCTCGGACCACGAGGGGCCAAGAAAACCACCGACTCACGGGGCCGGACTCTCAGGGTCAGGGGATAATCCAATATATATCTGGTGATATCTCGTGTGCTATTAGAGATAGCGCAATAAACCAAAGTGCATTGTCTGTAGGAGGCCCAGGCGCATGAATCTGGCCAGCGGGAACGACCTCGGAGCACCAGGGGCCGAGAAAACCACCGTCTCATGGGTCCGGACACTCAGGGTCAGGGGAACATCCAATATACATCTGGTGATATCTCGGGTGCTATTACAGATAGCGCAATAAATCAAAGTGCATTGTCTATAGGAGGCCCTGCCGCATGAATCTGTGCAGCGGGAACGACCTCGGACCACCAGGGGCCGGGAAAACCACAGTCTCATGGGGCCGGACACTCAGGGTCAGGGGAAAATTCAATATATATCTGGTGATATCTCGGGTGCTATTAGAGATAGCGCAATAAATCAAAGTGCATTGTCTGTAGGAGGCTCTGGCGAATGAATCTGTGCCGCAGGAACGACCTCGGACCACCAGTGGCCGAGAAAATTACAGATATTCGGAATCCGTCACCCAAGGTCATGTAAAAATCCAGCATATATCTGGTGATATCTCGGGTGCTATTACAGATAGCGCAATAAACCAAAGTGCATTGTCTGTAGGAGGCCCTGGCGCATGAATCTGGGCAGCGGGAACGACGTCGGACCACCAGGGGACGAGAAAATCACCGTCTCATGGAGCCGGACACTCAGGGTCAGGGAAAAATCCAATATATATCTGGTGATATCTCGGGTGCTATTACAGATAGCGCAATAAACCAAAGCGCATTGTCTGTAGGTGGCACTGGCGAATGAATCTGTGCCGCAGGAACGACCTCGGACCACCAGTGGCCGAGAAAATTACAGATATTCGGAATCCGTCACCCAAGGTCATGTAAAAATCCAGCATATATCTGGTGATATCTCGGGTGCTATTACAGATAGCGCAATAAATCAAAGTGCATTGTCTGTAGGAGGCCCAGGCGAATGAATCTGTGCAGCGGGAAGGACATCGGACCACCAGGGGCCGAGAAAATCACCGTCTCATGGAGCCGGACACTCAGGGTCAGGGGAAAATCCAATATATATCTGGTGATATCTCGGGTGCTATTACAGATAGCGCTATAAACCAAAGTGCATTGTCTGTAGGAGACCCTTGCGAATGAATCTGTACCGCAGGAACGATCTCGGACCACCAGTGGCCGAGAAAATTACAGATATTCGGAATCCGTCACCCAAGGTCAGGGGAAAATCCAATATACATCTGGTGATATCTCGGGTGCTATTAGAGATAGCACAATAAATCAAAGTGCATTGTCTGTAGGAGGCACTGGCGAATGAATCTGTGCCGCAGGAACTACCTCGGACAACCAGTGGCCGAGAAAATTACAGATATTCGGAATCCGTCACCCAAGGTCATGTAAAAATCCAGCATATATCTGGTGATATCTCGGGTGCTATTACAGATAGCGCAATAAACCAATGTGCATTGTCTGTAGGAGGCCCTGGCGCATGAATCTGGGCAGCGGGAACGACGTCGGACCACCAGGGGACGAGAAAATCACCGTCTCATGGAGCCGGACACTCAGGGTCAGGGAAAAATCCAATATATATCTGGTGATATCTCGGGTGCTATTACAGATAGCGCAATAAACCAAAGTGCACTGTCTGTAGGAGGCCCTGGCGCATGAATCTGAGCAGCGGGAACGACCTCGGACCACCAGGGGCCGAGAAAACCACCGTCTCATGGGTCCGGACACTCAGGGTCAGGGGAAAATCCAATATATATCTGGTGATATCTCGGGTGCTATTACAGATAGCGCAATAAATCAAAGTGCATTGTCTATAGGAGGCCCAGGCGAATGAATCTGTGCAGCGGGAACGACCTCGGGCCACCAGAGGCCGAGAAAACCACCGTCTCATGGGTCCGGACACTCAGGGTCATGGGAAAATCCAATATACATCTGGTGATATCTCGGGTGCTATTAGAGATAGCGCAATAAACCAAAGTGCATTGTCTGTAGGAGGCACTGGCGAATGAATCTGTGCCGCAGGAACTACCTCGGACAACCAGTGGCCGAGAAAATTACAGATATTCGGAATCCGTCACCCAAGGTCATGTAAAAATCCAGCATATATCTGGTGATATCTCGGGTGCTATTACAGATAGCGCAATAAACCAATGTGCATTGTCTGTAGGAGGCCCTGGCGCATGAATCTGGGCAGCGGGAACGACGTCGGACCACCAGGGGACGAGAAAATCACCGTCTCATGGAGCCGGACACTCAGGGTCAGGGAAAAATCCAATATATATCTGGTGATATCTCGGGTGCTATTACAGATAGCGCAATAAACCAAAGTGCGCTGTCTGTAGGAGGCCCTGGCGCATGAATCTGAGCAGCGGGAACGACTTCGGACCACCAGGGGCCGAGAAAACCACCGTCTCATGGGTCCGGACACTCAGGGTCAGGGAAAAATCCAATATATATCTGGTGATATCTCGGGTGCTATTACAGATAGCGCAATAAATCAAAGTGCATTGTCTGTAGGAGGACCAGGCGAATGAATCTGGCCAGCAGGAACGACCTCCGACCTCCAGGGGCCGAGAAAACCACCGTCTCATGGGGCCGGACACTCAGGGTCAGGGGAAAATCCAATATATATCTGGTGATATCTCGGGTGCTATTACAGATAGCCCAATAAATCAAAGTGCATTGTCTGTAGGAGGCCCTGCCGCATGAATCTGTGCAGCGGGAACGACCTCGGACCACCAGAGGCCGGGAAAACCACAGTCTCATGGGGCCGGACACTCAGGGTCAGGGGAAAATTCAATATATATCTGGTGATATCTCGGGTGCTATTAGAGATATCGCAATAAACCAAAGTGAATTATCTGCAGGAGGCCCTGGTGCATGCATCTGTGCAGCGGGAACGACCTCGGACCACCAGTGGCCGAGAAAATTACAGATATTCGGAATCCGTCACCCAAGGTCATGTAAAAATCCAGCAAATATCTGGTGATATCTTGGGTGCTATTAGAGATAGCGCAGAAAACCAAAGTGCATTGTCTGTAGGAGGCCCTAGCGCATGAATCTGGGCAGCGGGAACGACCTCGGACCACCAGGGGCCGAGAAAATCACCGTCTCATGGAGCCGGACACTCAGGGTCAGGGAGAAATCCAATATATATCTGGTGATATCTCGGGTGCTATTACAGATAGCGCAATAAATCAAAGTGCATTGTCTGTAGGAGACCCAGGCGAATGAATCTGGCCTGCGGGAACGACCTCGAACCACCAGGGGCCGAGAAAACCACAGTCTCATGGGCCCGGACACTCAGGGTCAGGGGAAAATCCAATATATATCTGGTGATATCTCGGGTGCTATTAGAGATAGCGCAATAAACCAAAGTGCATTGTCTGTAGGAGGCCCAGGCGCATGAATCTGGCCAGCGGGAACGACCTCGGACCACCAGGGGCCGAGAAAACCACCGTCTCATGGGTCCGGACACTCAGGGTCAGGGGAAAATCCAATATATATCTGGTGATATCTCGGGTGCTATTACAGATAGCGCAATAAATCAAAGTGCATTGTCTGTAGGAGGCCCAGGCGAATGAATCTGGCCAGCAGGAACGACCTCGGGCCACCAGAGGCCGAGAAAACCACCGTCTCATGGGTCCGGACACTCAGGGTCATGGGAAAATCCAATATATATCTGGTGATATCTCGGGTGCTATTAGAGATAGCGCAATAAACCAAAGTGCATTGTCTGTAGGAGGCCCAGGCGCATGAATCTGGCCAGCAGGAACGACCTCCGACCTCCAGGGGCCGAGAAAACCACCGTCTCATGGGGCCGGACACTCAGGGTCAGGGGAAAATCCAATATATATCTGGTGATATCTCGGGTGCTATTACAGATAGCCCAATAAATCAAAGTGCATTGTCTGTAGGAGGCCCTGCCGCATGAATCTGTGCAGCGGGAACGACCTCGGACCACCAGAGGCCGGGAAACCACCGTCTCATGGGGCCGGACACTCAGGGTCATGGAAAAATCCAATATATATATGGTGATATCTCGGGTGCTATTACAGATAGCGCAATAAATCACAGTCCATTGTCTGTAGGAGGCCCTGGGGCATGAATCTGGCCAGCGGGAACGACGTCGGACCACCAGGGGCCGAGAAAACAACCGTCTCATGGGGCCGGACACTCAGGGTCAGGGAAAAATCCAATATATATCTGGTGATATCTTGGGTGCTATTACAGATAGCGCAATAAACCAAAGTGAATTATCTGCAGGAGGCCCTGGCGCATGCATCTGTGCAGCGGGAACGACCTCCGACCACCAGGGGCCGAGACAACTACCGTCTCATGGGGACGGACACTCAGGGTCAGGGAAAAATTCAATATATATCTGGTGATATCTCGGGTGCTATTACAGATAGCCCAATACTTCAATGTGCATTTTCTGTAGGAGGCCCTGGCGCATGAATTTGTGCAGCGGGAACGACCTCGGACCACCAGGGGCCGAGACAACCACAGTCTCATGGGGCCGGACACTCAGGGTCAGGGGAAAATTCAATATATATCTGGTGATATCTCGGGTGCTATTAGAGATAGCGCATTAAACCAAAGTGAATTATCTGCAGGAGGCCCTGGCGCATGAATCTGTGCAGCGGGAACGACCTCGGACCACCAGGGGCCGAGAAAACCACCGTCTCATCGGGCCGGACACTCAGGGTCTGGGAAAAATCCAATATATATCTGGTGGTATCTCGGGTGCTATTACAGATAGCGCAATAAATCAAAGTGCATTGTCTGTATGAGGCCCTGGCGCATGGATCTGGCCAGCGGGAACGACATCGGACCACCAGGGGCGGAGAAAATTACAGATTTTCGGTATCCGTCACCCAAAGTCATGTAAAAATCCAGCATATATATGGAGCTTTCTCGGGTGCTATTACAGATAACGCAATAAATCAAAGTGCATTGTCTGTAGGAGGCCCTGGCGCATGAATCTGGGCAGCGGTAAGGACCTCGGACCACCAGGGGCCGAGAAAACCACAGTCACATTGGGCCGGACACTCAGGGTCACGGAAAATTCAATATATATCTGGTGATATCTCGGGTGCTATTAGAGATAGAGCAATAAACCAATGTGAATTATCTGCAGGAGGCCCTGGCGCATGAATCTGCGCAGCGGAAACGTCCTCGCACCACCAGGGGCCGAGAAAACCACCGTCTCATGGGGCCGGACACTCAGGGTCAGGAAAAAATACAATATATATCTGGTGATATCTCGGGTGCTATTACAGATAGCGCAATAGATCAAATTGTATTGTCTGTAGGAGGCCCTGACGCATGAATCTGGGCAGCGGGAACGACCTCGGACCACCAGGGGCCGAGAAAACCACCGTCTCATGGGGCCGGACACTCAGGGACAGGGAAAAATTCAATATATATCTGGTGATATCTCGGGTGCTATTAGAGATAGCGCAATAAACCAAAGTGAATTATCTGAAGGAGGCCCTGGCGCATGCATCTGTGCAGCGGGAACGACCTCGGGCCACAAGGGTCCGAGAAAACCACCGTCCCATGGGGCCGGACAGTCAGGGTCAGGGAAAAATCCAATATATATGTGGTGGTATCTCGGGCGCTATTACAGATAGCGCAATAAATCAAAGTGCATTCTCTGTAGGAGGCCCTGGCGCATGAATCTGGCCCGCGGGAACGACCTCGGACCACCAGGGGCCGAGAAAACCACCGTCTCATGGGGACGGACACTCAGGGTCAGGGGAAAATCCAATATATATCTGGTGATATCTCGGGTGCTATTAGAGATAGCGCAATAAACCAAAGTGAATTATCTGAAGGAGGCCCTGGCGCATGCATCTGTGCAGCGGGAACGACCTCGGACCACAAGGGGCCGAGAAAACCACCGTCTCATGGGGCCGGACACTCAGGGTCAGGGAAAAGTCCAATATATATCTGGTGATATCTCGGGTGCTATTACAGATAGCGCAAACAATCACAGTCCATTGTCTGTAGGAGGCCCTGGGGCATGAATCTGGCCCGCGGGAACGACCTCGGACCACCAGGGGCCGAGAAAACCACCGTCTCATGGGGCCGGACACTCAGGGTCAGGGAAAAGTCCAATATGTATCTGGTGATATCTCGGGTGCTATTACAGATAGCCCAATAAATAATAGTGCATTGTCTGTAGGAGGCCCTGGCGCATGAAACTGGGCAGCGGGAACGTCTTCGGACCACCAGGGGCCGAGAAAACCACCGACACATGGCGCCGGACACCCAAGGTCATGTAAATACCCAGGATGTATCTGATGATATCTCCGGTGCTATTAGAGATAGCCCAATAAATCAAAGTGCATTGTCTGTAGGAGGCCCTGGCGCATGAATCTGTGCAGCGGGAAGGACCTCGGACCACCAGGGCCCGAGAAAACCACAGTCTCATGGGGCCGGACACTCAGGGTCTGGGAAAAATCCAATGTATATGTGGTGATATCTCGGGTGCTATTACAGATAGCGCAATAAATCAAAGTGCATTGTCTGTAGGAGGCCCTGGCGCATGAATCTGGCCAGCGGGAACGACCTCGGACCACCAGGGGCCGAGAAAACCACCGTGTCATGGGGCCGGACACTCAGGGTCAGGGAAAATTCAACATATATCTGGTGATATCTCGGGTGCTATTAGAGATAGCGCAATAAACCAAAGTGAATTATCTGAAGGAGGCCCTGGCGCATGCATCTGTGCAGCGGGAACGACCTCGGACCACAAGGGGCCGAGAAAACCACCGTCCCATGGGGCCGGACAGTCAGGGTCAGGGAAAAATCCAATATATATGTGGTGGTATCTCGGGCGCTATTACAGATAGCGCAATAAATCAAAGTGCATTCTCTGTAGGAGGCCCTGGCGCATGAATCTGGCCCGCGGGAACGACCTCGGACCACCAGGGGCCGAGAAAACCACCGTCTCATGGGGACGGACACTCAGGGTCAGGGGAAAATCCAATATATATCTGGTGATATCTCGGGTCCTATTAGAGATAGCGCAATAAACCAAAGTGAATTATCTGAAGGAGGCCCTGGCGCATGCATCTGTGCAGCGGGAAGGACCTCGGACCACCAGGGGCCGAGAAAACCACCGTCACATGGTGCCGGACAGTCAGGGTCAGGGAAAAATCCAATGTATATGAGGTGATATCTCGGGTGCTATTACAGATAGCGGAACAAATCAAAGTGCATTGTCTGTAGGAGGCCCTGGCGCATGAATCTGTGCAGCGGGAAGGACCTCGGACCACCAGGGGCCGAGAAAACCACCGTCACATGGGGACGGACAGTCAGGGTCAGGGAAAAATCCAATGTATATGTGGTGATATCTCGGGTGCTATTACAGATAGCGCAATAAATCAAAGTGCATTGTCTGTAGGAGGCCCTGGCGCATGAATCTGGCCAGCGGGAACGACCTCGGACCACCAGGGGCCGAGAAAACCACCGTGTCATGGGGCCGGCCACTCAGGGTCAGGCGAAAATCCAATATATATCTTGTGATATCTCGGGTGCTGTTAGAGATAGCGCAATAAGCCAAAGTGAATTATCTGCAGGAGGCCCTGGCACATGAATCTGTGCAGCGGGAAGGACCTCGGATCACCAGGGGCCGAGAAAACCACCGTTCCATGGGGCCGGACAGTCAGGGTCAGGGAAAAATCCAATATATATGTGGTGATATCTCGGGCGCTATTACAGATAGCGCAATAAATCAAAGTGCATTCTCTGTAGGAGGCCCTGTCGCATGAATCTGGCCCGCGGGAACGACCTCGGACCACCAGGGGCCGAGAAAACCACCGTCTCATGGGGCCGGACACTCAGGGACAGGGAAAAATCCAATATATATCTGGTGATATCTTGGGTGCTATTACAGGTAGCGCAATAAATCAAAGTGCATTGTCTGTAGGAGGCCCTGGCGCAGGAACCTGTGCAGCGGGAACGACCTCGCACCACCAGGGGCCGAGGAAACCACCGTCTCATGGGGCCGGACACTCAGGGTCATGGAAAAATTCAATATATATCTGGTGATATCTCGGGTGCTATTACAGATAGCCCAATAAATCAATGTGCATTTTCTGTAGGAGGCCCTGGCGCATGAATTTGTGCAGGGGGAACGACCTCGGACCACCAGGGGCCGAGAAAACCACAGTCTCATGGGGCCGGACACTCAGGGACTGGGGAAAATTCAATATATATCTGGTGATATCTCGGGTGCTATTAGAGATAGCGCAATAAACCAGAGTGCCTTATCTGCAGGAGGCTCTGGCGCATGAATCTGTGCAGCGGGAACGACCTCGGACCACCAGGGGCCGAGAAAACCACCGTCTCATGGGGCCGGACACTCAGGGTCAGGGAAAAATCCAATATATATCTGGTGATAACTCGGGTGCTATTACAGATAGCCCAATAAATCAAAGTGCATTCTCTGTAGGAGGCCCTGGCGCATGAATCTGGCCCGCGGGAACGACCTCGGACCACCAGGGGCCGAGAAAACCACCGTCTCATGGGGCCGGACACTCAGGGTCAGGGGAAAATCCAATATATATCTGGTGATATCTCGGGTGCTATTAGAGATAGCGCAATAAACCAAAGTGAATTATTTGCAGGAGGCCCTGGCGCATGCATCTGTGGAGCGGGAACGACCTCCGACCACCAGGGGCCGAGACAACCACCGTCTCATGGGGCCGGACACTCAGGGTCAGGGAAAAATTCAATATATATCTGGTGATATCTCGGGTGCTATTACAGATAGCCCAATAAATCAATGTGCATTTTCTGTAGGAGGCCCTGGCGCATGAATTTGTGCAGCGGGAACGACCTCGGACCACCAGGGGCCGAGAAAACCACAGTCTCATGGGGCCGGACACTCAGGGTCTGGGGAAAATTCAATATATATCTGGTGATATCTCGGGTCCTATTAGAGATAGCGCAATAAACCAAAGTGAATTATCTGAAGGAGGCCCTGGCGCATGCATCTGTGCAGCGGGAAGGACCTCGGACCACCAGGGGCCGAGAAAACCACCGTCACATGGTGCCGGACAGTCAGGGTCAGGGAAAAATCCAATGTATATGAGGTGATATCTCGGGTGCTATTACAGATAGCGGAACAAATCAAAGTGAATTGTCTGTAGGAGGCCCTGGCGCATGAAACTGGGCAGCGGGAACGTCCTCGGACCACCAGGGGCCGAGAAAACCACCGACACATGGCGCCGGACACCCAAGGTCATGTAAATACCCAGGATGTATCTGATGATATCTCCGGTGCTATTAGAGATAGCCCAATAAATCAAAGTGCATTGTCTGTAGGAGGCCCTGGCGCATGAATCTGTGCAGCGGGAAGGACCTCGGACCACCAGGGGCCGAGAAAACCACCGTCACATGGGGACGGACAGTCAGGGTCAGGGAAAAATCCAATGTATATGTGGTGATATCTCGGGTGCTATTACAGATAGCGCAATAAATCAAAGTGCATTGTCTGTAGGAGGCCCTGGCGCATGAATCTGGCCAGCGGGAACGACCTCGGACCACCAGGGGCCGAGAAAACCACCGTGTCATGGGGCCGGACACTCAGGGTCAGGCGAAAATCCAATATATATCTTGTGATATCTCGGGTGCTGTTAGAGATAGCGCAATAAGCCAAAGTGAATTATCTGCAGGAGGCCCTGGCACATGAATCTGTGCAGCGGGAAGGACCTCGGATCACCAGGGGCCGAGAAAACCACCGTTCCATGGGGCCGGACAGTCAGGGTCAGGGAAAAATCCAATATATATGTGGTGATATCTCGGGCGCTATTACAGATAGCGCAATAAATCAAAGTGCATTCTCTGTAGGAGGCCCTGTCGCATGAATCTGGCCCGCGGGAACGACCTCGGACCACCAGGGGCCGAGAAAACCACCGTCTCATGGGGCCGGACACTCAGGGACAGGGAAAAATCCAATATATATCTGGTGATATCTTGGGTGCTATTACAGGTAGCGCAATAAATCAAAGTGCATTGTCTGTAGGAGGCCCTGGCGCAGGAACCTGTGCAGCGGGAACGACCTCGCACCACCAGGGGCCGAGGAAACCACCGTCTCATGGGGCCGGACACTCAGGGTCATGGAAAAATTCAATATATATCTGGTGATATCTCGGGTGCTATTACAGATAGCCCAATAAATCAATGTGCATTTTCTGTAGGAGGCCCTGGCGCATGAATTTGTGCAGGGGGAACGACCTCGGACCACCAGGGGCCGAGAAAACCACAGTCTCATGGGGCCGGACACTCAGGGACTGGGGAAAATTCAATATATATCTGGTGATATCTCGGGTGCTATTAGAGATAGCGCAATAAACCAGAGTGCCTTATCTGCAGGAGGCTCTGGCGCATGAATCTGTGCAGCGGGAACGACCTCGGACCACCAGGGGCCGAGAAAACCACCGTCTCATGGGGCCGGACACTCAGGGTCAGGGAAAAATCCAATATATATCTGGTGATAACTCGGGTGCTATTACAGATAGCCCAATAAATCAAAGTGCATTCTCTGTAGGAGGCCCTGGCGCATGAATCTGGCCCGCGGGAACGACCTCGGACCACCAGGGGCCGAGAAAACCACCGTCTCATGGGGCCGGACACTCAGGGTCAGGGGAAAATCCAATATATATCTGGTGATATCTCGGGTGCTATTAGAGATAGCGCAATAAACCAAAGTGAATTATTTGCAGGAGGCCCTGGCGCATGCATCTGTGGAGCGGGAACGACCTCCGACCACCAGGGGCCGAGACAACCACCGTCTCATGGGGCCGGACACTCAGGGTCAGGGAAAAATTCAATATATATCTGGTGATATCTCGGGTGCTATTACAGATAGCCCAATAAATCAATGTGCATTTTCTGTAGGAGGCCCTGGCGCATGAATTTGTGCAGCGGGAACGACCTCGGACCACCAGGGGCCGAGAAAACCACAGTCTCATGGGGCCGGACACTCAGGGTCTGGGGAAAATTCAATATATATCTGGTGATATCTCGGGTGCTATTAGAGATAGCGCAATAAACCAGAGTGCCTTATCTGCAGGAGGCTCTGGCGCATGAATCTGTACAGCGGGAACGACCTCGGACCACCAGGGGCCGAGAAAACCACCGTCTCATGGGGCCGGACACTCAGGGTCAGGGAAAAATCCAATATATATCTGGTGATATCTCGGGTGCTATTACAGATAGCCCAATAAATCAAAGTGCATTGTCTGTAGGAGGCCCTGGCGCATGAAACTGGGCAGCGGGAACGTCTTCGGACCACCAGGGGCCGAGAAAACCACCGACACATGGCGCCGGACACCCAAGGTCATGTAAATACCCAGGATGTATCTGATGATAACTCCGGTGCTATTAGAGATAGCCCAATAAATCAAAGTGCATTGTCTGTAGGAGGCCCTGGCGCATGAATCTGTGCAGCGGGAAGGACCTCGGACCACCAGGGGCCGAGAAAACCACCGTCTCATGGGGCCGGACACTCAGGGACAGGGAAAAATCCAATATATATCTGGTGATATCTTGGGTGCTATTACAGGTAGCGCAATAAATCAAAGTGCATTGTCTGTAGGAGGCCCTGGCGCAGGAACCTGTGCAGCGGGAACGACCTCGCACCACCAGGGGCCGAGGAAACCACCGTCTCATGGGGCGGACACTCAGGGTCATGGAAAAATCCAATATATATCTGGTGATATCTCGGGTGCTATTACAGATAGCGCAAACAATCACAGTCCATTGTCTGTAGGAGGCCCTGGGGCATGAATCTGGCCAGCGGGAACGACCTCGGACCACCAGGGGCCGAGAAAACCACCGTCTCAGTTGGCCGGACACTCAGGGTCAGGGGAAAAGCCAATGTATATGTGGTGATATCTCGGGTGCTATTACAGATAGCGGAACAAATCAAAGTGAATTGTCTGTAGGAGGCCCTGGCGCATGAATCTGTGCAGCGGGAACGACCTCGGACCATCAGGGGCCGAAAAAACCACAGTCTCATGGGGCCGGACACCCAGGGTCAGGGTAAAATCCAATATATATCTGGTGATATCTAGGGTGCTATTACAGATAGCGCAATAAATCAAAGTGCATTGTCTGTAGGAGGCCCTGGTGCATGAATCTGTGCAGCGGGAACGACCTCGGACCACCAGGGGCGAGACAACCACCTTCTCATGGGGCCGGACACTCAGGGTCAGGGAAAAATCCAATATATATCTGGTGATATCTCGGGTGCTATTACAGATAGCGCAATAAATAAAAGTGCATTACCTGTAGGAGGCCCTGGCGCATGAATCTGTGCAGCGGGAACGTCCTCGGACCTCCAGGGGCCGAGACAACGACCGTCTCATGGGGCCGGACACTCAGGGTCAGGGTAAAATCCAATATATATCTGGTGATATCTCGGGTGCTATTACAGATAGCGCAATAAATCGAAGTGCATTGTCTGTAGGATGCCCTGGCGCATGAATCTGTGCAGCGGGAACGACCTCGGACGACCAGGGGCCGAGAAAACCACAGTCTCATGGGGCCGGACACTCAGGGTCAGGGGAAAATCCAATATATATCTTGTGATATCTCGGGTGCTATTAGAGATAGCGCAATAAACCAAAGTGAATTATCTGCAGGAGGCCCTGGCGCATGAATCTGTGCAGCGGGAACGACCTCGGACCACCAGGGTCCGAGAAAACGACCGTCTCATGGGGCCGGATACTCAGGGTCAGTGAAAAATCCAATATATATCTGCTGATATCTCGGGTGCTATTACAGATAGCGCAATACATCAAAGTGCATTGTCTGTAGGAGGCCCTGGCGCATGAATCTGTGCAGCGGGAACGACCTCGGACCACCAGGGGCCGAGAAAACCACAGTCTCATGGGGCCGGACACTCAGGGTCAGGGGAAAATCCAATATATATCTGGTGATATCTCGGGTGCTATTAGAGATAGCGCAATAAACCAAAGTGAATTATCTGCAGGAGGCCCTGGCGCATGAATCTGTGCAGCGGGAACGACCTCGGACCACCAGGGGCGAGACAACCACCTTCTCATGGGGCCGGACACTCAGGGTCAGGGAAAAATCCAATATATATCTGGTGATATCTCGGGTGCTATTACAGATAGCGCAATAAATCAAAGTGCATTGTCTGTAGGAGGCCCTGGCGCATGAATCTGTGCAGCGGGAACGTCCTCGGACCTCCAGGGGCCGAGATAACCACCGACACATGGGGCCGGACACTCAGGGTCAGGGAAAAATTCAATATATATCTGGTGATATCTCGGGTGCTATTAGAGATAGCGCAATAAATCAAAGTGCATTATCTATAGGATGCCCTGGCGCATAAATCTGTGCAATGGGATCGACCTCGGACCACCAGGGGCCGAGAAAACCACCGACACATGGGGCCGGACTGTCAGGGTCAGGGAAAAATCCAATATATATCTGGTGATATCTCGGGTGCTATTACAGATAGCGCAATAAATCAAAGTGCATTGTCTGTAGGAGGCCCTGGCGCATGAATCTGTGCAGCGGGAACGACCTCGGACGACCAGGGGCCGAGAAAACCACAGTCTCATGGGGCCGGACACTCAGGGTCAGGGGAAAATCCAATATATATCTTGTGATATCTCGGGTGCTATTAGAGATAGCGCAATAAACCAAAGTGAATTATCTGCAGGAGGCCCTGGCGCATGAATCTGTGCAGCGGGAACGACCTCGGACCACCAGGGTCCGAGAAAACGACCGTCTCATGGGTTCGGATACTCAGGGTCAGTGAAAAATCCAATATATATCTGCTGATATCTCGGGTGCTATTACAGATAGCGCAATACATCAAAGTGCATTGTCTGTAGGAGGCCCTGGCGCATGAATCTGTGCAGCGGGAACGACCTCGGACCACCAGGGGCCGAGAAAACCACAGTCTCATGGGGCCGGACACTCAGGGTCAGGGGAAAATCCAATATATATCTGGTGATATCTCGGGTGCTATTAGAGATAGCGCAATAAACCAAAGTGAATTATCTGCAGGAGGCCCTGGCGCATGAATCTGTGCAGCGGGAACGACCTCGGACCACCAGGGGCGAGACAACCACCTTCTCATGGGGCCGGACACTCAGGGTCAGGGAAAAATCCAATATATATCTGGTGATATCTCGGGTGCTATTACAGATAGCGCAATAAATCAAAGTGCATTGTCTGTAGGAGGCCCTGGCGCATGAATCTGTGCAGCGGGAACGTCCTCGGACCTCCAGGGGCCGAGATAACCACCGACACATGGGGCCGGACACTCAGGGTCAGGGAAAAATTCAATATATATCTGGTGATATCTCGGGTGCTATTAGAGATAGCGCAATAAATCAAAGTGCATTATCTATAGGATGCCCTGGCGCATAAATCTGTGCAATGGGATCGACCTCGGACCACCAGGGGCCGAGAAAACCACCGACACATGGGGCCGGACTGTCAGGGTCAGGGAAAAATCCAATATATATCTGGTGATATCTCGGGTGCTATTACAGATAGCGCAATAAATCAAAGTGCATTGTCTGTAGGAGGCCCTGGCGCATGAATCTGTGCAGCGGGAACGACCTCGGACGACCAGGGGCCGAGAAAACCACAGTCTCATGGGGCCGGACACTCAGGGTCAGGGGAAAATCCAATATATATCTTGTGATATCTCGGGTGCTATTAGAGATAGCGCAATAAACCAAAGTGAATTATCTGCAGGAGGCCCTGGCGCATGAATCTGTGCAGCGGGAGCGACCTCGGACCACCAGGGTCCGAGAAAACGACCGTCTCATGGGGCCGGATACTCAGGGTCAGTGAAAAATCCAATATATATCTGCTGATATCTCGGGTGCTATTACAGATAGCGCAATACATCAAAGTGCATTGTCTGTAGGAGGCCCTGGCGCATGAATCTGTGCAGCGGGAACGACCTCGGACCACCAGGGGCCGAGAAAACCACAGTCTCATGGGGCCGGACACTCAGGGTCAGGGGAAAATCCAATATATATCTGGTGATATCTCGGGTGCTATTAGAGATAGCGCAATAAACCAAAGTGAATTATCTGCAGGAGGCCCTGGCGCATGAATCTGTGCAGCGGGAACGACCTCGGACCACCAGGGGCGAGACAACCACAGTCTCATGGGGCCGGACACTCAGGGTCAGGGGAAAATCCAATATATATCTGGTGATATCTCGGGTGCTATTAGAGATAGCGCAATAAACCAAAGTGAATTATCTGCAGGAGGCCCTGGCGCATGAATCTGTGCAGCGGGAACGACCTCGGACCACCAGGGGCGAGACAACCAGCTTCTCATGGGGCCGGACACTCAGGGTCAGGGAAAAATCCAATATATATCTGGTGATATCTCGGGTGCTATTACAGATAGCCCAATAAATCAAAGTGCATTGTCTGTAGGAGGCCCTGGCGCATGAAACTGGGCAGCGGGAACGTCTTCGGACCACCAGGGGCCGAGAAAACCACCGACACATGGCGCCGGACACCCAAGGTCATGTAAATACCCAGGATGTATCTGATGATATCTCCGGTGCTATTAGAGATAGCCCAATAAATCAAAGTGCATTGTCTGTAGGAGGCCCTGGCGGTTGAATCTGTGCAGCGGGAAGGACCTCGGACCACCAGGGGCCGAGAAAACCACCGTCACATGGTGCCGGACAGTCAGGGTCAGGGAAAAATCCAATGTATATGAGGTGATATCTCGGGTGCTATTACAGATAGCGGAACAAATCAAAGTGAATTGTCTGTAGGAGGCCCTGGCGCATGAAACTGGGCAGCGGGAACGTCCTCGGACCACCAGGGGCCGAGAAAACCACCGACACATGGCGCCGGACACCCAAGGTCATGTAAATACCCAGGATGTATCTGATGATATCTCCGGTGCTATTAGAGATAGCCCAATAAATCAAAGTGCATTGTCTGTAGGAGGCCCTGGCGCATGAATCTGTGCAGCGGGAAGGACCTCGGACCACCAGGGGACGAGAAAACCACCGTCACATGGGGACGGACAGTCAGGGTCAGGGAAAAATCCAATGTATATGTGGTGATATCTCGGGTGCTATTACAGATAGCGCAATAAATCAAAGTGCATTGTCTGTAGGAGGCCCTGGCGCATGAATCTGGCCAGCGGGAACGACCTCGGACCACCAGGGGCCGAGAAAACCACCGTGTCATGGGGCCGGACACTCAGGGTCAGGGAAAATTCAACATATATCTGGTGATATCTCGGGTGCTATTAGAGATAGCGCAATAAACCAATGTGAATTATCTGCAGGAGGCCCTGGCGCATGAATCTGTGCAGCGGAAACGTCCTCGCACCACCAGGGGCCGAGAAAACCACCGTCTCATGGGGCCGGACACTCAGGGTCAGGAAAAAATCCAATATATATCTGGTGATATCTCGGGTGCTATTACAGATAGCGTAATAAATCAAATTGTATTGTCTGTAGGAGGCCCTGACGCATGAATCTGGGCAGCGGGAACGACCTCGGACCACCAGGGGCCGAGAAAACCACAGTCACATGGGGCCGGACACTCAGGGTCAGGCGAAAATCCAATATATATCTTGTGATATCTCGGGTGCTGTTAGAGATAGCGCAATAAGCCAAAGTGAATTATCTGCAGGAGGCCCTGGCACATGAATCTGTGCAGCGGGAAGGACCTCGGATCACCAGGGGCCGAGAAAACCACCGTTCCATGGGGCCGGACAGTCAGGGTCAGGGAAAAATCCAATATATATGTGGTGATATCTCGGGCGCTATTACAGATAGCGCAATAAATCAAAGTGCATTCTCTGTAGGAGGCCCTGTCGCATGAATCTGGCCCGCGGGAACGACCTCGGACCACCAGGGGCCGAGAAAACCACCGTCTCATGGGGCCGGACACTCAGGGACAGGGAAAAATCCAATATATATCTGGTGATATCTTGGGTGCTATTACAGGTAGCGCAATAAATCAAAGTGCATTGTCTGTAGGAGGCCCTGGCGCAGGAACCTGTGCAGCGGGAACGACCTCGCACCACCAGGGGCCGAGGAAACCACCGTCTCATGGGGCCGGACACTCAGGGTCATGGAAAAATCCAATATATATCTGGTGATATCTCGGGTGCTATTACAGATAGCGCAAACAATCACAGTCCATTGTCTGTAGGAGGCCCTGGGGCATGAATCTGGGCAGCGGGAACGACCTCGGACCACCAGGGGCCGAGAAAACCACCGTCACAGTTGGCCGGACACTCAGGGTCAGGGGAAAAGCCAATATATATCTGGTGATATCTCGGGTGCTATTAGAGATAGCGCAATAAACCAAAGTGAATTATTTGCAGGAGGCCCTGGCGCATGCATCTGTGCAGCGGGAACGACCTCCGACCACCAGGGGCCGAGACAACCACCGTCTCATGGGGCCGGACACTCAGGGTCAGGGAAAAATTCAATATATATCTGGTGATATCTCGGGTGCTATTACAGATAGCCCAATAAATCAATGTGCATTTTCTGTAGGAGGCCCTGGCGCATGAATTTGTGCAGGGGGAACGACCTCGGACCACCAGGGGCCGAGAAAACCACAGTCTCATGGGGCCGGACACTCAGGGACTGGGGAAAATTCAATATATATCTGGTGATATCTCGGGTGCTATTAGAGATAGCGCAATAAACCAGAGTGCCTTATCTGCAGGAGGCTCTGGCGCATGAATCTGTGCAGCGGGAACGACCTCGGACCACCAGGGGCCGAGAAAACCACCGTCTCATGGGGCCGGACACTCAGGGTCAGGGAAAAATCCAATATATATCTGGTGATAACTCGGGTGCTATTACAGATAGCCCAATAAATCAAAGTGCATTCTCTGTAGGAGGCCCTGGCGCATGAATCTGGCCCGCGGGAACGACCTCGGACCACCAGGGGCCGAGAAAACCACCGTCTCATGGGGCCGGACACTCAGGGTCAGGGGAAAATCCAATATATATCTGGTGATATCTCGGGTGCTATTAGAGATAGCGCAATAAACCAAAGTGAATTATTTGCAGGAGGCCCTGGCGCATGCATCTGTGCAGCGGGAACGACCTCCGACCACCAGGGGCCGAGACAACCACCGTCTCATGGGGCCGGACACTCAGGGTCAGGGAAAAATTCAATATATATCTGGTGATATCTCGGGTGCTATTACAGATAGCCCAATAAATCAATGTGCATTTTCTGTAGGAGGCCCTGGCGCATGAATTTGTGCAGCGGGAACGACCTCGGACCACCAGGGGCCGAGAAAACCACAGTCTCATGGGGCCGGACACTCAGGGTCTGGGGAAAATTCAATATATATCTGGTGATATCTCGGGTGCTATTAGAGATAGCGCAATAAACCAGAGTGCCTTATCTGCAGGAGGCTCTGGCGCATGAATCTGTACAGCGGGAACGACCTCGGACCACCAGGGGCCGAGAAAACCACCGTCTCATGGGGCCGGACACTCAGGGTCAGGGAAAAATCCAATATATATCTGGTGATATCTCGGGTGCTATTACAGATAGCCCAATAAATCAAAGTGCATTGTCTGTAGGAGGCCCTGGCGCATGAAACTGGGCAGCGGGAACGTCTTCGGACCACCAGGGGCCGAGAAAACCACCGACACATGGCGCCGGACACCCAAGGTCATGTAAATACCCAGGATGTATCTGATGATAACTCCGGTGCTATTAGAGATAGCCCAATAAATCAAAGTGCATTGTCTGTAGGAGGCCCTGGCGCATGAATCTGTGCAGCGGGAAGGACCTCGGACCACCAGGGGCCGAGAAAACCACCGTCTCATGGGGCCGGACACTCAGGGACAGGGAAAAATCCAATATATATCTGGTGATATCTTGGGTGCTATTACAGGTAGCGCAATAAATCAAAGTGCATTGTCTGTAGGAGGCCCTGGCGCAGGAACCTGTGCAGCGGGAACGACCTCGCACCACCAGGGGCCGAGGAAACCACCGTCACATGGGGCGGACACTCAGGGTCATGGAAAAATCCAATATATATCTGGTGATATCTCGGGTGCTATTACAGATAGCGCAAACAATCACAGTCCATTGTCTGTAGGAGGCCCTGGGGCATGAATCTGGCCAGCGGGAACGACCTCGGACCACCAGGGGCCGAGAAAACCACCGTCTCAGTTGGCCGGACACTCAGGGTCAGGGGAAAAGCCAATGTATATGTGGTGATATCTCGGGTGCTATTACAGATAGCGGAACAAATCAAAGTGAATTGTCTGTCGGAGGCCCTGGCGCATGAAACTGGGCAGCGGGAACGTCCTCGGACCACCAGGGGCCGAGAAAACCACCGACACATGGCGCCGGACACCCAAGGTCATGTAAATACCCAGGATGTATCTGATGATATCTCCGGTGATATTAGAGATAGCGCGATAAATCACAGTGAATTATCTGCACGAGGCCCTTGCGCATGAATCTGTGCAGCGGGAACGACGTCGGACCACCAGGGGCCTAGAAAACCACCGACACATGAGGCCGGACACCCAAGGTCATGTAAAAATCCAGAATATATCTGGTGATATCTCGGGTGCTATTATAGATAGCGCAATAAATCAAAGTGCATTGTCTGCAGGAGGCCCTGTCGCATGAATCTGTGCAGCGGGATCTACCTCGGACCACCAGGGACCCAGAAAATCACCGACACATGGGGCCGGACACCCAAGGTCATGTAAAAATCCAGAATATATCTGGTGATATCTCGGGTGCTATTATAGATAGCGCAATAAATCAAAGTGCATTGTCTGCAGGAGGCCCTGTCGCATGAATCTGTGCAGCGGGATCTACCTCGGACCACCAGGGACCCAGAAAATCACCGACACATGGGTCCGGACTGTCAAGGTCAGGGTAAAATCCAATATATATCTGGTGATATCTCGGGTGCTATTAGAGATAGCGCAATAAATCAAAGTGCATTGCCTGTAGGAGGCACTGGCGAATGAATCTGTGCAGCAGGAACGACCTCGGACCACCAGGGGCCGAGAAAATTACTGATATTCGGAATCCGTCACCCAAGTTCATGTGATTATCCAGCATATATCTGGTGATATCTCGGGTGCTATTAGAGATAGCGCAATAACTCAAAGTGCATTGTCTGTAGGAGGCACCGGCGAATGAATCTGTGCAGCGGCAACGACCTCGGACCACCAGGGGCCGAGAAAATCACCGTCTCATGGGGCCGGACTGTTAGGGTCAGGGAAGAATCCAATATATATCTGGTGATATCTCGGGTGCTATTAGAGATAGCACAATAAACCAAAGTGCATTGTCTGTAGGAGGCCCTGGCGCATGAATCTGTGCAGCGGGAACGACCTCGGACCATCAGGGGCCGAAAAAACCACAGTCTCATGGGGCCGGACACCCAGGGTCAGGGTAAAATCCAATATATATCCGGTGATATTTCGGGTGCTATTACAGATAGCGCAATAAATCAAAGTGCGTTGTCTGTAGGAGGCCCTGGCGCATGAATCTGTGCAGCGGGAACGACTTCGGACCACCAGGGGCCGAGAAAACTACCGTCTCCTGGGGCCGGACACTCAGGGTCAGGGGAAAATCCAATATATATCTGGTGATATCTCGGGTGCTATTAGAGATAGCGCAATAAACCAAAGTGAATTATCTGCAGGAGGCCCTGGCGCATGAATCTGTGCAGCGGGAACGACCTCGGACCACCATGGGCCGAGAAAACGACCGTCTCATGGGGTGGACACTCAGGGTCAGTGAAAAATCCAATATAAATCTGCTGATATCTCGGGTGCTATTACAGATAGCGCAATAAATCAAAGTGCATTGTCTGTAGGAGGCCCTGGCGCATGAATCTGTGCAGCGGGAACGACCTCGGACCATCAGGGGCCGAAAAAACCACAGTCTCATGGGGCCGGACACCCAGGGTCAGGGTAAAATCCAATATATATCTGGTGATATCTAGGGTGCTATTACAGATAGCGCAATAAATCAAAGTGCATTGTCTGTAGGAGGCCCTGGTGCATGAATCTGTGCAGCGGGAACGACCTCGGACCACCAGGGGCGAGACAACCACCTTCTCATGGGGCCGGACACTCAGGGTCAGGGAAAAATCCAATATATATCTGGTGATATCTCGGGTGCTATTACAGATAGCGCAATAAATCAAAGTGCATTACCTGTAGGAGGCCCTGGCGCATGAATCTGTGCAGCGGGAACGTCCTCGGACCTCCAGGGGCCGAGACAACGACCGTCTCATGGGGCCGGACACTCAGGGTCAGGGTAAAATCCAATATATATCTGGTGATATCTCGGGTGCTATTACAGATAGCGCAATAAATCGAAGTGCATTGTCTGTAGGATGCCCTGGCGCATGAATCTGTGCAGCGGGAACGACCTCGGACGACCAGGGGCCGAGAAAACCACAGTCTCATGGGGCCGGACACTCAGGGTCAGGGGAAAATCCAATATATATCTTGTGATATCTCGGGTGCTATTAGAGATAGCGCAATAAACCAAAGTGAATTATCTGTAGGAGGCCCTGGCGCATGAATCTGTGCAGCGGGAACGACCTCGGACCACCAGGGTCCGAGAAAACGACCGTCTCATGGGGCCGGATACTCAGGGTCAGTGAAAAATCCAATATATATCTGCTGATATCTCGGGTGCTATTACAGATAGCGCAATACATCAAAGTGCATTGTCTGTAGGAGGCCCTGGCGCATGAATCTGTGCAGCGGGAACGACCTCGGACCACCAGGGGCCGAGAAAACCACAGTCTCATGGGGCCGGACACTCAGGGTCAGGGGAAAATCCAATATATATCTGGTGATATCTCGGGTGCTATTAGAGATAGCGCAATAAACCAAAGTGAATTATCTGCAGGAGGCCCTGGCGCATGAATCTGTGCAGCGGGAACGACCTCGGACCACCAGGAGCGAGACAACCACCTTCTCATGGGGCCGGACACTCAGGGTCAGGGAAAAATCCAATATATATCTGGTGATATCTCGGGTGCTATTACAGATAGCGCAATAAATCAAAGTGCATTGTCTGTAGGAGGCCCTGGCGCATGAATCTGTGCAGCGGGAACGTCCTCGGACCTCCAGGGGCCGAGATAACCACCGACACATGGGGCCGGACACTCAGGGTCAGGGAAAAATTCAATATATATCTGGTGATATCTCGGGTGCTATTAGAGATAGCGCAATAAATCAAAGTGCATTATCTATAGGATGCCCTGGCGCATAAATCTGTGCAATGGGATCGACCTCGGACCACCAGGGGCCGAGAAAACCACCGACACATGGGGCCGGACTGTCAGGGTCAGGGAAAAATCCAATATATATCTGGTGATATCTCGGGTGCTATTACAGATAGCGCAATAAATCAAAGTGCATTGTCTGTAGGAGGCCCTGGCGCATGAATCTGTGCAGCGGGAACGACCTCGGACGACCAGGGGCCGAGAAAACCACAGTCTCATGGGGCCGGACACTCAGGGTCAGGGGAAAATCCAATATATATCTGGTGATATCTCGGGTGCTATTAGAGATAGCGCAATAAACCAAAGTGAATTATCTGCAGGAGGCCCTGGCGCATGAATCTGTGCAGCGGGAACGACCTCGGACCACCAGGGTCCGAGAAAACGACCGTCTCATGGGTTCGGATACTCAGGGTCAGTGAAAAATCCAATATATATCTGCTGATATCTCGGGTGCTATTACAGATAGCGCAATACATCAAAGTGCATTGTCTGTAGGAGTCCCTGGCGCATGAATCTGTGCAGCGGGAACGACCTCGGACCACCAGGGGCCGAGAAAACCACAGTCTCATGGGGCCGGACACTCAGGGTCAGGGGAAAATCCAATATATATCTGGTGATATCTCGGGTGCTATTAGAGATAGCGCAATAAACCAAAGTGAATTATCTGCAGGAGGCCCTGGCGCATGAATCTGTGCAGCGGGAACGACCTCGGACCACCAGGGGCGAGACAACCACCTTCTCATGGGGCCGGACACTAAGGGTCAGGGAAAAATCCAATATATATCTGGTGATATCTCGGGTGCTATTACAGATAGCGCAATAAATCAAAGTGCATTGTCTGTAGGAGGCCCTGGCGCATGAATCTGTGCAGCGGGAACGTCCTCGGACCTCCAGGGGCCGAGATAACCACCGACACATGGGGCCGGACACTCAGGGTCAGGGAAAAATTCAATATATATCTGGTGATATCTCGGGTGCTATTAGAGATAGCGCAATAAATCAAAGTGCATTATATATAGGATGCCCTGGCGCATAAATCTGTGCAATGGGATCGACCTCGGACCACCAGGGGCCGAGAAAACCACCGACACATGGGGCCGGACTGTCAGGGTCAGGGAAAAATCCAATATATATCTGGTGATATCTCGGGTGCTATTACAGATAGCGCAATAAATCAAAGTGCATTGTCTGTAGGAGGCCCTGGCGCATGAATCTGTGCAGCGGGAACGACCTCGGACGACCAGGGGCCGAGAAAACCACAGTCTCATGGGGCCGGACACTCAGGGTCAGGGGAAAATCCAATATATATCTTGTGATATCTCGGGTGCTATTAGAGATAGCGCAATAAACCAAAGTGAATTATCTGCAGGAGGCCCTGGCGCATGAATCTGTGCAGCGGGAGCGACCTCGGACCACCAGGGTCCGAGAAAACGACCGTCTCATGGGGCCGGATACTCAGGGTCAGTGAAAAATCCAATATATATCTGCTGATATCTCGGGTGCTATTACAGATAGCGCAATACATCAAAGTGCATTGTCTGTAGGAGGCCCTGGCGCATGAATCTGTGCAGCGGGAACGACCACGGACCACCAGGGGCCGAGAAAACCACAGTCTCATGGGGCCGGACACTCAGGGTCAGGGGAAAATCCAATATATATCTGGTGATATCTCGGGTGCTATTAGAGATAGCGCAATAAACCAAAGTGAATTATCTGCAGGAGGCCCTGGCGCATGAATCTGTGCAGCGGGAACGACCTCGGACCACCAGGGGCGAGACAACCACAGTCTCATGGGGCCGGACACTCAGGGTCAGGGGAAAATCCAATATATATCTGGTGATATCTCGGGTGCTATTAGAGATAGCGCAATAAACCAAAGTGAATTATCTGCAGGAGGCCCTGGCGCATGAATCTGTGCAGCGGGAACGACCTCGGACCACCAGGGTCCGAGAAAACGACCGTCTCATGGGTTCGGATACTCAGGGTCAGTGAAAAATCCAATATATATCTGCTGATATCTCGGGTGCTATTACAGATAGCGCAATACATCAAAGTGCATTGTCTGTAGGAGTCCCTGGCGCATGAATCTGTGCAGCGGGAACGACCTCGGACCACCAGGGGCCGAGAAAACCACAGTCTCATGGGGCCGGACACTCAGGGTCAGGGGAAAATCCAATATATATCTGGTGATATCTCGGGTGCTATTAGAGATAGCGCAATAAACCAAAGTGAATTATCTGCAGGAGGCCCTGGCGCATGAATCTGTGCAGCGGGAACGACCTCGGACCACCAGGGGCGAGACAACCACCTTCTCATGGGGCCGGACACTAAGGGTCAGGGAAAAATCCAATATATATCTGGTGATATCTCGGGTGCTATTACAGATAGCGCAATAAATCAAAGTGCATTGTCTGTAGGAGGCCCTGGCGCATGAATCTGTGCAGCGGGAACGTCCTCGGACCTCCAGGGGCCGAGATAACCACCGACACATGGGGCCGGACACTCAGGGTCAGGGAAAAATTCAATATATATCTGGTGATATCTCGGGTGCTATTAGAGATAGCGCAATAAATCAAAGTGCATTATATATAGGATGCCCTGGCGCATAAATCTGTGCAATGGGATCGACCTCGGACCACCAGGGGCCGAGAAAACCACCGACACATGGGGCCGGACTGTCAGGGTCAGGGAAAAATCCAATATATATCTGGTGATATCTCGGGTGCTATTACAGATAGCGCAATAAATCAAAGTGCATTGTCTGTAGGAGGCCCTGGCGCATGAATCTGTGCAGCGGGAACGACCTCGGACGACCAGGGGCCGAGAAAACCACAGTCTCATGGGGCCGGACACTCAGGGTCAGGGGAAAATCCAATATATATCTTGTGATATCTCGGGTGCTATTAGAGATAGCGCAATAAACCAAAGTGAATTATCTGCAGGAGGCCCTGGCGCATGAATCTGTGCAGCGGGAGCGACCTCGGACCACCAGGGTCCGAGAAAACGACCGTCTCATGGGGCCGGATACTCAGGGTCAGTGAAAAATCCAATATATATCTGCTGATATCTCGGGTGCTATTACAGATAGCGCAATACATCAAAGTGCATTGTCTGTAGGAGGCCCTGGCGCATGAATCTGTGCAGCGGGAACGACCACGGACCACCAGGGGCCGAGAAAACCACAGTCTCATGGGGCCGGACACTCAGGGTCAGGGGAAAATCCAATATATATCTGGTGATATCTCGGGTGCTATTAGAGATAGCGCAATAAACCAAAGTGAATTATCTGCAGGAGGCCCTGGCGCATGAATCTGTGCAGCGGGAACGACCTCGGACCACCAGGGGCGAGACAACCACAGTCTCATGGGGCCGGACACTCAGGGTCAGGGGAAAATCCAATATATATCTGGTGATATCTCGGGTGCTATTAGAGATAGCGCAATAAACCAAAGTGAATTATCTGCAGGAGGCCCTGGCGCATGAATCTGTGCAGCGGGAACGACCTCGGACCACCAGGGGCGAGACAACCACCTTCTCATGGGGCCGGACACTCAGGGTCAGGGAAAAATCCAATATATATCTGGTGATATCTCGGGTGCTATTACAGATAGCGCAATAAATCAAAGTGCATTGTCTGTAGGAGGCCCTGGCGCATGAATCTGTGCAGCGGGAACGTCCTCGGACCTCCAGGAGCCGAGATAACCACCGACACATGGGGCCGGACACTCAGGGTCAGGGAAAAATTCAATATATATCTGGTGATATCTCGGGTGCTATTAGAGATAGCGCAATAAATCAAAGTGCATTATCTATAGGATGCCCTGGCGCATAAATCTGTGCAATGGGATCGACCTCGGACCACCAGGGGCCGAGAAAACCACCGACACATGGGGCCGGACTGTCAGGGTCAGGGAAAAATCCAATATATATCTGGTGATATCTCGGGTGCTATTACAGATAGCGCAATAAATCAAAGTGCATTGTCTGTAGGAGGCCCTGGCGCATGAATCTGTGCAGCGGGAACGACCTCGGACGACCAGGGGCCGAGAAAACCACAGTCTCATGGGGCCGGACACTCAGGGTCAGGGGAAAATCCAATATATATCTTGTGATATCTCGGGTGCTATTAGAGATAGCGCAATAAACCAAAGTGAATTATCTGCAGGAGGCCCTGGCGCATGAATCTGTGCAGCGGGAACGACCTCGGACCACCAGGGTCCGAGAAAACGACCGTCTCATTGGGCCGGACACTCAGGGTCAGTGAAAAATCCAATATACATCTGCTGATATCTCGGGTGTTATTACAGATAGCCTAATACATCAAAGTGCATTGTCTGTAGGAGGCCCTGGCGCATGAATCTGTGCAGCGGGAACGACCTCGGACCACCAGGGGCGAGACAACCACCTTCTCATGGGGCCGGACACTCAGGGTCAGGGAAAAATCCTATATATATCTGGTGATATCTCGGGTGCTATTACAGATAGCGCAATAAATCGAAGTGCATTGTCTGTAGGATGCCCTGGCGCATGAATCTGTGCAGCGGGAACGACCTCGGACGACCAGGGGCCGAGAAAACCACAGTCTCATGGGGCCGGACACTCAGGGTCAGGGGAAAATCCAATATATATCTTGTGATATCTCGGGTGCTATTAGAGATAGCGCAATAAACCAAAGTGAATTATCTGCAGGAGGCCCTGGCGCATGAATCTGTGCAGCGGGAACGACCTCGGACCACCAGGGTCCGAGAAAACGACCGTCTCATGGGGCCGGATACTCAGGGTCAGTGAAAAATCCAATATATATCTGCTGATATCTCGGGTGCTATTACAGATAGCGCAATACATCAAAGTGCATTGTCTGTAGGAGGCCCTGGCGCATGAATCTGTGCAGCGGGAACGACCTCGGACCACCAGGGGCCGAGAAAACCACAGTCTCATGGGGCCGGACACTCAGGGTCAGGGGAAAATCCAATATATATCTGGTGATATCTCGGGTGCTATTAGAGATAGCGCAATAAACCAAAGTGAATTATCTGCAGGAGGCCCTGGCGCATGAATCTGTGCAGCGGGAACGACCTCGGACCACCAGGGGCGAGACAACCACCTTCTCATGGGGCCGGACACTCAGGGTCAGGGAAAAATCCAATATATATCTGGTGATATCTCGGGTGCTATTACAGATAGCGCAATAAATCAAAGTGCATTGTCTGTAGGAGGCCCTGGCGCATGAACCTGTGCAGCGGGAACGTCCTCGGACCTCCAGGGGCCGAGATAACCACCGACACATGGGGCCGGACACTCAGGGTCAGGGAAAAATTCAATATATATCTGGTGATATCTCGGGTGCTATTAGAGATAGCGCAATAAATCAAAGTGCATTATCTATAGGATGCCCTGGCGCATAAATCTGTGCAATGGGATCGACCTCGGACCACCAGGGGCCGAGAAAACCACCGACACATGGGGCCGGACTGTCAGGGTCAGGGAAAAATCCAATATATATCTGGTGATATCTCGGGTGCTATTACAGATAGCGCAATAAATCAAAGTGCATTGTCTGTAGGAGGCCCTGGCGCATGAATCTGTGCAGCGGGAACGACCTCGGACGACCAGGGGCCGAGAAAACCACAGTCTCATGGGGCCGGACACTCAGGGTCAGGGGAAAATCCAATATATATCTTGTGATATCTCGGGTGCTATTAGAGATAGCGCAATAAACCAAAGTGAATTATCTGCAGGAGGCCCTGGCGCATGAATCTGTGCAGCGGGAACGACCTCGGACCACCAGGGTCCGAGAAAACGACCGTCTCATGGGGCCGGATACTCAGGGTCAGTGAAAAATCCAATATATATCTGCTGATATCTCGGGTGCTATTACAGATAGCGCAATACATCAAAGTGCATTGTCTGTAGGAGGCCCTGGCGCATGAATCTGTGCAGCGGGAACGACCTCGGACCACCAGGGGCCGAGAAAACCACAGTCTCATGGGGCCGGACACTCAGGGTCAGGGGAAAATCCAATATATATCTGGTGATATCTCGGGTGCTATTAGAGATAGCGCAATAAACCAAAGTGAATTATCTGCAGGAGGCCCTGGCGCATGAATCTGTGCAGCGGGAACGACCTCGGACCACCAGGGGCGAGACAACCACAGTCTCATGGGGCCGGACACTCAGGGTCAGGGGAAAATCCAATATATATCTGGTGATATCTCGGGTGCTATTAGAGATAGCGCAATAAACCAAAGTGAATTATCTGCAGGAGGCCCTGGCGCATGAATCTGTGCAGCGGGAACGACCTCGGACCACCAGGGGCGAGACAACCACCTTCTCATGGGGCCGGACACTCAGGGTCAGGGAAAAATCCAATATATATCTGGTGATATCTCGGGTGCTATTACAGATAGCGCAATAAATCAAAGTGCATTGTCTGTAGGAGGCCCTGGCGCATGAATCTGTGCAGCGGGAACGTCCTCGGACCTCCAGGAGCCGAGATAACCACCGACACATGGGGCCGGACACTCAGGGTCAGGGAAAAATTCAATATATATCTGGTGATATCTCGGGTGCTATTAGAGATAGCGCAATAAATCAAAGTGCATTATCTATAGGATGCCCTGGCGCATAAATCTGTGCAATGGGATCGACCTCGGACCACCAGGGGCCGAGAAAACCACCGACACATGGGGCCGGACTGTCAGGGTCAGGGAAAAATCCAATATATATCTGGTGATATCTCGGGTGCTATTACAGATAGCGCAATAAATCAAAGTGCATTGTCTGTAGGAGGCCCTGGCGCATGAAGCTGTGCAGCGGGAACGACCTCGGACGACCAGGGGCCGAGAAAACCACAGTCTCATGGGGCCGGACACTCAGGGTCAGGGGAAAATCCAATATATATCTTGTGATATCTCGGGTGCTATTAGAGATAGCGCAATAAACCAAAGTGAATTATCTGCAGGAGGCCCTGGCGCATGAATCTGTGCAGCGGGAACGACCTCGGACCACCAGGGTCCGAGAAAACGACCGTCTCATGGGGCCGGACACTCAGGGTCAGTGAAAAATCCAATATACATCTGCTGATATCTCGGGTGTTATTACAGATAGCCTAATACATCAAAGTGCATTGTCTGTAGGAGGCCCTGGCGCATGAATCTGTGCAGCGGGAACGACCTCGGACCACCAGGGGCCGAAAAAACCACAGTCTCATGGGGCCGGACACTCAGGGTCAGGGTAAAATGCAATATATATCTGGTGATATCTCGGGTGCTATTACAGATAGCGCAATAAATCAAAGTGCATTGTCTGTAGGAGGCCCTGGCGCATGAACCTGTGCAGCGGGAACGACCTCGGACCACCAGGGGCCGAAAAAACCACAGTCTCATGGGGCCGGTCACTCAGGGTCAGGGGAATATCCAATATATATCTGGTGATATCTCGGGTGCTATTACAGATAGCGCAATAAACGAAAGTGCATTGTCTGTAGGAGGCCCTGGCGCATGAATCTGTGCAGCGGGAACGACCTCGGAACACCAGGGACCGAGAAAACCACCGTCTCATGGGGCCGGATACTCAGGGTCAGTGAAAAATCCAATATATATGTGGTGATATCTCGGCTGCTATTACAGATAGCGCAATAAATCAAAGTGAATTATCTGCAGTAGGCCCTGGCGCATGAATCTGTGCAGCGGGAACGACCTCGGACCACCAGGGGCCGAGAAAACTACCGTCTCATGGGGCCGGTCACTCAGGGTCAGTGAAAAATCCAATATATATCAGCTGATATCTCGGGTGCTATTAGACATAGCGCAATAAACCAAAGTGAATTATCTGCAGGAGGCCCTGGCGCATGAATCTGTGCAGCGGGAACGACCTCGGACCACCAGGGGCCGAGAAAACGACCGTCTCATGGGGCCGGACACTCAGGGTCAGTGAAAAATCCAATATATATCTGCTGATATCACGGGTGCTATTACAGATAGCGCAATAAATCAACGTGCATTGTCTGTAGGAGGCCCTGGCGCATGAATCTGTGCAGCGGGAACGACCTCGGACCACCAGGGGCCGAGAAAACCACAGTCTCATGGGGCCGGACACTCAGGGTCAGTGAAAAATCCAATATATATGTGGTGATATCTCGGGTGCTATTACAGATAGCGCAATAAATCAAAGTGAATTATCTGCAGTAGGCCCTGGCGTATGAATCTGTGCAGCGGGAACGACCTCGGACCACCAGGGGCCGAGAAAACTACCGTCTCATGGGGCCGGTCACTCAGGGTCAGTGAAAAATCCAATATATATCTGCTGATATCTCGGGTGCTATTAGAGATAGCGCAATAAACCAAAGAGAATTATCTGCAGGAGGCCCTGGCGCATGAATCTGTGCAGCGGGAACGACCTCGGACCACCAGGGGCCGAGAAAACGACCGTCTCATGGGGCCGGACACTCAGGGTCAGTGAAAAATCCAATATATATCTGCTGATATCTCGGGTGCTATTACAGATAGCGCAATAAATCAAAGTGCATTGTCTGTAGGAGGACCTGGCGCATGAATCTGTGCAGGGGGAACGACCTCGGACCACCAGGGGCCGAAAAAACCGCAGTCTCAGGGGTCCGGACACTCAGGGTCAGGGTAAAATCCAATATATATCTGGTGATATCTCGGGTGCTATTACAGATAGCGCAATAAATCAAAGTGCATTGTCTGTAGGAGGCCCTGGCGCATGAATCTGTGCAGCGGGAACGACCTCGGACCACCAGGAGCCGAGGAAACGACCGCCTCATGGGGCCGGACACTCAGGGTCAGTGAAAAATCCAATATATATCTGGTGATATCTCGGCTGCTATTACAGATAGCGCAATAAATCAAAGTGCATTGTCTGTAGGAGGCCCTGGCGCATGAATCTGGGCAGCGGGAACGACGTCGGACCACCAGGGGACGAGAAAATCACCGTCTCATGGAGCCGGACACTCAGGGTCAGGGAAAAATCCAGCATATATCTGGTGATATCTCGGGTGCTATTACAGATAGCGCAATAAACCAAAGTGCATTGTCTGTAGGAGGCCCTGGCGCATGAATCTGGGCAGCGGGAACGACGTCGGACCACCAGGGGACGAGAAAATCACCGTCTCATGGAGCCGGACACTCAGGGTCAGGGAAAAATCCAATATATACCTGGTGATATCTCGGGTGCTATTACAGATAGCGCAATAAACCAAAGTGCACTGTCTGTAGGAGGCCCTGGCGCATAAATCTGTGCCGCGGGAACGACCTCGGACCACCAGGGGCCGAGAAAACCACCGTCTCATGGGGCCGGACACTCAGGGTCAGTGAAAAATCCAATATACATCTGCTGATATCTCGGGTGCTATTACAGATAGCGCAATACATCAAAGTGCATTGTCTGTAGGAGGCCCTGGCGCATGAATCTGTGCAGCGGGATCGACCTCGGACCACCAGGGGCCGAGAACATCACAGTCTCATGGGGCCGGACTGTCAGGGTCAGGGAAAAATCCAATATATATCTGGTGATATCTCGGGTGCTATTAGGGATAGCGGAATAAATCAAAGTGCATTGTCTGTAGGAGGCACTGGCGAATGAATCTGTGCAGCAGGAACGACCTCGGACCACCAGGCGCCGAGGACAATTACAGATATTCGGAATCCGTCACCGAAGGTCATGTAAAAATCCAGCATATATCTGGTGATATCTCGGGTGCTATTACAGATAGCGCATTAAACCAAAGTGCATTGTCTGTATGAGGCATTGGCGCATGAATCTGTGCAGCGGCATCGACCTCGGACCACCAGGGGCCGAGAAAAGCTCCGTCTCATGGGGCCGGACTGTCAGGGTCAGGGATAAATCCAATATATATCTGGTGATATCTCGGGTGCTATTAGAGATAGCGAAATAAATCAAAGTGCATTGTTTGCAGGAGGCCCTGGCGCATAAATCTGTGCCGCGGGAACGACCTCGGACCACCAGGGGCCGAGAAAACCACCGTCTCATGGGGCCGGACACTCAGTGTCAGTGGAAAATCCAATATATATCTGGTGATACCTCGGGTGCTATTACAGATAGCGCAATAAAGCAAAGTGCATTGTCTGTAGGAGGCCCTGGCGCATGAATCTGTGCAGCGGGAACGGCCTCGGACCACCAGGGACCGAGAAAAACATCGACACATGGGGCCGGACTGTCAGGGTCAAGGAAAAATCCAATATATATCTTTTGATATCACGGGTGCTATTAGAGATAGCGCAATATACCAAAGTGAATTATCTGCAGGAGGGCCTAGCGTATTAATCTGAGCAGCGGGAACGACCTCGGACCACCAGGGGCCGAGAAAACCACCGACACATGGGGCCGGACTGTCAGGGTCTGGGAAAAATCCAATATATATCTGGTGATATCTCGAGTGCTATTAGAGATAGCGCAATAAACCAAAGTGAATTATCTGCAGGAGGGCCTAGCGTATTAATCTGAGCAGCAGGAACGACCTCGGACCACCAGGCGCCGAGAAAATTACAGATATTCGGAATCCGTCACCTAATGTCATGTAAAAATCCAGCATATATCTGGTGACATCTCGGGTGCTCTTTCAGATAGCGCACTAAACCAAAGTGAATGATCTGCAGGGGGCCCTGGCGCATGAATCTGTGCAGCGGGAACGACCTCGGACCACCAGGGGCCGAGAAAACGACCGTCTCATGGGGCCGGTCACTCAGGGTCAGTGAAAAATCCAATATATATCTGCTGATATCTCGGGTGCTATTACAGATAGCGCAATAAATCAACGTGCATTGTCTGTAGGAGGCCCTGGCGCATGAATCTGTGCAGCGGGAACGACCTCGGACGACCAGGGGCCGAGAAAACCACAGTCTCATGGGGCCGGACACTCAGGGTCAGGGGAAAATCCAATATATATCTTGTGATATCTCGGGTGCTATTAGAGATAGCGCAATAAACCAAAGTGAATTATCTGCGGGAGGCCCTGGCGCATGAATCTGTGCAGCGGGAACGACCTCGGACCACCAGGGTCCGAGAAAACGACCGTCTCATGGGGCCGGATACTCAGGGTCAGTGAAAAATCCAATATATATCTGCTGATATCTCGGGTGGTATTACAGATAGCGCAATACATCAAAGTGCATTGTCTGTAGGAGGCCCTGGCGCATGAATCTGTGCAGCGGGAACGACCTCGGACCACCAGGGGCCGAGAAAACCACAGTCTCATGGGGCCGGACACTCAGGGTCAGGGGAAAATCCAATATATATCTGGTGATATCTCGGGTGCTATTAGAGATAGCGCAATAAACCAAACTGAATTATCTGCAGGAGGCCCTGGCGCATGAATCTGTGCAGCGGGAACGACCTCGGACCACCAGGGGCGAGACAACCACCTTCTCATGGGGCCGGACACTCAGGGTCAGGGAAAAATCCAATATATATCTGGTGATATCTCGGGTGCTATTACAGATAGCGCAATAAATCAAAGTGCATTGTCTGTAGGAGGCCCTGGCGCATGAATCTGTGCAGCGGGAACGTCCTCGGACCTCTAGGGGCCGAGATAACCACCGACACATGGGGCCGGACACTCAGGGTCAGGGAAAAATTCAATATATATCTGGTGATATCTCGGGTGCTATTAGAGATAGCGCAATAAATCAAAGTGCATTATCTATAGGATGCCCTGGCGCATAAATCTGTGCAATGGGATCGACCTCGGACCACCAGGGGCCGAGAAAACCACCGACACATGGGGCCGGACTGTCAGGGTCAGGGAAAAATCCAATATATATCTGGTGATATCTCGGGTGCTATTACAGATAGCGCAATAAATCAAAGTGCATTGTCTGTAGGAGGCCCTGGCGCATGAATCTGTGCAGCGGGAACGACCTCGGACGACCAGGGGCCGAGAAAACCACAGTCTCATGGGGCCGGACACTCAGGGTCAGGGGAAAATCCAATGTATATCTTGTGATATCTCGGGTGCTATTAGAGATAGCGCAATAAACCAAAGTGAATTATCTGCAGGAGGCCCTGGCGCATGAATCTGTGCAGCGGGAACGACCTCGGACCACCAGGGTCCGAGAAAACGACCGTCTCATGGGGCCGGATACTCAGGGCCAGTGAAAAATCCAATATATATCTGCTGATATCTCGGGTGCTATTACAGATAGCGCAATACATCAAAGTGCATTGTCTGTAGGAGGCCCTGGCGCATGAATCTGTGCAGCGGGAACGACCTCGGACCACCAGGGGCCGAGAAAACCACAGTCTCATGGGGCCGGACACTCAGGGTCAGGAGAAAATCCAATATATATCTGGTGATATCTCGGGTGCTATTAGAGATAGCGCAATAAACCAAAGTGAATTATCTGCAGGAGGCCCTGGCGCATGAATCTGTGCAGCGGGAACGACCTCGGACCACCAGGGGCGAGACAACCACCTTCTCATGGGGCCGGACACTCAGGGTCAGGGAAAAATCCAATATATATCTGGTGATATCTCGGGTGCTATTACAGATAGCGCAATAAATCAAAGTGCATTGTCTGTAGGAGGCCCTGGCGCACGAATCTGTGCAGCGGGAACGACCTCGGTCCACCAGGGGCCGAGAAAACCACCGTCTCATGAGGCCGGGCTGTCAGGGTCAGGGAAAAATGAAATATCTATCTGGTGATATCTCGGGTGCTATTAGAGATAGCGAAATAAATCAAAGTGCATTGTCTGCAGGAGGCCCTGGCGCATGAATCTTTGCATCGGGATCGGCCTCGGACCACCAGGGGCCGAGAAAATCACCGTCTCATTGGGCCGGACTGTCAGGGTCAGGGAAAAATCCAATATATATCTGGTGATATCTCGTGTGCTATTAGAGATAGCGAAATAAATCAAAGTGCATTGTCTGCAGGAGGCCCTGGCGCATAAATCTGTGCCGCGAGAACCACCTCGGACCACCAGGGGCCGAGAAAACCACCGTCTCATGGGGCCGGACACTCAGGGTCAGGGGAAAATCCAATATATATCTGGTGATATCTCGGGTGCTATTAAAGATAGCGCAATAAATCATAGTGCATTGTCTGTAGGAGACCCTGGCGCACGAATCTGTGCAGCGGGAACGACCTCGGACCACCAGGGGCCGAGAAAACCACCGTCTCATGGGGCCGGACACTCAGGGTCAGGGGAAAGTCCAATATATATCTGGTGATATCTCGGGTGCTATTAAAGATAGCGCAATAAATCATAGTGCATTGTCTGTAGGAGGCCCTGGCGCACGAATCTGTGCAGCGGGAACGACCTCGGTCCACCAGGGGCCGAGAAAACCACCGTCTCATGGGGACGGACACTCAGGGACAGGGGAAAATCCAATATATACCTGGTGATATCTCGGGTGCTATTAGAGATAGCGCAATAAACCAAAGTGAATTATCTGCAGGAGGCCCTGGCGCATGTATCTGTGCAGCGGGATCGACCTCGGACCACGAGGGACCGAGAAAACCACCGTCTCATGGGGCCGGACACTCAGGGTCAGGGGAAAATCCAATATATATCTCGTGATATCTCGGGTGCTATTAGAGATAGCGCAATAAATCAAAGTGCATTGTCTGTAGGAGGCCCTGGCGCATGAATCTGGCCAGCGGGAACGACCTTGGAACACGAGGGGCCGAGAAAACCACAGTCTCATGGGGCCGGACACACAGGGTCAGGGAAAAATGCAATATATATCTGGTGATATCTCGGGTGCTATTACAGATAGCGCAACAAATCAAAGTGCGTTGTCTGTAGGAGGCCCTGGCGCATGAATCTGTGCAGCGGGAACGACCTCGGACCACCAGGGGCCGAGAAAACCACCGTCTCATGGGGCCGGACACTCAGGGTCAGGGAAAAATCCAATATATATCTGGTGATATCTCGGGTGCTATTTGAGATAGCGCTATAAATCAAAGTGCATTGTCTGCAGGAGGCCCTAGCGCATGAATCTGTGCAGCGGGAACGACCTCGGACCACCAGGGGCCGAGAAAACTACCGTCTCATGGGGCCGGACACTCAGGGTCAGGGAAAAATCCATTATAAATCAAGTGATATCTCGGGTGCTATTTGAGATAGCGCAATGAACCAAAGTGAATTATCTGCAGGAGGCCCTGGCGCATGCATCTGTGCAGCGGGAACTACCTCGGATCACCAGGGGCCAAGAACACCACCGTCTCATGGGGCCGGACACTCAGGGACAGGGGAAAATCCAATATATACCTGGTGATATTTCGGGTGCTATTAGAGATAGCGCAATAAATCAAAAAGCATTGTCTGTAGGAGGCCCTGGCGCATGAATCTGGCAAGCGGGAAAGCCCTCGGACCACCACGGGCCGAGAAAACCACCGTCTCATGGGGCCGGACACTCAGGGTCACTGAAAAATCCAATATATATCTAGTGATATCTCGGGTGCTGTTTCAGATAGCGCAATAAATCAAAGTGCCTGGTCTGTAGGAGACCCTGTCGCATGAATCTGGCCAGCGTGAACGACCTCGGACCACCAGGGGCCGAGAAAACCACAGTCTCATGGGGCCGGACACTCAGGGTGAGGGAAAAATCCAATATATATCTGGTGATATCTCGGGTGCTTTTAGAGATAGCGCAATAAACCAAATGGAATTGTCTGCAGGAAACCCTGGCGCATGAATCTGTTCAGCGGGATCGTACTCGGACCACGAGGGAACGAGAAAACCATCGACACATGGGGCCGGACTGTCAGGGTCAGGGAAAAATCCATTATATATCTGGTGATATCTCGGGTGCTATTAGAGATAGCGCAATAAACCAAAGTGAATTATCTGCAGGAGGCCCTGGCGCATGAATCTGTGCAGCGGGAACGACCTCGGACCACCACGGGCCGAGAAAACCACCGTCTCATGGGGCCGGACACTCAGGGTCAGGGAAAAATCCAATATATATCTGGTGATATCTCGGGTGCTTTTAGAGATAGCGCAATAAACCAAATGGAATTGTCTGCAGGAAACCCTGGCGCATAAATCTGTTCAGCGGGATCGTACTCGGACCACGAGGGAACGAGAAAACCATCGACACATGGGGCCGGACACTCAGGGTCGGGGAAAAATCCAATATATATCTGGTGATATCTCGGGTGCTCTTACAGATACCGCACTAAACCAAACTGAATTATCTGCTGGGGGCCCTGGCGCATGAATCTGTGCAGCAGGAACGACCTCGGAACACTAGCGGCCGAGAAAACCACCGTCTCATGGGGCCGGACTGTCAGGGTCGGAGAAAAATCCATTATATATCTGGTGATATCTCGGGTGCTATTAGAGATAGCGCAATAAACCAAAGTGAATTATCTGCAGCAGGCCCTGGCGCATGAATCTGTGCAGCGGGAATGACCTCGGACCACCACGGGCCGAGAAAACCACCGTCTCATGGGGCCGGACACTCAGGGTCAGGAGAAAATCCAATATATATCTGGTGATATCTCGAGTGCTATTAGAGATAGCGCAATAAACCAAAGTGAATTATCTATAGGATGCACTGGCGCATGGATCTGTGTAGCGGGATCGACCTCGGACCACCAGGGACCGAGAAAAACATCGACACATGGGGCCGGACTGTCAGGGTCAAGGAAAAATCCAATATATATCTTTTGATATCACGGGTGCTATTAGAGATAGCGCAATATACCAAAGTGAATTATCTGCAGGAGGGCCTAGCGTATTAATCTGAGCAGCGGGAACGACCTCGGACCACCAGGGGCCGAGAAAACCACCGACACATTGGGCCGGACTGTCAGGGTCTGGGAAAAATCCAATATATATCTGGTGATATCTCGAGTGCTATTAGAGATAGCGCAATAAACCAAAGTGAATTATCTGCAGGAGGGCCTAGCGTATTAATCTGAGCAGCAGGAACGACCTCGGACCACCAGGCGCCGAGAAAATTACAGATATTCGGAATCCGTCACCTAATGTCATGTAAAAATCCAGCATATATCTGGTGACATCTCGGGTGCTCTTTCAGATAGCGCACTAAACCAAAGTGAATGATCTGCAGGGGGCCCTGGCGCATGAATCTGTGCAGCGGGAACGACCTCGGACCACCAGGAGCCGAGAAAACGACCGTCTCATGGGGCCGGTCACTCAGGGTCAGTGAAAAATCCAATATATATCTGCTGATATCTCGGGTGCTATTACAGATAGCGCAATAAATCAACGTGCATTGTCTGTAGGAGGCCCTGGCGCATGAATCTGTGCAGCGGGAACGACCTCGGACCACCAGGGGCCGAGAAAACCACAGTCTCATGGGGCCGGACACTCAGGGTCAGTGAAAAATCCAATATATATGTGGTGATATCTCGGGTGCTATTACAGATAGCGCAATAAATCAAAGTGAATTATCTGCAGTAGGCCCTGGCGTATGAATCTGTGCAGCGGGAACGACCTCGGACCACCAGGGGCCGAGAAAACTACCGTCTCATGGGGCCGGTCACTCAGGGTCAGTGAAAAATCCAATATATATCTGCTGATATCTCGGGTGCTATTAGAGATAGCGCAATAAACCAAAGAGAATTATCTGCAAGAGGCCCTGGCGCATGAATCTGTGCAGCGGGAACGACCTCGGACCACCAGGGGCCGAGAAAACGACCGTCTCATGGGGCCGGACACTCAGGGTCAGTGAAAAATCCAATATATATCTGCTGATATCTCGGGTGCTATTACAGATAGCGCAATAAATCAAAGTGCATTGTCTGTAGGAGGACATGGCGCATGAATCTGTGCAGGGGGAACGACCTCGGACCACCAGGGGCCGAAAAAACCGCAGTCTCATGGGGCCGGACACTCAGGGTCAGGGTAAAATCCAATATATATCTGGTGATATCTCGGGTGCTATTACAGATAGCGCAATAAATCAAAGTGCATTGTCTGTAGGAGGCCCTGGCGCATGAATCTGTGCAGCGGGAACGACCTCGGACCACCAGGAGCCGAGGAAACGACCGCCTCATGGGGCCGGACACTCAGGGTCAGTGAAAAATCCAATATATATCTGGTGATATCTCGGCTGCTATTACAGATAGCGCAATAAATCTAAGTGCATTGTCTGTAGGAGGCCCTGGCGCATGAATCTGGGCAGCGGGAACGACGTCGGACCACCAGGGGACGAGAAAATCACCGTCTCATGGAGCCGGACACTCAGGGTCAGGGAAAAATCCAGCATATATCTGGTGATATCTCGGGTGCTATTACAGATAGCGCAATAAACCAAAGTGCATTGTCTGTAGGAGGCCCTGGCGCATGAATCAGGGCAGCGGGAACGACGTGGGACCACCAGGGGACGAGAAAATCACCGTCTCATGGAGCCGGACACTCAGGGTCAGGGAAAAATCCAATATATATCTGGTGATATCTCGGGTGCTATTACAGATAGCGCAATAAACCAAAGTGCACTGTCTGTAGGAGGCCCTGGCGCATAAATCTGTGCCGCGGGAACGACCTCGGACCACCAGGGGCCGAGAAAACCACCGTCTCATGGGGCCGGACACTCAGGGTCAGTGAAAAATCCAATATACATCTGCTGATATCTCGGGTGCTATTACAGATAGCGCAATACATCAAAGTGCATTGTCTGTAGGAGGCCCTGGCGCATGAATCTGTGCAGCGGGATCGACCTCGGACCACCAGGGGCCGAGAAAACCACAGTCTCATGGGGCCGGACACTCAGGGTCAGGGGAAAATCCAATATATATCTGGTGATATTTCGGGTGCTATTAGAGATAGCGCAATAAATCAAAGTGCATTGTCTCTAGGAGGCCCTGGCGCATGAATCTGTGCAGCGGGAACGACCTCGGAACACCAGGGACCGAGAAAACCACCGTCTCATGGGGCTGGACACTCAGGGTCAGTGAAAAATCCAATATATATGTGGTGATATCTCGGGTGCTATGACAGATAGCGCAATAAATCAAAGTGCATTGTCTGTAGGAGACCCTGGCGCATGAACCTGTGCAGCGGGAACGACATCGTACCACCAGGGGCCGAGAAAACCACCGTCTCATGGGGCCGGACACTCAGGGTCAGGGGAAAATCCAATATATATCCGGTGATATCTCGGGTGCTATTACAGATAGCGCAATAAATCAAAGTGCATTGTCTGTAGGAGTCCCTGGCGCATGAATCTGTGCAGCGGGAACGACCTCGGACCACCAGGGGCCGAGAAAACCACAGTCTCATGGGGCCGGACACTCAGGGTCAGGGGAAAATCCAATATATATCTGGTGATATCTCGGGTGCTATTAGAGATAGCGCAATAAACCAAAGTGAATTATCTGCAGGAGGCCCTGGCGCATGAATCTGTGCAGCGGGAACGACCTCGGACCACCATGGGCCGAGAAAACGACCGTCTCATGGGGCGGACACTCAGGGTCAGTGAAAAATCCAATATAAATCTGCTGATATCTCGGGTGCTATTACAGATAGCGCAATAAATCAAAGTGCATTGTCTGTAGGAGGCCCTGGCGCATGAATCTGTGCAGCGGGAACGACCTCGGACCATCAGGGGCCGAAAAAACCACAGTCTCATGGGGCCGGACACCCAGGGTCAGGGTAAAATCCAATATATATCTGGTGATATCTAGGGTGCTATTACAGATAGCGCAATAAATCAAAGTGCATTGTCTGTAGGAGGCCCTGGCGCATGAATCTGTGCAGCGGGAACGACCTCGGACCACCAGGGGCGAGACAACCACCTTCTCATGGGGCCGGACACTCAGGGTCAGGGAAAAATCCTATATATATCTGGTGATATCTCGGGTGCTATTACAGATAGCGCAATAAATCAAAGTGCATTACCTGTAGGAGGCCCTGGCGCATGAATCTGTGCAGCGGGAACGTCCTCGGACCTCCAGGGGCCGAGACAACGACCGTCTCATGGGGCCGGACACTCAGGGTCAGGGTAAAATCCAATATATATCTGGTGATATCTCGGGTGCTATTACAGATAGCGCAATAAATCGAAGTGCATTGTCTGTAGGAGGCCCTGGCGCATGAATCTGTGCAGCGGGAACGACCTCGGACGACCAGGGGCCGAGAAAACCACAGTCTCATGGGGCCGGACACTCAGGGTCAGGGGAAAATCCAATATATATCTTGTGATATCTCGGGTGCTATTAGAGATAGCGCAATAAACCAAAGTGAATTATCTGCAGGAGGCCCTGGCGCATGAATCTGTGCAGCGGGAACGACCTCGGACCACCAGGGTCCGAGAAAACGACCGTCTCATGGGGCCGGATACTCAGGGTCAGTGAAAAATCCAATATATATCTGCTGATATCTCGGGTGCTATTACAGATAGCGCAATACATCAAAGTGCATTGTCTGTAGGAGGCCCTGGCGCATGAATCTGTGCAGCGGGAACGACCTCGGACCACCAGGGTCCGAGAAAACGACCGTCTCATGGGGCCGGATACTCAGGGTCAGTGAAAAATCCAATATATATCTGCTGATATCTCGGGTGCTATTACAGATAGCGCAATACATCAAAGTGCATTGTCTGTAGGAGGCCCTGGCGCATGAATCTGTGCAGCGGGAACGACCTCGGACCCCCAGGGTCCGAGAAAACGACCGTCTCATGGGGCCGGATACTCAGGGTCAGTGAAAAATCCAATATATATCTGCTGATATCTCGGGTGCTATTACAGATAGCGCAATACATCAAAGTGCATTGTCTGTAGGAGGCCCTGGCGCATGAATCTGTGCAGCGGGAACGACCTCGGACCACCAGGGGCCGAGAAAACCACAGTCTCATGGGGCCGGACACTCAGGGTCAGGGGAAAATCCAATATATATCTGGTGATATCTCGGGTGCTATTAGAGATAGCGCAATAAACCAAAGTGAATTATCTGCAGGAGGCCCTGGCGCATGAATCTGTGCAGCGGGAACGACCTCGGACCACCAGGGGCGAGACAACCACCTTCTCATGGGGCCGGACACTCAGGGTCAGGGAAAAATCCAATATATATCTGGTGATATCTCGGGTGCTATTACAGATAGCGCAATAAATCAAAGTGCATTGTCTGTAGGAGGCCCTGGCGCATGAATCTGTGCAGCGGGAACGTCCTCGGACCTCCAGGGGCCGAGATAACCACCGACACATGGGGCCGGACACTCAGGGTCAGGGAAAAATTCAATATATATCTGGTGATATCTCGGGTGCTATTAGAGATAGCGCAATAAATCAAATTGCATTATCTATAGGATGCCCTGGCGCATAAATCTGTGCAATGGGATCGACCTCGGACCACCAGGGGCCGAGAAAACCACCGACACATGGGGCCGGACTGTCAGGGTCAGGGAAAAATCCAATATATATCTGGTGATATCTCGGGTGCTATTACAGATAGCGCAATAAATCAAAGTGCATTGTCTGTAGGAGGCCCTGGCGCATGAATCTGTGCAGCGGGAACGACCTCGGACGACCAGGGGCCGAGAAAACCACAGTCTCATGGGGCCGGACACTCAGGGTCAGGGGAAAATCCAATATATATCTGCTGATATCTCGGGTGCTATTACAGATAGCGCAATACATCAAAGTGCATTGTCTGTAGGAGGCCCTGGCGCATGAATCTGTGCAGCGGGAACGACCTCGGACCACCAGGGTCCGAGAAAACGACCGTCTCATGGGGCCGGATACTCAGGGTCAGTGAAAAATCCAATATATATCTGCTGATATCTCGGGTGCTATTACAGATAGCGCAATACATCAAAGTGCATTGTCTGTAGGAGGCCCTGGCGCATGAATCTGTGCAGCGGGAACGACCTCGGACCACCAGGGGCCGAGAAAACCACAGTCTCATGGGGCCGGACACTCAGGGTCAGGGGAAAATCCAATATATATCTGGTGATATCTCGGGTGCTATTAGAGATAGCGCAATAAACCAAAGTGAATTATCTGCAGGAGGCCCTGGCGCATGAATCTGTGCAGCGGGAACAACCTCGGACCACCAGGGGCGAGACAACCACCTTCTCATGGGGCCGGACACTCAGGGTCAGGGAAAAATCCAATATATATCTGGTGATATCTCGGGTGCTATTACAGATAGCGCAATAAATCAAAGTGCATTGTCTGTAGGAGGCCCTGGCGCATGAATCTGTGCAGCGGGAACGTCCTCGGACCTCCAGGGGCCGAGATAACCACCGACACATGGGGCCGGACACTCAGGGTCAGGGAAAAATTCAATATATATCTGGTGATATCTCGGGTGCTATTAGAGATAGCGCAATAAATCAAATTGCATTATCTATAGGATGCCCTGGCGCATAAATCTGTGCAATGGGATCGACCTCGGACCACCAGGGGCCGAGAAAACCACCGACACATGGGGCCGGACTGTCAGGGTCAGGGAAAAATCCAATATATATCTGGTGATATCTCGGGTGCTATTACAGATAGCGCAATAAATCAAAGTGCATTGTCTGTAGGAGGCCCTGGCGCATGAATCTGTGCAGCGGGAACGACCTCGGACGACCAGGGGCCGAGAAAACCACAGTCTCATGGGGCCGGACACTCAGGGTCAGGGGAAAATCCAATATATATCTTGTGATATCTCGGGTGCTATTAGAGATAGCGCAATAAACCAAAGTGAATTATCTGCAGGAGGCCCTGGCGCATGAATCTGTGCAGCGGGAACGACCTCGGACCACCAGGGTCCGAGAAAACGACCGTCTCATGGGGCCGGATACTCAGGGTCAGTGAAAAATCCAATATATATCTGCTGATATCTCGGGTGGTATTACAGATAGCGCAATACATCAAAGTGCATTGTCTGTAGGAGGCCCTGGCGCATGAATCTGTGCAGCGGGAACGACCTCGGACCACCAGGGGCCGAGAAAACCACAGTCTCATGGGGCCGGACACTCAGGGTCAGGGGAAAATCCAATATATATCTGGTGATATCTCGGGTGCTATTAGAGATAGCGCAATAAACCAAACTGAATTATCTGCA